>NW_006399869.1:10327241-10352517 GCF_000299155.1 Elephantulus edwardii
CCACCAAGAGGTGGGGATGGGGCTTGGGTGCTGCTGGGGGTTTATGCAGCAGCACCCTGTGTGTTAAGGGTCACACAGGTGTGGGTTGTAGGGGGGGGGGTCACACAGTGTCTGGTAGTCTTCATTCCTCTGGGGTCTCACAGTCTTCGCTCCTCTGGAGTTCTGCGGTAGGTGGCTGGCTGTTGTTCTTCCCGGGTCTCTTCCCGGCGCCTCTCGTGGTGGAACCCTGTCTGGCAGCGGCGTTCTCCTAGTCCTTGACCTTCTGCAGCAAACACTTCAAGTCCTTCTCAATTTCTATAAGCAAGGTTATATCATCTGCATAAGGCAGGTTCAATTCTGAGGCCACATGTCTCCTCAGAAAGCCCCGCCTCCCAGATGACTTGTTCTGCATAATAGATTGAAAAGGTAAGGAGATAAGACACATCCCTGATGCACTCCTTTCCTGATTTTGAACCAGTACTTCCTTGCTCTTTTCTGAGGACTGTTCTTGGTCCAAATATAGGTTTTGCATAAGTACAATCAGGTGTTCTAAAATTCCATTCTTCTCAGAGTTAGCCATAGTTTGTTGTTATCCACACAGTCAAGTGCCTTTGCATAGTCAGTGAAACACAGATAGATATTTTTCTGGTACTATCTGCTCTCAGCTAAAATCTGACATTGACTATGATGTCCCTAGTGTCACACTGTCTCATATAAACCCAGCTCGTATTTGTGGTAGGTCTCTGTCAATGTACTGCTCCAGTAGTTTTTGGATAATCTTTAGAAAGATTTTGCTTGCTTATGAAATTAGTTATATTGCTTGATCATTTTCACACTCTTGGATCACCTTTTTTGTAATGAGAATAAATATGGTTCCCTTCCAGTTAGTTGGTCAGGTGGTTGTCCTCCAGATTTCTTGGCACAGCCTGGTGAGCATCTGTTTTTTTATTGTAAGGCGCTATCAAATCTGCTCCCACTCATAGCCACACTATGTATAACAGCGTTGTTATCTCACATTTTAATCATAAAAAAGTTGATTCCAACTATTAATATGTTTAAATCTAAATCACACACCACTCAAAATATGATATGCAAAAATGTATAAAATGATATCAAATTAATTTATTGTTATTGCTAGGTGCTATAAAGTCAAGTCTCACTCATAATGGGCTCAATTTTAATTATGTTTAAAATTCACAGTGTTATTTTTGTTGTGTGCTGTTGAGTCGAAACAGACCCATAGCTGACTCTTCAGTAAGTTTTCAGAGGCACTAAGTCACATGAGAGGAGATTGCTCATCTTTACACAGAGCAACTGCTGCATTTGAACTGTGTGGCTGTGGCATTGCAGCACAGCTTCTTTATCATGAGGCCACCAGAGCTCCCCAGAAAATTCATAGTGGTACATGACATTTGTAACTTCTGGACTTTCATGTTTTGGGTGTTTTGTTTTTGTTTTTTTTCTTAGAAAAAAAAACCACCCCAAAACCAACAAACCTAAGATCTATCTCCAGCAGGAATCTGGAAAGACAGAGTAATGATGGGACATTACCCTGTTCAATGGTGATTAATTATAGTTCAGTAGTGATTAATTTTATAACACATAATAAACAGGATTGAGAAATTATGGTACATTCACACAATGGAATGCTACACAGTACATAGGATAAATGATTTTGTAAATTATTACCTAACTTGGGAAGAACTGGAGAGCATTATGCTGAGTGAATTAATTCAGTCCCTCAAGGACAAATATTGTATAAACCCACTATTGTAGAATGAGTGTAAGGATCCAAGGGGGGTGAGGATTGAAGAAGAAGGATGAGGATGTGCAGGGGAAGGGGGGATTAATCATGGAGTTGTACAATTTGACTGGTGGGCGGTGAGGGAAATTGGGAGAATCTCTTCTGAAAAGCAATGTATTCGAATTTTTAAAATAAACTAGTATAATGCAGATGACACAACCCTGCTGGCTGAAACTGAGTAGGACCTAAAGCACTTGCTGTGGAAGGTCAGGAACTGCAGTCTTCAGTGTGGATTGAGACTCAATATCAAGAAACCAAAGATTCTCACCACTGGGCCAATTGACAGCATCATAATGGATGGTAAAGAGATTGAGATTGTTCACAGTTTTGGTTTGCTTGTATCCACAGTCAACACTCTTGGCACCAGCAGCTAGGAAATGAAAAGATATGTTGTGATGGGAAAGTCTTTGATTAGAGACCTCTCTAAAATGCTGAAGTGCAAAGATGTCAGACTGGAGACTAAGGTGCGCCTGATATAGGCCAAGGTCTTTGCAATCATTTGCTATGCATCAGAAATCTGGACAATAAATAGTGAGGATAGAAGGAGAATTAATGCATTTGAGCTGTGGTGTTGGAGAAGAGTATTGAATATACCATGGACTGCTAGGAAAACAAACAGATTTGTCCTGGAGAGGGTGAAGTCAGGCTGCTTCTTGGAGGCAAGGATTCTGAAGCTTCGTCTGATATACTTTGGACACGTTGCAAGGAGGGATCAGTCCTTGGAGAAGGATGTCATGCTTGGGAGGGTGGAGGGACAGCTCAGGAGAGGAAGACCCTTGATGAGATGGATTTATTCAGTGACTGGGCTAATGGCAGTAGGTGTATCAGGGATGGTGATATTGGCACAGGATAGGACAGGGTTTAGGGCTGTTGTACATAGCGTCCCTATGAGTTACAGGGGACTTGACAGCACATAACAACAACAACAACAACAATAATAGTAATAATAATAATAAAACCATAATGGATGAGAATGATAGTATAAAATACAATGTGAATGAAGGGTAGTGTGAAACACAATGTATAAGAACTTCGTAAGCAAACCAATATAAAATATCTTTTTAAAGTAACATCCATCTATCTACCTATCTATTAAAAACCACTCAACAGAAAACAATCTGGCTATACCCTGGCCTATCAGAGGCCAAAGAATGATGTTCTACCTAATCAATGTTAATCAACACCCTCCACCCAAGGTTAACTGCAGTTTTACAATCTAATTTACCAGATGGAATCTGTGCAACATTTCTTGAAACATTTCTTCCACCCATTTATCTTTACGGTGACTGTTGTTATGTACCATCAAGTGACCTGTGACTCATAGGACCCTGTGTACATTAGCTCTGAACTCTGCCCTATCCTGAGTTAGTCTCATTGTCTCTGACAGACTTAATTCCACTTCTCCAGTCATTGAATCAATCCATCTCATACTGGGTCTTTCTCTCCTGCGCTGTCCCTCCACCCCTCCACGTTTCCAAACGTGATGTCCCTCTCCAAGGACTGGTTGGTTCCTCCTCGCATGATACCCAAAGTATGTGAGATACAGCCTCAAAATCCTTGCCTCCAAGGAGCAGCCGGGTTTCACCCTCTCCAGGACAGACCTGGTTGTTCTGGAAGTCCACAATATATTCAACACTGTTCTCCAGCACCACAGCTCAAAGGCATCAATCCTCTTTTATCATCCTTGGTTATTGTCCAGCTCTCAGATGCATAACAAGTAATTGCAAAGACTATGGCCTGGATCAGGTGCACCTTAGTCTCCAGACTGACATTATTGCTCTTCAGTACTCTAGAAAGGTTCTTAACAGCGGACTTTTCCAAATCAATTCATCTTTTGATTTCCTGACTGCTGGTGCCAAAAGTGTTGATTAGGGAAACAAGAAAACAGTAGTTATCAGCAATCTCAGTCTCTTCTCTGTTCATCTTGAAGCTGCTAATTTGCCCAGTGGTGGGAATCTTTGTCCTCTTGATGTTAAGCTTCAATCCATATTGAGACTACAGTCCTTGACCTACTACAGCAAGCCCTTCAGGTCCTCATCAGTTTCAGCAAGCGAAGTCGTGACATCTGCATAACGTAGGTTTTTGATGTGTCTTCCTCCAATCTTGATGCTACATTTCTCCTCATAAAGTTCAACTTCCCAAATGATTTGTTCTGCCTATTGATTAAAAAGGTATGGCGATAGGCTGCATCTCTGATGCACTCCTTTCCTGATCCTACCATTCCACGTTTCCCTGTTCTGTTCTGCCTTCTGCTTCCTGGTACAAGTATAGGTTTGAACACCATTAAGTCTTCTGGGATTCCCATTCTTCTCAAGGTTAGCCACAATTTATTGTGGTCCACACAGTCAGATGCCTTTCCATAGGCAATGAAACACAGATAAGCAGTCACCTGGTATCCCTGCTTTCAGCCAAAATCCAACTAACACTGGTTATGATGTCTCTTGTGCCACAGCCTCTTCTAAACTCAGCCTATACATTTGACAGTTCTCTGCTAATGTACTGTTTCAGTCATTTCTGGATAATCTTCAGAAGGATCTTTCATTCATGTGACATTAGTAATATTGTTAAATAATTTCCACACTCTGTTGGGTCATCTTTTTTAAGATGGGAATAACTTTGGAACATTTATAGTCAGTTGGCCAGGTAGTTGTCCTCCAGATTTCTTATCATAACCTGGTGAGTGCATCCAGGGCAGCATCTGTTTGCTGAAGTATGTTAACTGATATTCCATCAATTCCTGGGGCCTTGTTTCTTGACAATTCCTTCAGCTTGAATGTCCTCCCTCATCACCATATAGGCTCTTGATTATATGCTGTTTAATGAAATTCTTCTGTATCAGCCAATTCTTTTTGATACAGTGACTCTGAGTACTCCTTCCATCTTTAGGGTATATTTTCTTCAGACAAACAAATGAAGATTCTCACCACTGGGCCAATTGGTAACACTGATAGATGGAGAAGAGATTGAGATTGTTATTTCAGCTTGCTTGGTTACACAATCAACACTCTTGGTAACCATCTTCAAGAAATAAAAAGATAAATGGCATTAGGAAAATCTGTTCAAGGGGACCTCTCCAGAATGCAGAAGAGCACCAATGTCAGTCTAGAGACTAAGGTGTGCCTGATCCAGGCCATGGTCTTTACAATTACTTGTTATGCATCAGAAAGCTAGACAATGATCAAAGGTGACAGAAGAATTAATGCCTTTGAGTTGTGTTGATGGAGGAAAATGTTGAACATACCACAGATTGCCAAGAGAATTAACTGGTATGTCTTGTATTGAGTGAAACTAAGGTGCTCCTAGCAGGCAAGGATTTTGAGGCTCTGTCTCATACACTCTCATACTCTCATACAAGAGGGTCCAGTCCTTGGAGAAAAATATCATGCTTGGAAGGGTGGAGGGACAGCACCAGAGAGGAAGACACTGGATGAGATGGATTGATACAGTAACTGGTATAATGAGGGTATGAGTGTAAGAGATAATGAGATTGGCTATTGTGCATAAGGTTGCTATGAATTGTAGCTGACTTGACAGCACATAACAAATAATTGTTGAAGAGTAATGGTGTCACTTTTTTTTTTTTTTATGTGCTTGTACCGTCAAATCAGATCTGACTGGTACAGGAGGATATTGCGCCTCCTTCTCCGGCAGAGCATCTGGTGGACTCGAACTGTGTTCCTCTGGGATTACAGTGCAGCTTCTTGCCACTAGGCCACCAGAGCTCCCCAATGGTGTCACTTTAAGGACTAAGGTTCGTCTGATCAGGCTATGGTTTTTCTGATCACTTGCTGTGCATCTGAAAGCTTAACAATTAATAAGGATAACAGAAGAGTTGATGACTTTGAGCTGTGGTGTTGGAGAAGAGTATTGAATATCTCATGGACTTCCAGAAGAACAAACAAATATGTCTTGCAAAGCGTGCAGAGTGCTCTTTGTGGGCCAACATGATGAGTCTTCACTTCACATACTCAGAAATGTTGCTAGGACATGATACTTGGAAAGGTGGAGGGCTGGAGAAGGAGAAGAAGACCCTCAACAAAGTAGACTGATACAGTGACTGCCCTGATGGGCTGTAAAGTGTCAGGAAAAGTGAGGATGGCACAGGCTAGGACAGCATTCAGATCTGTTGTTCATAGGTCACTATGGGTCATACTTGACTTGATGGCACCTAAGAACAACAGAGAACTCTGGTGGCCTAGTGATAAAGAATGCCCAACCCAAAGGCAGGTAGTTCAATTCCACCAGCTGCTCCAAGAAAGAAAGGTATACATTTTTTCTCACATGCCGTTTTTCAGCCTCTGAAAATCCTCTGCAAGATCAGCTATGAGTCAGTTCCAACTTAGGAGCACATAACAATGACATAGCTTATGCTGTTATGGAAAAAGTGAAGGTAATGATAGGTCTTTCTCTTGAGTCTGCCAGTATTGGAGAGCATTCCCTCTTCTTGGCAATGTGTTCCTTTCAATCTTCTTTTGGACACAATTCAGATAGAAGCTTCAGAAAAGAAAAACTTTTTGAAAGAAGGTCATCTCTCTCCATTTCCCCCACTAAACAAGGTGCTAGGCAGTGTCTAGACCATCCTGCTGTCCAATGAGATTTTTTTCAAATGGTTGAGCCAAGTCATGGAAACTCTGGACAGACTGCGTCATGGCAGTAACAATTGCTCACAAAGGCTAGAAGGAGATAGGGCCAGTGGGGAAAATAGGCATTCTGGTTATTTCTCTAGAAAGGAACTGGAGTCTACTGTACTAACCAGTCACAACTCTCTTTACTTCATTTGGGAGATGTTTGGAACATGTCTCAAAAACTGCAGACATTCACATGATGAAATACTACAGAGCATGCAGGAGCAATGATTTTGTAAATTACTGCCTAAATTGGGAGGGACTGGAGAGCGTATGCTGAGTGTACAAACTCAGTTCCATAAAGACAAATACTGTATAGAATTGAGTATTAAGATTCAAGGGAGGAGAGGGTGGGAGCAGAGGTCTGAGGATGGATGGGGGAAGGAGGGAGTGTTAATCATAGGGTCTCAAAATTTGATGGTTGGAGGGAAAGGGGGTGAAGGGAATGGGAAACATCCGGTAAGAAAAACAGTGTACATGAACTTTATAAATAAACCAATATAAAATAAATAAAGAGAAAAAGAAAGTGCAGACAAATAAAAAACCTTTTCTTTTCTCTCCACTCCACCCAAAATGTAACCTAAGTATTAGCACAGCTGGAAGCTTGGAGATCATTGCTCTTTCCTGCACACCTTTTGTATGTATAAGATCTGTTATTGCCGGGTGGTGTTGCTTACCAGACAGAGCAAGAGTCTGAACTACCCGAATTCTATTGTCACAGAGCAGCTCGTATTGTCACAGAGCAGCTACTTGACCAGATGCAAATCACATATCTCCTTGTGAGCCTCAAAGTCTCTTTACAATGGAAGCAATGTTCTCCAGATAAATTAGTCATGCATCTGAGAAAGATGTCTATGGAAATGGAAAAAAAAATGTTCTTATCCTTCTAGCAGGATAAACTTGATAAAAATTTCTACCCAACACTTGTGTTGGCATGCCCTGGTAATTTTGTTCCACTTTCTATTACCTATCCACCTTACCTTTCTCCTCCCTTCCATAAGTTTAAGATTTCTCTCTCTCTCTTTTCTCTCATTGTCTTCAAAGTAGAGCATATTCTAAATTAATCTTCCAACAGGTTTTCAGAGACTTTAAATTATACGGAGGAAACTGCCTACCATTCTCCCATATAGCTACTGGTGGCACTAAAGAGTGGCCACTTTTCAGTTAGCAATACAATTCCCTTCAGACTAAGCTATCAGAGTTCTCTAAAAATGTTATACTTGCCTAATATCTGACCACTATTATTGCTATTTACAAAAGAAGCAGATAGACCATGGGAATGGCAGAGTCCAACTTCTACCTGCTTCATAAAGGGGAATTTTTTTTTAAATTATATTTTATTAATTTTCATAAACATTTACAGAGATTTTGGGCTTCCACTCATTCATTGTTGCACTATTCTCTCTACCCTCCTCCCAGTTTGTTCTTGTCCAAATGCCACAGTGCTTGTCAAAGCCAGTTCTGATTAATCTTCTTTGTCAGTGTATCCTTTGCCATTCCCTATCACTCCTCCCTGAGAGAGACTTCACCCTGAGTCATAAGGAAAAGGGGACGGCGTATTCTCTTAGCTACTTCCTGCTGAAAAGGGACGCTGTGGGTTTCAGGGTGAAGATCTTCTCTCACTACTCTAAAGGGCCCCTTTGGCAGTAGGAAACACATAGACTATTATGGAGACTGATTTTGGAATTCAGATGCACTCTTATTGATTGTGCTTGGCAGTACATGTACATATCCTTCAAGATGTATCATGGGGGTGTTGCAACCTAGAAGACACAAATTTGACTAACAAGTTATAAGTACATGAGTCCAAAAATTATGGAAAAGTAAAAGAAAAGATTCTTTCATTGTTTTACAAACCCTCCCCCAGGTCCCCTCCACCATGCAGCCCTCGCCCTAGTCTCCTGTGATGACAGAAATACCCAGTTACATCTCTCTTTTAAACGGTTCTCTCCCTCCTCTGCTTCAGTGCAGTATACATTATTGAACCCATCTTACTCAGTCTCTCCCTAACCCCAAGGATGGTCCCATTCTACAACAGTGGCATCATGTAATATTTGTCCTTTTGTGACTGGGATATTTCACTCAGCATAATGATAAAGGGGAATTTTCACCATCAATCATATCCATAGTAGCAAACAGATAGCTTCTTGGTCAGACACACCACTCCACATGCTCCTATACTTCTTTTTACCAATCATTTGGGTCTGATATTCATTGTTGATTCAGAGACTTTACTCACAGTTGTGAGGTTTACTAGGGAAATAGGTTGGAGAGTAAGTGAGGAAAAGACACAATGCAAGTCTGAGTTTAGTCCAGCAATTCCAAACCAAATTAACAAAGTGCAATTCTTCAATTAGTGATAGTACAGATTCAGTTCAACAACACAAATGCAAGAAGCCTCTGGCTTCTTCAATCATCCAGCAAATTTTATCTCAGAGCAGTTTCAAGTCAGCTTTTCCCTCAATCATCCAGCAAGCAAAACCTTTAACTGTAGCATAAATGCAGGATTCCTTCAGTTACACCTTGCCACAGTCTCTTCACAGCAGTACCACTGTCCCCAAACTTTCTCTATCATGGTCACTAGGGTATCTCACAGTGTGAAAAGCTCTCTGTAGTTCCTTCGCCGTTGATGATTTGCAAAACCATGTGTCTACAGTTAAGGTAGCTGATCACTATGCCCCAGTGGGTCTAGAAATGGCGGTTGTTGTTGTTGTTGTGTGCCATAGAGTCGCTTGCGACTCATAGCAACCCTATGCACAACAGCCCGGAACTCTTGTCCTGCGCCAATCGCACTGTCTCTGACAGTCCCATTCTGATTACCCCAGTCACTGAATCAATCCACCTCATAGGGGGCCTGCCCCTCCTGCGCTGTCCCTCCACCCTACCAAGCATGATGTCCCTCTCCAGGGACCTGTCTCTCCACACAACATGTCCAAAGTATGTTAGACAGAGTCTCAGAATCCTTGCCTCCAAGGAGCCACCCGGTTTAACCCTTTCCAGGATGAATCTGTTTGTTTTCCTAGCAGTCCATGGTATTCTCAATACTCTTCTCCAGCACCACAGCTCAAAGGCATCAATTCTCCTTCTATCCTCCTTGGTCATTGTCCAACTCTGATGCATAACAAGTGATTGCAAAGACCATGGCCTGTATCAGACGCACCTTAGTCTCCAGAGAGACACTCTTCAGTACTTTGGAGAGGTCCCTAACAGCAAAAGAAATGGCTAGAAAAGCAAAATTTTAAGGTTTCTGACACTCCACTGTTATTTCCATTATTACTTGCTATAGAGACGCCTCATATTGAACTTTCCTTCTACAGATAAAATTAAAATTTCCTTCTCCATGTTCTCACAGTACCTTTTTTAACACTGTGCATCAATCAAATGTCAAGTGTTAAACCCTCCAATTGATTGTGAACTCTCTAAAAACAGAATTCACACCTTTTTTATCTGTTCATGTTCAGAAACTAACACTAGTACCTTGCACAGAAAAGGCATCCACTAAATTTTTTTAGTATTTGAATGATTAAAGGAAGAAGATATATTTTATTGATTAGGAAAATATGTCTAATATTGCTTTGATTATTTTCAGATTATGAACCACTAGAAAATTGGAATTATCAGAACAATTTTTTAAAATTGGCTTTTATTGGATTGGCTTGTAAGGAGGAAATTAAGCACTTGGCTAATGACACTTATTTAGAGTTTATTAAACCCATATATTTGTGTATGTGTGCAAATATGCACACACATCCATTAACCTATAAAAACTAGTCAGTTTTTATAATATTATCTTCAACATTTCCAAATTTTTTTTTATCGATCAGTAAACTAAAGCAATCCATATACACATTATAGACTGAAGCAAACAAACAAAACATCTAGGTGTAGGTAATATCAGCTAGCTGAAGGAAAAAGATGGACAACTTCCTCCTATGTGAGTTACAGCCTCAACAACTGAATGGAGGGTCAGCCTTGAGTTGGTTTTTACTCGAAAGCAATGAGAGAGAAGGATAAGCACTTGGTGGTATAGTCTGTAGTGAATTGTATCCAAAGACTCTGTTTCCAGAGATTTGATTCCACCAGCTGCTCCTTGAGAGAAAAATATGCAGTCTCCTCCCATTGGAATTCATAGCCTTGGAAACTCAATGGAGGCTCACTCTGAGTCAGAACTAACATTGACATCAGTGAGGGAGTGAATATCAGCTATCTTTCCATAATTTTTTTAAACTATATGCTTTTTCTCCTACTGAGGATTTGAGAGAGAGGACCTTGGTGGTGCAGCAGTTAATGAGCAGCCGCTAACTAAAACATTGTTGGCTCAACACATTCAGCAACCTTTCAGATAAAAGACCAGGCAATCTATTTCTGTAAAGATTACAGTCTAGATGACCCTGCAGGGTAGTTTCCTTGTCTCATGGGGTCACTATGAGTGGAGCGGCACCCAACAAAAAATAGCAGCATTCACATATGTTGAAAACAACGCATCTGAAAGTTGGACAATGACTAAGGATGACCGTGGTATTGGGGAAGAGTACCAAATATTCACAAACTGCCAAAAGAACAAAACAAATCTGTTTTAGAGGAAGTACAACCAGAGTGTTCCTTAGAGGCAAAGATGGCAAAGCTTCATGTTACATATTCTGGCCATGTTGTCAGAAGAGACCAGTTACTACAAAAAGACATCATGGTAAAAGCAGTAAAAGCTCAGCAAAAGATGAGGTACAGCAAGGTAAATAAGGTATATTGAACAGCGACTTTTAAGAATAGGCTCAAGAATATCAGAGATTGTGAGGCTGGTACAGGATAGGGCAAGGTTTGGATAAGTCACTCATAGAGTTGCTCTTCCTTGATGGCACCCAACAACAATATATACAATCACAGAAACACCCTCCTCACCACTGAACAATTTTTCCATTTTCCTGTTACAAACATCATAACACTAAAGACACAAAAATTTCTAAATATGTTAACATAAAGAAGCATTTTTCTATATAATTAAAAGGTTTCATTCTAGTGATAATCATAGCATATAATTCTATAATATCTGAAATGTCGTCTCTATTCAATATCTCTCAATTTTCCTCAAAAGTCTTTCTTGTTATTGATGATCCAAGAGGGATTATTAATTTCATGTTGGTTTCTTTTCACTTTCAGTGTTAAGAGCAGGAAACAGTAGTTAATCAATCTTCTTGTATTGAATCAGCAGATTAAATGTAGACTTGTCACCTTATTGAGGTTCATACTAGAGATGGTTTGTAGGACTTCCACATCCTGGGGACATTTGAGGCATATTTATTGATAAAGACTACTAATAATGAAACAAATAGATAAATAAGTATTTAGAATACCAGCATAGAAGGGACATACAGTTTTCTAGAATTTGAAATTTTAAGAGGAAAGAGAGAGGGAGGGAGAAGGGAAGAAAAAGGGGGGGGGGAGAGATAGAAAGAAAAAGAAGAAATAACAGCAAAATTCTTCAGGAAAAATCATAAGATGTAGAGGTTTGCCATACAAATTAATATTACTTCTATTTAGAATTGTGTGCAGGAATAGTCTACAGTTTCTTCCATGCTTGGGATTTCTAAAAGCCTTTGCCCAGGCCTAGTTGTCTGTGAATCATGGGTTTCTGTGAGTCAGAATAGACTCAAAGACACCTAATAAATATTTGTGACAGTGGACTGAGATAAGGCAGTGCAGTATGGTTTGAAGTCAACTGACCCTGGGTGATGCAAATGATTAAAATGTCTCTAAAAAGTCAGTCTAAAAGCCACTGAGAGGCATCTAGGGATGAGAGTACAGTGAGCTATTTCTGAAGTATCTCACTTTTTACCATTGAGTCAGAACTGACTCCTAGCTGACTCTCCATTTGGTTTCTAAGGCTGCAAACTGCATAGGAGGGGATTACCTATCTTTCTGCCAAGGAGCCATTAAAAAATTCAACTGGTCAGAGAGGCGGCAACCTTTGGGTTACACAGCAACCCCCATGAACTAAGGTACCAGAACTGCCTAAGAGAATTCATTTTCATTCTTAAATTTATCAGTATCTTCATTCTTAAGTTTATAGCTATCAAACTATTCTGAATGATCAAGGCTATTGAAAACCTATGGTGCAGTTCTATTCTAAAACAAATAGGCAAATGGAATTATCATGAAATGGAATTGATAATAATTGACGTGGTTTGGATTTTCTGCACACAACTGGAAACATGGAAGAGGAAAAGGCTGCGTGTTCCAACTGGAGTGTGAGTCAGCTTTTTCTTAAGACGGGAGAGGTTTCTCAATCAAAAATTGTCTAAGTTCAAATGTATACTAAATAAATAAATAAAAATTGTACATGTGATTTCTTATGTAACTAATAGATTATGTTTGGGACGATCTCAATCATATTTAATATAGGTTTCAAGCACTAATCTGGTCTCTGTGATTGCAGGAAGTTGTGTGACACAAACTATATTTTATAGTTTTGCAATACATATATATGCAAAGTAAATTACTGCTCTAGACTCTATAGTCTAGAAACTTTTCTAAGTATACTTCTCTGCTAAATATCCATCCTTATTCCACAGAAAAGGTTAATTCATCCTTATTCTTACTCATTAATAATATATCATTTGTACAGAAGACCTGATTCTTAATTTCTAACCAGCCAACATTTAGGTAAGTTTAACTTTTTCTAAATCAAAGTACCTTGCTAATATTTACTGCACTTCTTGTAACTATGTACTTAAGCTGAGGCATGTCATCCCCTGTGGTTCTAGAAGCACTTAAAAAGTAATAGAAATTATAAAGCACTCTGGAGAGATTTATGAGAATATTAATTAAAATCAACTTGCCCTACTTTTCATAGTTTCTCTAGGATTGATAAGGATGTTGAATGTGGCAAAACTTACATGTTTCCAAAACACTACCTCTCATAACCATGGATTTGCATAAACTCTGATGGATCTTTAGAAAAGATGATTGCTATTAGAAAAAAAAAAGAAAAGATGATTGCTATTAGAACCTCCAAAATTACATAATCATTTATACTTAGGATGCCTGAAGAACTCAGCTGAATTAATGAAATATGAAAGAAATAAGACAATTTCTGACTGTGTCTGAGAAAATGACAACATTACATCTCCCAAGGCATAGCCTAGTCATACTTTGATGTGCACACGTAACATGCATTAACTTTGACAAGAGTTAATCACACAAGTTAAAGGAGAAAATGATAGTATTTTCAACGTATTTCTCAAATGACTAATCACTAAAAACCTCTACATCTAAATTGAACTGTAGCCTAACTTAATTACTCTCTGAATGTTTGTGTGTGCGTGTTTGTGTAGTGCCAAATCTAGTCCAACTTTTAGGAACCTCAGGCGACAGTAAAACTGTCCCATGAGATTTGTTGACTATAATCGTTAAGAAAGTAGAATTCCAGGATTTTCTCTCACAAAGCCTCTTGGTGTGCTTGAAATACCAATCTATTGGTTAACAGCCAAAGATTTAACCATTGTGCCAACAAGACTTCTTTAAAATAGATCTCCTTTAAAATAGGCCTCCCTTGTAGCCAAATAATTCTTTGTTTTGTGCATCTTTTTTTAAAAACTTTTTAAAATTTAATTTTGTTATTTTTGTGTGCGTGTACCATCAAATCAGATCTGACTGGTACTGAAGGAGATTGCCCCTCCTTCTCCAGCAGAGCATCTCGTGGATTTGAACCACATACCTCTGGGATTGCAGTGCAGCTTCTTGCCACTAGGCCACCAGAGCTCCCTTGTTTTGTGCATCTCATAACACTATCACCTAAGAAATGCAGTTCTGAGTATGTTGTTAGGAAACAGAATAAATCAGAAGGGAGAAGAAATAGAAAGTTTAATTTCATGTATATTTTTATGCTGTTGTTGAATGCCATCAAGTACAACTCATAGTGATCCCAGGAACAACAGATCACTTTCTCTTATTCTGTGTCTTTCTCATTGTCTCTGACACATTAGCGCCCATTGCTGTGGTCACTGTGTCAATCCACTTCATTGAGGGTCTTCCTTTCTTTTACTGCCCCTCCACCTTTTCAAGCCTGATGCTTCATACCAAGGAAGAGCCCCTGCCCAAAGAAGGTGAGACAAAGCTTTGTCAGTCTTTACCTCGGATTACTCTGGCTGCACTTCATACCTGTTAGTTCTTCTGTCAGTCCATGTCAATTCAATAAGTACTTTTCTCCAACAACTCAAAGGCATCAATTCTTTTATCATTCTTATTCATTGTTCAGCTTTCAGATGCATAGCAAGTGACTGAAAAGACCATGGCTTCAATTAAGTGTAGAAAGTTTTTAAACTGTTGAATTAAATTTACTTCTTCCTTGTAAACTGTTGAATTAAATTTACTTCTTCCTTGCTAATTTACAACTTAGTTTGTAATTATTTTTTTAAGCGAATTATGGCACAGGCTAGAGTAAGATTCAGATTTGTTGTTCATTGGGTCACCAGGAGTCATAGGCAACTTGACAGCAGCTAATAACAGTGTAGAATAGGATGGTGTTTTCAGGTGCTGTTAAGTGTACTAAGATTCATAAAAACCCTATGAACAGCAAATTTGAACCTTGCCCTATTCTACACTCTGTAGCTCATTGTTACAGTCACTATGTTGTTATGAGTTGTAGCATTAGAACTGGCTCTTGGTTGACCTTCTAGTGAGTTTTCAGAGGCAGTAAATCACACTGAAGTTGATTGCCCATTTTATTCCCACAGAACAGCTGGTGGATTTGAACTGTTTGCCTTTTGTTGGTAGCACAGCTTTTTACCACTAGGCCACTAGAGCTGCCTACAGTCACGATACATTTATTAATAAGATACTTTAAAGGTTACATAATAAATATATAAGAAGCATTACTGGGACAGTGAATTACGGGTTGTTCTGCTAACTAAAATGTTAGTGGCTCAAATTTACTAGCTGCTCCACAAGAGAAAGGAGAAGAATACCCTTAGAAACTAGGTATCTGCTTTCTAAGAGTCTGAACCAATTTGAAAGCAGTGGGTTTGATTTTGAAGTTTAAATAACATTTTGCTTTGAGGTTTAAATAGCATATATTTCAATTTTATTTAGGGTGTGTAATAAAATAGATCTCAAGTATGAATTTGCATTGGTGCTTCAACTTATAAAATAGATGTAGTGAGTATGGTGAGAAAACCCTAAAGGCTGGCAGTGGATATCCATTTTTCCTTATTTCTCACTACTACGTTTTTAATAGGAAGAAAAGTTGATAGAAAAGAAATTAAAACCAGACACATATATGTGTATCTAAACAGATAATGCTATGTTATGTGTTTATAGTTTTCCAAACAGATAATGATATAATCCAATTCAAAACTGAGAGAAATTTTAAGGTTTGTGGGACTTCTCTGGTTACTCTTTTATCTACCATTGCTTTTCAACTCTATGCCTTTGTTGTTGTTGTTGTTGTTGTATACTGTCAAATCAGATCCGACTGGCACAGGAGGAGATTGCCTCTCCTTGTCCAGCAGAGCATCTGGTGGATTTGAACCACGTGCCTTTGGGATTGCAGCATAGCTTTTTGCCACTAGGCCACCAGAACTTTCAACTCTACTCTTGTCTCATAATTAATCTACATATAATTCGCTATCCATTAGGGCATTCTGGTGACCTAGTGGTAAGGAGGTGGGCTGGCAACTGAAATGTATGGAATTTGAATTCACCAGCTGTTCCTTGGGAAAAAAATGGGCAATCACCTTCTGTGGAATTTACTGCCTCTGAAGACCTGCTAGAGGGTCAGTTCTGACTCCATGGTACACAACAACATTTAAGAATTAGTTCATAGGACAGAATACATAAAAAACTTTTAAAAAGAGAGAATTTGACAAAGAAATCCATTTAAAAGAAAATCATTTTAAGAGACTGATCTAACAACTATTTACTCCATGATATTTGTACAAATATTCTTGTTTGTATCAGTAATAACCTTATTTGAAATGTCTGATGGTAAGCAATTGATGAAAGAAATCATGGCACTTACTTATCCTGCCATATTAAACCACCACTTAAAGTTATAATCTGAATATATGTTAATTAAAGGAGCTCTGGTGGTCTAGTGCTAAGAGTTTGAACTGTAAGCCCAAAGGCATGCAGTTTAAATGCACTAGCTGCTCTGCTAGAAAAGGATGGGCAATCTCTTCCGGTGTCGTTTACTGCCTCTGAAAACCCATTAAATGATCAGCTCTGGGTCTGTTCCAACTCAGTGGTACACAACAATAACAACATGCTAATTAAAAAAAGAGTTCAAAGATGAGTTTGAATTTTGTTGCCTATGGATTAGGAACATAAGTATCTTCTCTAGAGTGTAAACTTCTGGAGACCAGAACAATCTACACAATCTCTTTGCTCATCTTGATGTTCAGATCAACAACTGATAGTTGATTCTTTAGTAATAATAGAAATAATGGAAACAAGTTCAAAGAACTAAAGTGGATTTACGGAGCTCTGATCGGCTAGTGGTAGGAAGCTGCACTGCAATTCCAAAGGGAAGCAGTCCCAATCCACCAGCTGTCCACAGAAGAAGGATGGACAATCTCCTCCTGTGTAACTTATTTGCCTCTGAAAATCTGGTGAAAGAAGGGTCAGCTATGGGTTGGTTTTAATGCCATGACACACAGCAAAAACAGCAATGTGGATCTGAAAGCTAAGAAAGGATTTCTTTGGCAATGTAAACAAGTCACCAATTGATTTTTTTTAAAAAAAACAACAAAAAGCACACCTTGAACTCCTTTATCTTTTTTTTTTCTTTTTCCAAGGACTGACACCCCTTGACAAATGTGTAAGATGAGAAGTCACCATCCTTGCCCCAAAGGAACACCACGGTTACATTTCCTCCAAGACAGACTTGTTTGCTGAGAAAGGTGGAGCGTCAGAGGAAGAGATGAAGACTCATAATAAGATGGATTGACAGCATGACTCTAACAGAGGGCTGCCTGGACTCTATCAGAGGTCATGAAGATGGTGCAGGATCTATCCAGCAAGGTTCAGATCTGTTGTGGCTCTGAGTTGAAGTCGACTAGATGGCACCTAACAACAAACACACATTTTTTGCTGTTGCTAAAATCTATTTGAAAATAAGAATGAATGGTCAAAAAGAAAAGGGGAGAAAAAGTAAAAATTCACTTCTTGTTGCAATTTTCATGTGTTTATATATAATCAGTCTTTCTAGTCCATTCTGACTCATAGTCCTATATAGGACAGGCTAGAACTGCCTCGTAGAATTTTTAAGGCTGTAAATTCTTAAGGAAGCAGATTGCTGCATCTCTCTCCCACAGAGCAGAACTGCAAATTAAAGTGGAAGCTAAAATGAAACTCAGTGTTCCAAAAGTGTTCTCTAAATACATGGGTGAAATTCTGGCTTGATAAAAACCAACCAGTTTACCAACCACACAGGAACCACAACCCCCACACCCCCAAAACTTCCTTAATAGAAATAACTGGGTTTCTAATGAGCTCTAGTGGCCTAGTGGCAAGAAGCTGTGCTGCAATCCCAAAGGCACTGTATTCGAGGCCACCAGCTGGTCTGAAATCTCCTCTGGTGCAATTAACTGCCTCTGAAAACCTGCTGGAGGGTCAGCTATGAGTTCTGACTCTGTGGTACTCAACAAGGACAAAAAGTAGGTTTTTAGATAACAGATTGGTTTATTAGTTGGAAACATTGACTTTTGAACAGGGCAGTGTTTGGATTTTGCAGAACCAGCTTTTTCTCTACTTGGGAAGAGTTTGTTCTTTTGTCTCTGCCCATCCTTTCATGCCCTACCCATAGACATTCAGAATCCTTCAGACTTTTTCACTTAATTCTCATTTGTTGTTATTAGGTGCTGTTGTGTTGACTACAATTCATAGTAACCCTATGAATAACAGGTCAAAATTTTGTCCTATTCTGTGCCATGCTCTACATCTCTGCAATACCCAAGCCCTTTGATACAGTGATTATGTCAATTAATCTAATATGTGGCCTTCTTCTCTCTTGCTGCCATCTACTTTCCCCCAAACGGTGTCTTTTTCCCTCCTGATGACATAATGCATATTGTATATGAGATGAAGTCTCACTACCCTTACCCTGCTTGCGCTTCCTCCATGTTTGTTCTTTGGGCAGTTTATGATATATTTAACACTCTGCCTACAGCATAATTGCTGTTGTTTGTGACTCAAGGCAACCCTATATACAACATAGCTCTGAACTCCATCCTGAGCCAATCTCACTGACTCCAACACACCTAATCCCATTGTCACAGTTTGAGTGTCAATTTATCTCATCCAGGGTCTTCCTCTCCTGTGCTGTCTCTCCACCCTTCCAAGCATGATGTTCTTCTCCAAGGACTGGTCACTCCTGGCCACATGCCCAAAGTATGTGAGACAGAGCTTCAAAATCCTTGCCTCTCAGGAGTAACTTGATTTCACCCTCTCCAAGGCAAACATCACAATTAGAAGACAGCAATTGTTCTTTGGTCTTCTTTATTAGTTTCAAACTTTCCAATTTAGATGCATACAAAGCAATTGAAGATACAATGGCTTGAGTTAGGCACATCTTAATCTTTAAACTGACAACTTTGTGTGTTAACAATTCCGTTTTTTGTTTTGTTTTGGGGTTCCCTCCACCATTTCTCTATAAATATTCAGTCTTAGGATAGGTTCTCAGAAATGAATTCAGTTGAAGATAAAGGAAATTTCAGGTAGTTTGTCCATAGGGAGTTGGCTGTTAACCCCAAGGCGGTGACTCTCTGGCAGCTTAAAGCCACCAGTGGCTCTAGGGGAGAAAGATAGCAATCTCTTTTTGTGTTTACAGCCTCTGAGAACCAGATGGAAGATCAGAGTTGGTTCTGACTCGATAGCAATTAATGTGACATTTTTGAAGGCTTAAAGCCCCTCACCACTTACCAACTGGGGCATTATTCATATTTGAGATGGGACAATTACAATGCCACACTCTGAAAATGCAACATTTCAGTCCAAGTTTGGGATCAATGCTGGATTCCTACAAATGTAACAGAAATTACTATCAGAAATGATTAACAAATATTTATTAGAGATATACCACAAGCCATATACTACTTCAACATGTTAAAGCAGCCTTTAGTGTAACTGGTTGAAAAAGAATTATAAAATAAAACACATAATACTCAAAACACTTGGTAAAATAGAGTTTGAATGCTACACTTGCTAATTTTTTTCTGCTTTCTTTTAAGTTTTTGAGAGGAAAAACATTTAAAAAAAGAAAAAGTGAAAGAAAGATTACCCTTAACTTGCAAATATCTGCCTCACCCACTCTCAGTTCCTTGCTCAACTTCTCGAGATATTTTTACTTTTTTTTTTCTTCCTTGGTTATCCTCTGTGCTAAATGAACAAGAAAAAGAAAGTGCCACCTGCTCGCTACCACAATAGTACTATTTTACATAGCTAAGTTTCAGTAGTTCATTTGAAAGGATATTGTTTTGTTCCATTAAATTGAGTTTCTCTCTCTCTTTTTCCTCAGGCTGTTAATTACCACCATTTAGGTACTTAGACAGTTCTTTCTAGGTAATTAAAGATCTCTTCATAGCACGCTTGAATATACAGTCTTAAATGCATCATTTAGTGAACTTTGATCTCTTAAGTATAATGAGGTCTATTATAATTTAAAAAATTTATTTTTGGATAAATTTTAAAGATGTTAAAGAAAAAATTGGTTATATATTCCTAATACACATCAGGTTTAAGGGCATCTCTGCCTATTAAATAATGAGAATAATTTCTAAAATCAGTTACAAGACTCAGACTTTCAGTTGAGAAGCAAAGCTGTCCTCCACCCCACTCCTATCTCTAAAAGAAAAGAAAAATACTTTAAAGCAGAAATCTCATCAATAAAATCCTTTTTAAAAAGTGTGCCAATATTTATACATCATTTTCTGAAGTGGCTATCTGAATTTCCAAAGTATATTAAATGAAGCTTCAGAATCCTTGCCTCCAAGGAGCATCCTTGTTTAACCCTCTCCAGGGCGAACCTGTTCGTTCTCTTAGCAGTCCATGGTAATACTCTTCTTCAACACCACATGCCAAAGGCATCAATTCTCCTTCTGTCATCTCTTGTCATACTTTGGACATGTTGCAAGGAGGGAGCAGTCCTTGGAGAGGGACATCATGCTTCGGAGGTTGGAGGGACAGTGAAAGAGAGGAAGACCCTCTATGAGATGGATTGATTCAGTCACTGGGGTAATGGGGGTAGGTGTGTCAATAAAATTGGAGACAGTAAAATCGGCACAGGACAGAGCAGGGTTTAGGGCTATTGTACATAGGGTCACTATGAGTTGCAAGCGACTTGATGGCACATAACAACAACATTTGGATTTCAATCCAGTTCTCTTAGGTTTAAAATAATGATCATATGTTCAATTTGTGGATGAAGAGAGCACTTACTTTATTGTTTATGTTTAACTATTTTAAATAGTCATTTTAACAAAAGTTTACAGAAAATCTGGATTTTTCATTCATTCATTGTTGCATATTATCCTCCCTACCTACCCCCACTTCACTTTTTAAAAGAAAAGAAAATTAATTCATTGTTGCATAGTTTCCTCCCTCCCCCATCCAAGGATCCACTTTGCTATGCACTTCTTATTCTAGACTGTTGTCATACAAATAATGCCTAATCATATATTCCTTTTAAACAATTCTTAGAAACTTTTTCTTAGTATTCTGACTGTCCTATTAATATTTGGTCAATGAAACATTCTCTAGCATTTTAGCTAACAGAAGTAAAAAGAGTGGGCCATAACCAATCAAAATTCTTGCAGAACTTTCCAAATTCAAGGTAAAGGCTTTGCCCTCCTCCTCTTGGACCAAGCATTGACTGTTGTTAGCTCTGGCCTGAATGTAGTCATTTTTCCTCTACTTCCAAGAGAACCCTCAGAGACAGCTCAGCACAGAAAGAGTCTAGGAACCACTGTGCCCACTTCCACACCCTGAACACCTGGTCTCTGTGACTCTCTTCCGATTCCCTTCATTTTTATGTGCTCTTTTCACTTCATCATTATGTTAGCATGTTCCTAATAGATAGTATTTCCCCCAGGAGAAAGGGACTGGATGGAGACAGGATATGGTAAAGAAAAAGCACAAAAAAGAGGAGAACTTTAATTTCTTCTCATTTTAAAATTAGAAAGTGTAGTTAGACATCAATGATTAAGCGTATGTTATTTTACACAATTCTTTTTTGTTTGAAGAGAGTCTGGATGAATAATAGAAGAAAATTCTTTTTCCTAAACAGACTCCCTTCGTAGGTGTGAGATTGTGTGAATTCAAGGAAAGTACAGAGACAGCAAAAAGATGACTTGGGAATAAATATACTCCATTACAGTATTTTGCCTACGTCTTAACAATACTTGTCACCCACTCCTTTGGCAGCATCAGTGTGAGACTAATAAAGCTCTTAGCAAAACAGGAAATGGCCTATAAATAGTAATAATAGTTTACCTTCTGACATTTAGAAACAATAAACCAACACAACTCACCTTTTTTTTTAATACTTGTCAATAAAAACATACGTTTCACTAATTAAATTTTGTTTTACAACACTAATGAGATTGCTGGTGAAGTTGTTCCCTGAAGAATTGAGGAAGCTGAATCAATAGGAACTATAGAGTTTATTAAAATAACCACACAGTGGAATGAGGAACTACTGGAAAGATAGACCCAAAAAGGAGAATGCGTATGGGAGACATTCAACTTCAAGATGACTTCAATTTACAGTTCGCTGGTTTTACTTTAAACGAGCCATAAGCAAAGTCATTTGTGTGGATCATAACAAACTGTGGCTAACTTTGAGACGAATGGGATTCCAGAACACTTGATTGTGCTCATGTGAAACCTATACATGGATCAGGAAGCAGTAGTCAGAACAGAGCAAGGAAACACTGCATGGTTCGAAATTGGGAAAGCAATGCATTAGGGATACATCTTGTCTCCATATCTTTTCTTTTCAATCTATGTGAAGAACAAATTATTCAGGAGACTGGGCTTTATGAAGAGGAATGTGCCATCAGAATTGGAGGAAGACTCATCAGCAATCTGTGTTATGCAGATGACACAACCTTGCTGGCCAAAAATATGAGGAGAGTCTGAAGCATTTTCTGCAGAAGGTGAAGGACTCCAGTCTTCAATATGAATTGAAGCTCAACATTAAGAAAAAAAAGATTCTCACCACTGGGCCAAATGGCAGCACCATGATGGATGGAGAAGAGATTGAGATTGCTAAAAATTTCAGCTTGCTGGTTCCACAATTAACACTTTTGGCACTAGCAGTCAGGAAATTAAAAGACCAATTGCATTAGGAAAATCTACTTGTCAGGAACTTCTCCAGAATCCTAAAGAGCAAAGAGGTCTGTCTGGAGACCAATGTGCACCTGATGCAGGCCATAGTCATTGCAATTGCTTGCTAAGCATTGGAAAGCAGGACAATGACTTAGGATGACAGAAGAAGGATCAATGTTTTTGAGTTGTGGTGCTGGGAATGTTGAACATTCCATGGATCACCAAGAGAACAGACAGGTTTGTCCTGAAGAGAGTGAAGTTGCTCCTTAGAGCTGAGAATTTTCGAGTTCATCTCACATACTTCAGGCATATTGCTACAAGAGATTAGTTCTTGGAGAAGGATGTCATGCTTGGAAGGGTGGAGGGACAGTGCAAGAGGGGAAGACCCTGAATGAGATGGATTGACACAATAACTGGGATAGTGGGATAGGTGTGTCAGAGACAGTGATACTGTCTCAGAATAGAGGAGGATTCAGAGCTATTGTGCATAAGGTCTCAGGCAACTCG
Source organism: Elephantulus edwardii (assembly GCF_000299155.1). NCBI lineage: Eukaryota > Metazoa > Chordata > Mammalia > Macroscelidea > Macroscelididae > Elephantulus > Elephantulus edwardii. Next base: position 10,350,474 of record NW_006399869.1, read on the forward strand.
ATGGCACATAACAGCAAGTTAATTACAACTCATAACAGCAATGTGACCAAAATATTGGAACCTTACCCTATCCAGGGCCATCTTCATGGTCTCTGATATGCTAAACTCATTGTTGCAATCACTGTGTCAATACATCTCCTTGAGGATATTCCTTTCTTTAATTTCCTTTCCTGGTACGATGTCTTTTCCTGAGGACTGCTCCCTTACAGACAACATGCCCAAAGTATGTTAGAAGTGCCACCATCATTGGCTCCAAGGAGCACCCTGTTTGCACTTCTTCCCAGATAAAATTTATTTGTTCTGTGGGGAGCCAATGTAGAGTCAATACTCTTAAGTGAACATTGCAGTTCAAAGATGAATTCTTCTTTGATCTTCCTTATTGGTTGTCCAACTAAGGAAACAAATGAAGCAATTGAAAAGATCATTCCTTTTATCAGGTGTTACTTTGTCTTTCAGCTGATGTCAAAGTGGGTATTTGTGAATTAATTTTAAATTTAGAAGAAAATATTCCTGTCAAACAAAAGGAAAATAAGATCAGGTTTATAGCAGGTCTTTATCCTACTAACTCGTAGGCAACTCTTTTCCTGTTGTTTCCATGGTGAAACAGTGAAATTTTAGCCCACAATTCAAGATATCTTCCTACTCTCAGGTTCACTATTCATCTTAACTCCATGCTTTGGAAAGTGGGAACGGAATCTTCCAGTCTCTTCTCCTACTAGGCCAACAGGGAAAAGGTCTTCCTTTCTCTTTACAATGACAAAAGAACAAAGAATTTCAGAGTAGCAAATGTTAACAGGAAGAAGGCAGTGACTCACATCTTAGGGATGTTCATAAGTTAGTTTTTATGACTGGGAAAGGCCCAAGTCCAGGTACTTGTTTCATTTTCTTTCACAATAAATTGCCATTTACTATCTTACATCTGATTTTGTTGAACAGAAGTAGCTGTTTAACAAAGCACTTCTGTGTCCTGAGAGTTGGCAAGTGTTCCCAATCTTTTTTCTTACAAAATCTAAAAGTCCCTGGTGACTTCTGCTCTTTCTTGCCCTTTCTGTTCCTTGGAGTTTCAAGGGGAAGGCACCATTAGGCAACTTTAACTGGAGTTCCGAAAACCATCAGGTTCTACCAGCTGTTTGACAGGCTTCTGGGAAGACATAATGGAAGCATAAACTCTTTTAAAATATTCTAACAACTAACACCAGGAGCAACCCTGACTTACATTAATACTTCTTAAAGTTTCAAGTCTTTTATTTTTCAAAAGCATTAGTATGCAAAAGAATTCATAATCATGAACACTTTTTTTTCTTTTCAAAATTATTGGCTAATTATACCAGGCCCTGCATTCATAGCCTAGCAGGCACTTCTTTGATCATCCGATGATAAAAATGTTCTTGGAAACAGGCCACAGGGCAACAAATGATGTCTGTTTTGATTGTTCTTTCTCAAAATCATGTTGCCAATGTTGCTCATCTCTGCTGACCACTGAGGCTTGGAATGGATTCAGAACAACTGGTTACAACGTGCTATCAAGAGTTCCCAGGAGATGAGTCCTCCTTTGACTACTTTCCCTTCTAAAACTCTCATAAAAAGGAATTATTGTTCCATAAATGTTTATCGTTCTTTTCTTTCAGAATATTAGAAACTCTGATTATGTGGACATGCAGACATTTAAGTGATAAAAGGCATGTCTCCATTTGACATTACTCTTCTCAATATTCTGTATTTCATTACATTATCTCTATATTGAGGATACTATAATAAGACGACAATGTGCAAAGATGCTAAGAAATATCCACAGTTAGCACAATATTTAACATATCTAACATATTAATCATTTTAAGTTCTTTCAACATACATATATCTTTGTTGTTGTTATGGGCCATCGAGTCACTTGCAACTCATAGCAACCCTATGTACAGCAGCCCTAAACCCTGCTCTATCCTGTGCCAATTGCACTGCCTCTGACACACCCATCCTGATTACCCCAGTCACTGAATCAATCCACCTCATAGAGAGTCTTCCTCTCTTGCACCATCCCTCCACCCTC
>NW_006399869.1:10367227-10368455 GCF_000299155.1 Elephantulus edwardii
AACAACAACAACAACAACAGCAAAGTTGTTTAACAATCTGGTCTCATCTTTAATCATATCTGTACAACTGTCCAGGAAGTTTATGAGATTTGTATAATTTGGTAGGCTAAATGTATTAAGTAAGCATCAAACCCACTGCTTTCAAGTAAATTCTGACTCATAGTGAACTTCCGTTAGGATTTTTTAAAAAAGAATTTTTCTTTAGTTTTACTCTCTCTTTTTAAAAAAAAATTGGTTTATTTACAAGTTCGTGTACATTGTGTTGCAAATTATTCTTTACTCACACTGTGTTTCATACAATCATTCTGTTGCATTATGATTTATAAAATTAACCACCGTTGAACCTTGCCCATCATTACCTTGTCTTTTCCCTGATCCTTCTCATTTCCTTGTCCTTCTCGCTCCACCCACCAGTCTGTGAGACTGCCCATCTTTCTACCTCAGAGTAGTGGCTGGGCTTAAACTGCCTCCTTTAAATTAACAATCTGTTATATTGGCCACAATGTTGTTCTAATTCCAGGTAGAAAATAGAAAGAGGAAAAGTAGCAGTGAAAATAAAGTGCAAAGAAAGAGGAGTCATTCAGGTTTGGATATGCAAGCAAGGCATTGGGTCTAAGTGCAGCGGCCAACTGACATGGTCCATCTTCAAAGTAGAGCTATAACTGGAGAATAGCTGTCACACAATTATAACATTGCTATGCAACTATTGTGCAGAGCTTGTTCACATTTTATTTAGTAACGTGTAGGATTCCCCCTGCCATTAGATATAGAAATGTCTCATTTCTCCAACTTGTTTTAGATTAACTGTGATTTTAAAGCAATCTTCTCTAATAATTTTTTTTCACAGTCTGATGGAATTCCCAGGAGACGGCAAATGAATTTTCTTTGTTCCATAGTGTTTTTTTATTAGTCAACGAATTTATCTTTTAAAAACTGGTTTAAGTAGCTACACTGCAATCCCAAAGATGCATGGTTTGAATACACCAGATACTCTGCTGGAGAAGGAGGGGCAACTTCCTCCTGTGCCAGTTGGATCTGATTCAAGGGTACAAGAAAAGAAAAAAAAGGAAAGGGAAGGGGAAGAGACGGGAGGGGAAGGGAGGGGAGGGAAGGGAAGGGAAAAGGGAAGGGAAGGGAAGGGAAGGGAAGGGAAGGGAAGGGAAGGAAAGGAAAGGGAAGGAAAGGAAAGGAAAGGAAAGGAAAGGAAAGGAAAGGAAAGGAAAGGAAA
>NW_006399869.1:10368555-10379852 GCF_000299155.1 Elephantulus edwardii
CAAGTGATTGCAAAAAACATAGCCTGTATCAGACACACCTTAGTCTCCAGAATGACAACATTGCTCTTCAGTACTTTGGAGAGGTCCCTAACAGCAGACTTTCCCATCACAATACGTCTTTTAATTTCCTGGCTACTGGTGCAAAAAGTGTTGACCGTGGGAGCTCTGGTGGCTTAGTCACAAGAAGCTGCACTGCAATCCCAGAGGTATGCAGTTCAAACCCACCAGATCCTCTGCTGGAGAAGGAAGGGCATGGTACACACATATCTTTACATTTGAAAATGTCCAAAGATCATCTAGCAATGCAAGGTAATCATCACTCAGAAAAAATATTTTCTTCATGAAAGTAAAATCTTCTTCCTCTGGTTAGGCTCCATTGAGGGAAGTATGACTCATAGTGACTCTGTGGATGTGAACCTTGTCCTATCCTGTGCCATTGCCATAATCTCTGACATACTCAAGGCCATTGCAGTAGTCACTGTGTGAATCCGTCAGGTTGAAAGTCTTCCTCTCTGTCACCAACCCTCCAAGCATGATGTCCCTTTCCAAGGACTAGCCTTTCCTAACAACATGCCCAAAGTATTTGTGACAAAGCTTTGTCATCTTTGCCTGCAAAGAGCACTCGGGCAGCATTTCTCCAAGACATATCGATTTCTTCTTTTGGCAGTTCATAAGATATTCATAATTCTTCTCCAGCATCACAGCTCAAAGGCATGTATTCTTCTGTCATTCTTATTCATTGTCCAGCTATCAGCTGCATAGGAAATGACTGGAAAGACCATAGTCTGAATCAGGCACACTTTAGTTTTCAAATGGATATAATTGCTCCTCAGTAATTTGAATGAATCTCTGACTGCAAACTTTCCCACTGCAATATGTCTCCTGATCACCTGACTGCTAGTATCAAGGGTATTGATTCTGGATCCAAGTAAGAGGCATTCGTTGACAGATTCAATATTTTATTCATCTATCAAGATGTTGCCTACAGGTCCAGTGGTGAAAATTTTGTTTTATGCTTAGATGTAATGCATCCTTAATCTTGTGAATCAAGTGCTTCAAGTCCTCCTCACTTTCAGCAAGCAAGGTTGCATCATCTACATAACATAGATTGTTGATGAGCCTTTTTCTGATCCTGATGCCACATTCTTCTTTATAGAGTCTAGCTTCTCGAGTGATTTGCTTGGCATACAGATTAAATAGGTATGGAGAGAGGCTACAACTCTGATGCACACCTTTCTTGATTTTAAGCCATGCAGTGTTACCTTGCTCTGTTTGAACAATAGCCTCTTGATATTTAGGTTTTAAATGAACTCAAGTAAGTATTTCTGGGATTCCCATTCTTCTCAATGTTTGTTATAGTCCACACAAATAGCTATGCAGTCAATGAAGCATAAATAGACATTCTTTGTGGTTTTTTAGTTTTGGGGTTTTTTGTTTGTTTGGTTGTGTTTTTTTTTTCCCCCTTTGTTTTTTGGTTTTGGTGTACCATCGAATCAGATCTGACACAGGAGGAGATTTCTCCTCCTTTTCCAGTGGAGCTTCTGGTGGATTCGAACCTCAAGCCTTCAGGATTACAGCGCAGCTTCTTGTCACTAGACTACCAAAGCTCCCTAAATAGACATTCTTATGGTAATTTCTGATTTCTTCCAGGGTCTATCTGGCATGAGCAATGATATCCCTGGTACCATGGCCTCCTTTAAACCCAGGCTGAACTTCTGGCAGTTCTCTGTCAAACTGTTGTAGGCATTTTTTTTGGATCTTCTTCAGCAATATTTTGCTTGCACAAGACATTAATTATATTGTTTGATAACTTCCACATTCTATTGGATCACCTTTCTTAGGAATGGAAACAAATACTGATCTCTTCCAGTCCATAAGCCAGGTAGCTGTCTTCTAAATTTCCTGGCACAGACCGGTGAGCACATCAGGGCTGCATCTGTTATTTTAAATACGTCAATGGTATCCCATTGATATAGGGACGATTATGTTTTGCCAGTGCCATCAGTGAAGCTTGAACTTCTTCCTTCATTACCATTGACTCTTGATCATCTGTTACTTCCTGAAATATTTCAATGTTGCCCAATTCTTTTTGGTACAGTGACTCTGTACTCCCTCCATCTTTTAATGCTTCTTGGATCATTCAGTATTTTCGCTATAGCGTCTCACAGGCTTGAATTTATTTTTCAATTTTTTTCAGCTTGAAAAATCCCAACCAAGTTCTCCCCTTTTTATTCTCCAATTCTTGCTCTTTGCACATTCCATTATAATACTTTGCTTTATCTTCTTGAACTGTCCTTGGAAATCTTCTATTCAGCTAATTTAAATCAGCATCTTTTCCCTTTGTTTTGATTTCTGTGGAGTTTGTTATTCAAGATTTTTTTCATAGTCACTAAATTTTACTTTTCCATGCAAATAGGCAATATGCGAAAAGGGCATATTAGCCTATCCACAAGGAGATTGACTATCCCCGATCCACAAGGAGACTGGCTAGCCTTGCCTTTAAATTGAGTGCATCCAGCAGCCAAGAGAGAATCTTCCCCATCACTGAAGAAGAAGAAGCAGCAACAAAAGAATATAATATGTCCTTCAGGCCCAGATATTCTTGCTTCAGCAACACCTACTGCAGTAGCAGCTGTTGCCAAACCAGAGAACCAACATGAGATGGGGTTACTTTAGGACTGCTACCCACCATGGACAGAACCAAGGCTAAGAGCCTGTGCTCAAGTTTGTTAAACAACTGAGGGGTGGGGATGAGGGGGAAGCCAATATTGGCAGGACTGAGAACATTGTGACACTGGCCTTAAACCACAAGGCTCAAGGCTGAGGTGCCTACGAGTACATTTCAGAAGCTATCCTGACTGAATTTTGCTATTGACCTGGATTATAACCTATTAACTTCCCTAGTGTGGTTCTTTGTGATCTGTGAGCTATCACATCAGATTTTGGATCTAGTAAAGCAGTAATATTGGCTTTGAGATGAGTAGAAAGAGGTAGGAATGTGGGAGAGATGTTTGGCAACATGGGAATTTGTTTTATGTTGTTGATGCTGTTTGTGGGGACAGTTTCCTTTTGTGAAGTTGGTAAAGGTCATATATGTCTGTCTCCAGGCAGCCCTTGCTCTTTTTATAGTTTCTGAATGCTCCTGTGAAATTTTCAGTCTTTTCTGACGTTCATTTTGGTTTTGTCTGGCCCTCGGGCCAAATTTATTAATTTTTGAATGAATATTCCTTAAATGATACAGCAATCTTTTGTCCATTTGCTGAACTGAACAACTTGGGATTGCTGTGATGCTGCACACTGTTCCATAGTCTTCTCAAATACCATAATGGTGACCCATTACGTACATTGTTTGAACACGCGTCCAGATTGCTGGGAGGCAGGAGTGGCATCCAATTCCTAAACAAGATGCCTCTGGAAACTCTACAAACTCTCTAAATGTACAGAAATGATGTTAGTTATAGAACAGAGTTCATATTTTTTGTGCAAAACTTACTCTCAGTCATATTTGACTTGACCACACTTAACCACTGCTAAATGAAACTAGTGCTGTTAAATCTGGAGGAACACTCTTCCACTTTGTACATCACTCTTTGTTAATGTGCAGTATGAAGTAATCTGGCTTTGCTGTGATGCTCAAACTTGTACCATTGGGATATCAAATACCAGAATGGTTTCCCAATGTGGACAGTGTTTGGTGGATCTCCTAGTTGTAAAACAGGTTTAGAGGCAGGAGTGGTATTTACTTCCTAAACCACATGCCTCTGGAAAAACATTAGGTCTTTTATAGAGTCCTTATGAGTTGTGTTCAACTTGACAGCAATCAACAACAACAACAACATCTTTGTAATAACATTTTTCTCTCTTCATTGATGATATTTTTTATGTCATTCCACAACCCATTTGATTGTTCATCATTGGTGTTCAATACCTCAACCCTATTCTTTTTTTAAATTCAGGTGAGATAGGACCATATTTTGATTCTTGTGGACTTGTTTCAATTTTCTTCAGCTTCAATTTGAATTTGCAGATGAGCAATTGATGGTCTGTTCGACAGTCAGCTCCTGTCCTTGTTTTGACTGCTAATAATAAGCTACTCCAACAATTTCTTCCACAGATGTAGTCAATCTGATTTCTATGCAGTCCATCAGATGATGTCCATGTGTAAAGCTGCCATTAGTTGGTTTTTTAAAAAAGATATTTGCGATAAATAAATCATTGCACAAACAAAACTCTGTAATTTTATTTTGTATCTCATTTCTGTTAACAAGTCTATACTTTTATACAGAAAGTGGAATCTTAGAGAATTTTTTTACATTTTATTTTATTAACTTTAATGTATATTTGCAGAGATTTTGGATTTCATTCATTCATTGTTGCATTTTACTCCCTGCCCCTCCCCCCCCCACAGTTTGCTCTTCTCTTTGAAAAGTAAAAGAAAAATTTCTTTATTGGTATACAATCCTCCCCACCCCGAGTACACTCCACTATGCAACCTTCATTCTGGACTACTGTTATAACCATAATACCCAATCATATATCGCTTTTAAACTGTTCTCTCCCTCATCTGTTTCAGAGCAGTATATATAGTTTATCCAATTTTTCTCAGTCTTAACCCAACCCTGATGTCAGTCCTGTTCTACAACAGTGGCACTAGGAAGGATTTTTCTGACTGAGATACTTCACTCAGCATAATGTCCTCCAGAGTCACCCATTTTGAGTAATATTGCATGAGTTCCTTGTTTTTCAATGCAGCATAATATTCCATTGTGTGAATGTACCAGAGCTTCTCTATCCATTCTTTTGTTGATGGGCACTTAGGTTGTTTCCAACTCTTTGCTATTGTGAACAAGGCTGCAATAAACATAAGTGTGCATATATCTGCCTGGGTGGCAATTATAGTTTCTTTAGGTTATATTCCCAGTAGAGAAATTTCTGGGTCAAATGATCTTTCTATTTGCAACTTTTTAATTAATTAATTAATTGATTTTTTTAAATTTGCAACTTTTTGAGAAAGCGCCATAGTGGTTGCACCATTTTACACTCCCACCAACAATGAATAAGGTTTCCAGTTTCTTCACAACCTCGCCAGCGTTTGTTGTTTGCTGCTCTGTTAAATTTTGCTATTCTGACTGGTGTGAGATGATATCTCATAATTGTTTTTATTTGCATCTTTCTTAAAGCTAGGGATTTTGAACATTTCTTCATGTGCTTGTTGGCCATCTGAATGTCTTTTTTTATTGAAGTGTCTGTTCATATCCTGTGCCATTTTTCATTTGGGTTATTTACCTTTATCTTGTTGTGGTGCTTGACTATTTTATAAATTCTAGATATAAGTCCCTTATCAGACATGTCATTACCAAATGTTTTTTCCCAGTCTGTGGCTTTCCTTTTTACTCTGTTGCAGAAGTTTTTAGATGTGCATAGGGGTTTGATTCTTAGAAGGTCCCATTCATTTATTTTATCCTCTCATGGTTGTAGATTTTTCAGGATACTTTGAACACTGTTTATGTTGTGGGGAATCTTAGTGAATTATTAAAGTTATAGAAGCTAGAGGTGTAATTGCCAAGAGGAAAAACCAGTTTATTGGGAATGTTGGAGTGTATCTTTAAGAAAATAACTGAAAATATATTTATATTCAATCATTTCCAATGTCTGCATTTCTTCTGAATCAGCTACGTACTTGACTATTGAAGTTCATTGTGTCAGTAGTTTTCTGACTACTCCCCCACTGTATACAATTTGTTCTGTAGCATTGATTACAATCCTGTAAAATTTCAGCACTCTCCATTTTTACCCCACCCTGAGTCAGAGATGATGAGGATGGCTCAGGATAGGACAGGGTTCAGGTCTGTTGTTCATAGGGTGGCTGTGAGTCATACTCAACATAGGGTACCTAACAACAATAACAAGCTCCCCTTTCATGTATCCAGTGCCCCTGCCTTTCTTAGTCTTCTTATCTTTGATTTTATGTAAACATTGACCTTGTGGTCTTGTATAGCTCACGTTTTAAGGAAGCACATGCTCAAAGACTGCAGTTTGCAATATGGATTATATCTCAACATCAGGAAAACAAAATTTCTTACTCCTGGACCAATAGAAAACATCATGATAGATGGCAAAAGATTTAAATTGTCATCTATTTCATCTCACTTTTATCCACAATTAACATTCTTGCTACCAGCAGTCAGGAGATTGAAAGATGTATAGCATTGGGAAAGAGTGCTGTCAGCGATCTCTCCAAAGTTTAAAGTCTAAGGTAAGTCTGATTTAAGCCACAATCCTTCCAATCTCCTTTAATAAATCTGAGAACTGGACAAATGAATAAGGATGAAATAAGAAGAGTTCATTGAGTTGAGTTGTTTTGAGGGAGAAGAGTGCTAAATATTGCATGGACTGTCCACAGAACAGATACGTCTTGGAGAAAGTGCAGTACCATCTCACATATTTTTGGACATGTTGTTAGAAAGATTAGTTTTTTGGAAAGGGACATCATGTTTGGAAAGGTGGAGGGTCAGCAAAGGAGAGGAAGACCCTCAACAAGATGCATTATCTGGGGCAATGGATTCAAATGTGTCAAGGATGATAAGGATGGCACAGGATAGGACAGAGTTCACATTTGTTGTTCACAGGGTTTTTATGAGTCATACTCAGCTCGACAGGACTTAGCAATAACACGTCTCACTGGTGCTATTGTTTATTTTATAAGGTAATCTATTTGGCTGAAACGTGACATTGAGGAATGGCTTCAGTTTCAGGTTAAAAGTCTATCTTAAGGTAATAATCTCAGAGGTTCCTCTAGTCTCTATTTGTCCAGTGAGACTATTTTGCCCTCTCCAGGAATTTTAGTTTTACTTTGCATTTTCCTCTCATTCTATCCAGGATCTTCTGCTCCTGGTCAGAACTGTAAGAAGCGGCAACTGGACACCTTCTAGTCCTGGCCTCTGGTTAAGTGAGCTGTGGTTTGTGTGGGATATTGGATTTGTGGACTAATTTCTTCTTTGAGTCTTTGCCTTCCTTCACTTTCCTTTGCTCCAGATGGGAAGGTACCTATGATTTTCTCTTAGATAGCTATTTTGTAAGCTTTTTAATCCCAGACACTATTTACAAAATTAAGATAAAGAATATTATCTTTATGAATTATTAGTCTGTTGTGAACTTTCAAACCAAGCAAATCAATCTCTCAAGGTGTTTGGATATATTTTAAAAGTATGTAACTGTACTCTCCATGAGATTTATTGATACACATATATATATGGAACACCTACAAGTATGTATTCATATATATGTACAAGCATACATATATACACAAATATGTACTCCCATATCTTTCCCATGTCCATATAGCATACATATATACCTAATCCAGGCCATGGTCTTCGCAGTTACTTGCTATGCATCAGAGAGCTGGACAATGCTTAAGGATGACAGAAGAAGAATTGATGCCTTCGAATTGTAGTGTGGAGAAGAGTCTTGAACACACCAAGGACTGCCAAGAAAACAATTAAGTCTGTTTTGGAGAGGGTGAAACCAAGTTTCTCTTTGGAGGGTAGGATTTTGAATCTCTGTCTCACATACTTTGGGCATGTGACCAGGAGAGACCAGTCCTTGGAGAAGGACATGTTTGGAAGGGTGGAGGGACAGCACACAAGAGGAAGACCCTGGATGAAATGGATTGATACAGTAACTGGAACAATGGTGGTTGGTGTGTCAGAATTAGTGAGACTGGCTCAGGACAGGGCAGGATTTAGAGTTGCTGTACATAGGGTTGCTATGGGTCATAGGTGACTCGATGGCACATAACAACAATAACAACAACTACTCACATTTTTTCTTATTACCCCTATTGTTTCAAAATTATGTATAACATTTATAAGAATTGGCTTAATATAAAAAAATTGTTGCATATCTCTCAATACCTTCATTTACCTTGCTGCAAGTTGTATTATGTTTAGGAAAAGACATTACCTTGTCACACCAATATCTACTCCATAGAATCTAAGCAACCACAGCTCACTCATTTGTTTTTTGCTGAAGAACTTGCTGAAGAAGGTCAAGGACTATAGTCTTCAATATGAATTGAAGCTCAACATCAGGAAGACAAAGATTCTCACCACTGGGCAAATTGGCAGCACTGATAGAGAGAAGTAGAGATTGTTAACAGTTCCAGCTTGCCTGGTTCCACAGTCAACACTTGGCTCCAGCTGTCAGGAAATCAAAAGATGAATTGTACTGGGGAAATCTACTGTCAAGGACTTCTCCAGAGTACTGAGAAGCAATGATGTTAGTCTAGAGACCAAGGTGCACCGGGCCCAGGGCATGGTCTTCACAATTACTTGCTAAGCATCAGAGAGCTAGACAATGGCTAAGGATGACAGAAGAATCAATGCCTTTGAGTTGTGGTGCTGGAGAAAAGTCTTGAACATACCATAGACTGCCAAGAAAACAAAGTCTGTCTAGGAGAGGGTGAAACCAAGTTTCTCCTTAGAGGTTAGGATTTTGAAGCTCTGTTTCACATACTTTGGGTATGTGGCCAGGAGGTACCGTTTCTTGGAGAAGGATATCGTGCTTGGGATAGTGGAGGGACAGCACATGAGAGGAAGACTCCAGAGGGGATAGATTGATACAGTAACTGGAGTACTGGGGGTTAGTGTGTCAGAGTCAGTGAAACTGGCTCAGAACATGTCAGGCTTCAGAGCTGTTGTACATGGGGTTGCTATGAGTTGCAGGTCACTCGATGGCACATAAGAACAACAATTTTCTTTGCTGTCTAGAAAAATCAGCTCATAGCTCACTCTCTCTCTTTGCTGGCGAGTCAAAATCAACTCAAATGGCATCAAAGGATGTATGTTGCAGGCGAGGAGACTGTGGATTTGAACCACAGGAGAGGTGCAGCCATTGAGTTAGCAGTGCCACTCTCCACAGACTACATTACCAGAGCTCTCTCTATAGTGACTAGTCTTCATTTTATTTCTCTAAATATCACGTCTAAATCATCTATGCATTCATTATATTTCCCAACACCTATAGGTGTATGTTTTATACTGAGCTATTTTCATGCAGGTTTTACAGTATGCAACATATCTTGAGATTGAAAGTTATGTAATTGAATTTTGGAGGACTCAAATAATCTAAATTTTGCTAAAACAATTTTTGAATTTTTTTATAACACTATGCCTATGGATGTATAAAGCTGTACACTATTTAATCCAAAAAAATTGGCTGACACAGAAGAATTTCATGAAACAACATATGACCAAGAGGCAATGATGAGGAAGGAAGAAGTCCAAGCTGCTCTGAAGGAATTAGCAAAAAATAAGGCCCCAAGAATTGATGGAATACCATTTGACATATTTTAATGAACAAAAGCTGCCCTAAATGTGCTCACCAGGTTGTACTAAGAAACCTGGAGGACAAAAGTTGATTCAACAGAGTGTGGAAATTACTGAACAATATCACTAACATCACATACAAGCAAAATCCTGCTGAAGATTATCCATAAACAACTGGAACAGTCATCGACAGCAAACTACCAGAAATACAAGCAGGTTTTAGAGGCACTGGGTACATCATAGCCAATGCCAGATGGATCTTGGCTGAAAGTAGAGAGTACCTAAGCAATGTATATCTATATTTCATTGACTATGCAAAAACATTTGATGGTGTGGATCACAACAAATTGTGGCTAATCTTGAAAAGAATGGGAATCCTAGAACCCCTGACTGTGCTTATGCTAAAGCTATGCTTGGACCAGGAAGCAGTCAGATCAGAGCAAGGGAACACTGTATGGTTCAAAATTGTGAAAGGAGTGTGTCAGGGATGCATCCTGTCTCCATATCTTTTCAATTTATATGTGGTACAGATTACTCAGGAGGCTAGGCTTTATGAGAAGAAAAGGGGCATCATGATTGGAGGAAGACTTATCAACAACCTGTGTTATGCAGGTGACACAACCTTGTTTGCCAAAACTGAGGAGGACCTGAAGCATTTGCTGCAGAAGGCAAAGGACTGCAGTCTTCAATATGGATTGAAGTTCAACATCAAGAAAACAAACATTCTTACCACTGGGCCAATTGGCAGCACCATGATAGATGGCGAAGAGATTGAGATTTTTAACAGTTTCAGCTTGCTTGGTTCCGCAATCAACACCCTTAACACCAGCATTCAGGAAATCAAAAGATGACTTGCACTGGGAAAAGTCAGTTGTCAGGGACCTCTCTGGAGTGCTGAAGAGCAACAATGTCAATCTAGAAGCTAAGGTGCACCTGATTCAGACCGTGGTCTTCACAGTTACTTGCTATGTGTCAGAGTACTGCACAATGACTAAGAAGAACTGATGTCATTGAGTTATGGTGCTGGAGAAGAGTATTGAACATTTCACGAACTGTCAAGAGAACAGGTTTGTCCTGGAGAGGGTGAAGCCAGGTTGCTCCTTAAGGCAAAGATTTTGAAGTTTAATCTGACACACTTTGGGCATGTTGCCAGGAGGGACCAGTCCTTGGAGAGGGATATCATGCTTGGGAGGGTGGAGGCCAGTTTAAGAGACAAAGATCTTGGAGGAGATGGTTTGACTGAGTAACTGGGGTAATGTTGTAGGTGTGTCAGAGAGAGTGAGATTGGCTCAGGTTAGGACAGGGTTCAGAGCTTTTATGTAAAGGTTTGCTGTGATGGCACATAGCAAGGAATTAGTAATAAACACATAATAATTATGGTTGGAAGTCACATAGCATGACTGATTCTGATTTATCACTTTTGCTTCTATTTGAATTTTGATACTTTCTTGCTGTGTGACCCTTTGGGTTTTTATAATTTCCGTTTTCTTGTCTGCAAAATGTAGATAATAAGGACTGGCACACAGAAAAAAATCTCAATATATGCTATTCTTGAACAGTATAATATTACAATGTAGTACAAAGTATTACAACGTCTTAAAAATTTTATTTACCCTTGAAATTGCCTCTCTCCTGCTTTAGAAAAAGAAAGGAGCCCTATTTACTTGCTTAACATGTAGCATATGAAAAAGCAAACATTTCTAACTTAATTTCTCCATTGTCATTGTTCCCATGGCAACTAACTTACTTTGAGAAAAGATGAAAATACCATAAAAGGGTTTTTTTATTTAATTTTTTAAAAATTTTTTAAATACCATAAAAGTTTTATAGGCATTTGTCTTAAATGATCTCAGTGTTATGAGAGCATTACCCTAAACATGTGGAAACAAAAACTTGAAGCTTTTATCAACTGTTCCTACTAATAACCTATTTAGTAATGTAAATGCAGATGACACAACCCTGCTTGCC
>NW_006399869.1:10382167-10406730 GCF_000299155.1 Elephantulus edwardii
GAAGAGAAGAGAAGAGAAGAGAAGAGAAGAGAAGAGAAGAGAAAAGAGTCTAAATAATAAAGACTAAATAAATAAATACAGACAGACAGACAGACTTAGGCTTATTTTCAATTAGAACCCAAAGAATTAAGAATACCCTTTTTACTATATGATAAAGTAATTTCTAATCACAATTAACACATGCTAACATAACTTCCAATTTAGCAATACACTGTTAGAATGTTCTTAGTCTACAAATTCTTTGAGCGTTATGACACTTATGCTATATAAAGGGAGCTCTGGTGGCCTAATGGTAAGTGGCTCTGCTGCAGTCTGAAAGGTACATAGTTCAAATTCACCAGCTGCTCTGTGAGAGAAAGGTGGCCAATCTCCTCTGTTCATTTAACTCCCTCTGAAAACTGCTGGAGGGTCAGCTATGTGTTGGTTCTGACTTGACCATATTTAACAACAACAACAACAACCTATTCTGTAAAAAAATAGTATTTTTTTAAAAACTTGAATGCCTCAAAAATATTAATTTTATTTACTCTAAAAATGAATTTAAGAATATGATACATAACTTAGGTTATTTTGAATTTATCTGAAAGTACTTATTTGGAAGGTGGAGAATAGATCCCACTCCATCCCAATCTTTTTAAAAACAGACACTGCAGTTGAGTGCCTATTAAACCTTAAATACTCAAAATGAGCAATGTGTTCTGAAAGAAAATCTGCTTACAGGGGAACTATGAGGATAACTTTACTTAAATGTTTTCCAGAATGAAAATACAAATCATTCAGTGCTAGTATCTAAGATGCCCATGAAAGTGGAGGGTCAGCAAAGAAGAGGAAGAGCCACAACCGGATGGTTTAATAAAGTGACTGCAGTTTGAGCACAGCAGAGCTGGTGAGGGTGGTGCAGCAGCAGAGAGGCGGGATTTCAACCTGTCATGTTCGTAGGGTCACTAGGAGTAGTAGTTGACTCCATAGCACCTAACAATAACAATAGCAATGAAGACAGGTGGCCTTGAGTTTATGTGAGTATATAATTTAAAAACATCTTAAAATGTTTTCTGGCTGTATACATCTTCCCCAGTACTACTTTGTCTAGGAATTTAAAACTGTGTTTGCAAATAACCACATATGCATTATTAATACATATGTATGAAACCAAACAGCAAACCCAATATTATGTTGTATTAATATGACTTGCTTACTACTCAGTATTTCCTTTTATCCTCTCAATACACACTTGTGGAACTTGATTTGAAAAATTTAGACAACTTTATAGGTGAAAGGACTAGTCTCAATCAAATTAAACTTGACACACACACATATTTGTATATGGAGAACTTTTAACATTTGGTTTTTGTATGTTTTGAAGTATTTGGTGTTTTAAAAAAAGATGATTAGATAAAAGAACTTCTTTAGGAAGAAACAGTCTACATACATGTTAGGGGAAATTTAACTTTAAAAGTCAATAATGCTTTTTTAAAAACAAATTTATGTTTTTGATTGTTGCCGAAAATATACACAGTGGAATATAAACCAGTTTAACAATTCCTACATCTATAATTCAGTGACACAGATTGCATTCCTCCACTTGGGTAACAATTATAATATTCTTTTCTGAGTTGTTCCTCTTCCCTTAACCTAAACTCATTGCCCCATAACTTTCTGATCTAATCTTCTAAGTTGTTGTCAATTTGATCCCAAGGGGGAAAAGCTCTTAAAAGCACATAATGCTCAAGGCAGATGTTCCTCAGTAGTTTAATTATTATCTGATCTTAAAAGGACTTCAGGAAATATTTTTGGTTTGAGGTGTAAGGCTTAAAGATTATCTCAGAACAACAGTTTCTGGCTTTCATCTAACATCCATGGCTCCGGTGATGTAATTCCTAAAGTGTCAGACTGTGTATTGTAGTTGTTGTTATGTTATTGTTGTTGTTATGTGCCATCAAGTTGACTGCAACTCATAACGACAATAGCTCTGAAGCTTGCCCTGTCCTGAGCCACTCTCGCTGACTCCAACACACCTACCCCCATTGCCCTAGTTACTGTGTCAATCCATCTCATCTGGGGTCTTCCTCTCATGTGCGACAGTTCCACCCTTCTGAGCATGATGTTCTTCTACAAGGACTGGTCCCTCCTGGCCACATGCCCAAAGTGTATGAAATGAAGCAACAAAATCCTAGCCTTCAAGTAGAAACATGGTTTCACCTTCTTCAAGACAGACCTGTTTGTTCTCTTGACAGTCCATGGTATATTCAATACTCTTCCCCAGCACCACAACTCAAAGGCATTGATCCTTCTTCTGTCATCCTTAGTCATTGTCCAGCTCTCAGCAAGTAATTGAGAAAACCATAGCCTGGGTCAGGGGCACTTTAGTCTGTACACTAACAAGTTGCTTCTAAGTACTCCGAGAGGTCCCTGACAGCAGATTTTCCCAGTGCAATTAGTGTTTTGATTTCCTGACTGCTGACGTTATGATTGTTGATTGTGGAACCAAGCAAGCTGAAATTGTTAACAATCTCAATCTCTTCTCCATCTATCATAGTGCTGCCAATTGGTCCAGTGATGAGACTCTTTGTCTTCTTGATGTAGAGCTTCAATCCATATTGAAGATGATAGTCCTTGACTTTCTTTCTATAGCGAGTGCTTCAGGTCCCGCTCAGTTTCAGCAAGCAAGGTTGTGTCCTCTGAGTAGCACAGATTGTTGATGAGTCTTCCTTCAATCCTGACGCCACATTCCTCCTCATAAAGCCCAACCTCCTGAAAGTAGGTTATTCATTGTGGCTTTTCCAGCTATTGGCTTTGACTTTTACCACATGACGTGGATGACTCGCACTCATTGCTGTCTAGTTGGAACTGACTCATAGTTGATATTCTAGTGGATTTTCCGAGGTTGTAAATCACACAGGTGGCATTTGTCCAGCTTTTCCTCTTGGACCTAGAGAGGTACAACTCTGGGATAGCAGCACAACTCCCTACAGACTATACTAAGACTATACAAATGTGGATATTTGTGACTCCACAAAAGGAATTGACTAATTTCCCAACAATGCATATTAGGTAAATAACATCTCTTGAATGGGAACATGCACACAAGGTATATAGACTACTAAAGGGTTTATTGGCCAGTATTGTCATCCCACGAGACTTAAATTGAGAAGGTTTAGGGACAGAAAATTAGAATCACACTACTATCAAGAAAGAAGTGGCCAGAGATTTTTGGACCAGAGATTCCTGCCTCAAATGGAGACCCAGACCAGACCAATAGCAGCAGCAGCAGCAGAGGTGGCAGAGAACTAGATATAAATATAAGACAAAGCTGAACCAGAATTGCCATCTCACAGAGGTAGAACTGGGGGCTTTTACCTTGACAGTGGGATAGGGAATAGGCATCATGATTGTCAGTACGGAAAGACCTTTGCAACCCCGGCCTACAAGCCAGGGATCCAACAAGCATGACCCAACAAAGCTGGAGGTCAAAGGGCCTTCAAACGCCTGTAAATTGTCCAGCCTGAACATTTTGTCCTGGCTATTCCTGACCAGAATTATAACCTGTTAAATTCCGTAATAAACTCCACAAGAGTAACAGTGGTATGTGAGTTCTGTGTAGTCATTGAAATGAATTTGGGAACCTACTTGTAGAGCAGTGAGAGCCTGAGAGGGAGAAGTAGGTCTCAGAATGTGGGGGCAGGGCATGTTTGAATTCATAGGAATTGGTTTTGTGCTGTTGAAATTCTTAACAGAGACTTCCCCTTTGAGGAATTAGTGCAGTTCAGACACCCACAACTCCCACCCTTACCACACTGTTTTTATAGATGATAACTAAAAGGCAAAATGTTCAAAACCACTGGTTGTTAAGGGAGAAATATGGTCAGTCTCTCCCATACAGATTTATAGCCTAGGAAAACCCAGTGAAGGGCTGCTATGAACTAGAGTCGATTTGACGGCAGTGAATCAGTCCATGGCCCCAGAAAGTCTGGATTTTATGAGAATTTAAAATTCAAAATTCTCCCCTTTTGATCAGGATTCTTCTATGGAATCTTCATTCAAAGTAGGTAGTAACAAAAGTTAGACACCATTCAGTTTTTCTGGTCTTATTTTATCAGAACTTGCTTTTTAAAACAACAAATCACTTTTAAAATGCTTTTAAATCTATTCTATTAGTCATTATTATAGAGTAATATCAGATGGGGAAGTCCATTTTCAAGCACAGACACATCTTCAGTTACTCTTTTCTAGCCTACTGGAGTCTTAGTTTTCAAATAAAAATTGAAGAAAAAAAAATGAATTCATTTTAAGGCCTAAAATGAACACTGAGAAGGAACAGCAAAGGAAGATTTACTAAGAAGCTACTTTTCTTTTCTGGCAATTGCCTTTTACAGAAAGATTTTAGAGACAATTCATTTTCATTTTAAAAATAATTTTAGATTTCTTAACATTGTCTTCTGCTCTCATATGATCCTTTTCCACTGGCAAATTATGAAGAGTGCAAACTCCTGACCTCCTGAGCTTCAATCACTCCATTCTAACAACTATTCTAATTTGACTGGTTTAAAAATATTCATTGTTCATCTCAATGTTCATTATTTATTTACCAGGTCATTAATATTGAAGGGTGATAAATTACAAATATCAAAGTGAACACTCTTTTGGCATTATCCCTGTAAGGATCTAACTAACTAAATAAAGACTAAAGTGTAATGAACAAATTTCAATGAAGAAAGTCAAGGAAATACCACCCTCTTAAATACATGCTTATTTATTTTTAGAACACAATGAAACTAAATAATCTACTGAGTCAGTTCAGCTTTCATGACTTTGTAAGCTTCCTATTTTTTGCTCAGTATCTTCTCTTTTGTTGCATTTTAAAATTAAAGCGTTGAAACTTTGCATTGCAAAGCCACCCTAGAAGCCTATTCTGTAATTATCTTGTTGGGTTGAATCATAAATAGAGCTAAACTTAAGCGAAGTATAATGCCTTATACATTTTACTAACTTTTTGGATGACACAGGTCATTTAAAAATGTAAAAGAACTTGAATGAACTAAGGATAAATTTCAATAATGAGATCAACAATGAGAATATCAAGCATTTTTCCAAACTCTTCAAGATATTCTTGGAAGAATTGATGCTCCCTAGAGGAAAAGTCTGGGAGACTTCTACTCATATGCTTTGGGCATGACATCAGGAGGAACTAGTCTTTGGAAAAGACATCCTACTAGGAAAGAGAGAGGCAGAGGAAGAACCTCAGAGTAGGATGGATTGACACAATGTTTTCCAGAACAGATTCTTTCAATTTCCCTCACCCCACCCATCAAATTGTACAATCCCATGATTAATCTCCCTCACCCGCCTGCACACCCTCATCACTCTGCTTCTACCCTCTCCCCCACTCCTGCCCTGGCCCCAGATCCTTATACTCATTCTACCGTAATGGTTTTATACAATAGATGTCCTTGTGGAACTGAGTTAGTTCACTCAGCATAATGCTCTCCAGTCCCTCCCAAATTAGGTACTAATTTACAAAATCGTTGCTCCTGCGTGCTGCTACCCATTTACTTTTTATAATGAATTTACTGGAATATCTTTACACAGAGGTACTACAACCTTAAATCATGCGATGAAGTCATGGTATTCCTCCCCAGTACTTGCTGTTGCTCAAGGGCCACACTTGGAATGTGCCACAATCAAAATTAAACATTGGGGCAGGGTTGCAAGGCAAAAAAACTAGTCTTTGCTGCTCTTGCTCATGGCCATTCTTGAACCCAGTATGCCAGGAATCCTTGCGAATGAAGGTTTCCTGAACAGCATGTCTCACTCTAACTCAGTAAGGCATTCTGCCCTGAGTTTTCTCTTGCAGAATCTGCATTCCTGTACTTGCTTTTCCCTAAAGTAAAGGCCTATTTTCCAAGGTGCCTCTAGATGGACTTAAAACTCCAACCTATCAGCCCAGTTAGCTACCAGTCATGTTAATCATTTGCACCTCTCAAGGATTCTTGTCTCTCTAGCTATCTCAAAGTCTGTCAGATTATTAAATAGTAAATACCCTTTGGGGTATGTTACTGTTATGTGTTGTCGAGTCAACAATGACTCATTGTGACCCTATACACAATAGTTCTGATCCCTAATCTGTCCTGAACCAATCTCACTGTCTCTGACACGCCTACCCTCATTACGCCAGGTGGATTTACTGTGTTAATTCATCTCATCCAGGGTCTTCCTCTCCTGCACTGTCCCTCCACCCTTCTAAGCATATCTTTCTCCAAAAACTGGTCCCTTCTGGCTACATGACCAAAGTATGTGAGATGGAGTCTCAGAATCATAGCCTCCAAGGAGCAGTTTGGTTTCACCTTGTCCAGGACAGACATGTTTGTTCCCTTGGCAGTCCATGGTATGTTCAAAACTCTTCTGCAACACCACAACTCAAAGGCATTGATTCTTCTTCTGTTATCCCTGTTCATTGTCCAGCTCTCTTATGCATAGCAAGTAATTGTGAAGACCATGGCCTGGATCAGGTGCACCTTAGTCTCTAGACTGACATCCTTGCTCGTCAGCACTCTGGAGAGGTCCCTGACAGCAGACTTTCCTAGTGCAATTTGTCTTTTGATTTCCTATCTGCTGGTGCCAAAAAGTGTTGCTTGTGGAGCTGAGCAAGTTGTAATTGTTAACAACCTGAATCTCATCTCCATCTATCACAATGCTGCCAATTTGCCCAGAAAATGCTGTCTTTCTGGTCTACCCAATGACTGTCCATCATTCCTTGTTCAAACAATTATTACAAATGCCTATGAGGACTATCTTATCAATAGTCCTACTTATATAGTCCTCAGTTCTACTCACTGACTTCACTAACATTGGATTATTACATCTGCCATAGCAGCTAGATACACTGATACTGCTTAGTGTCTATTTCCATTGTAGTTCCTGATTTGTGTAGCAAGTATAAAAGTGCACCAACCTACAAGAGGCTTGCTCATTGCTGTTCATTGCACTTGAGTCAGAACACTCATCTCTGTGACCTTTCAGCGGATTTTCAGAGACTGTAAATTATACAGAAGACTGCCCATTTTCCTCTCACTGTCTGCCCTGGTGTTGGCAGAGCAAATTCCTACTCACTCTCCTTGTTAGACTGATTGGGAAGGAAAATCCCCACTCTTTGCTACTGGGCTTCTGAATTGGTGCCATGAGTTCCTCTTTAGAATTCTCATCATTATTTGTCCTGGCTACTAAAACAGAAACCTGCTAACATCGTGTTATTGTATACGGTCGAGTCAGAATCAACCCATAGCTGACCCTGCAGCAGATTTTCAGAAACTGTAAATCACATGGAGGGAGATTCCCCATCTTTCTTCAGCAGAGCAAGTAGTGGATTTGAACTCTATGTCTTAGAGCTGGCAGCACAGCTCCTTACCACTAAACTACCAGAGCTCCCTTGGTAATTTTATAGTATACAAAATTCTTACTGGAAATTAACATGTTCTATATGTCTTGCTATTTGAAAACTTGGCAGTTTGAATCCACCAGGTGGGCCACTGGTGTAAGATGGAAAGTCTCCTTCTGCAGAGTTTTACTGTCTCCAAAACATCAAGGTGGGTTGCCTTGGTTCACATTTGACTAGAATGCAGAGGGTTTGGTTTTGGTTTTTGCTGGCTGTTGCCTTGCTCTCAATGATCAGGCCTGTTAAGTCTTGAATACCCTACTGTTACAGATTTACTTATATCCCCATAAAGTTGAAAAGTCTTGCAAATATGACTCTCTCTGGGGTAGGGGCTTTCTTTTGTTGTGTTAATTAATTCATACCAGAGTCACATGACTCGTAAACCTAATCAGTTATGAGAATTATGTCATTAAAAAGGACAGAATAGACACAGGCACACACTAGGAGAAGAAATCCTGTGTAAGGACCTGGCAATACAGAAAGAACACCAAGGATTGCTGGCAAACCAGAAACTTGACATCAACAAGACAGGGCCCCTGATTTGGACTTTTAGTTTCCAAAAGTATGAGAAAACACATGCTGTCACTTAAAGGCAATCATTTGGGTTTTTGTTTGTTGTTGGGTTTCTCGTGAGGTTGTTATATACCATTGAGTTGGAACTGACTCATAGCTGATCTTCCAAGAGTTTTCAGAGGCTATAAATCGAACAGGAGGCGCTTGCCCATCTTTCTCCCAGGGCAGTTGGTGGATTAGAATCGCATGACTTTGGGTTGGCAGCACAACTTTGTTATGGTTAGTGTTGTTGGCATTTGGTGGTAGCAGACTATAATAATGAAGATATCCATCTCTGGTAGAACTCTGTCTATGTGCCTGGTGGGACCACTGGAGATCTCACCTCAGTGGTAATCTCATCCCTAGGCCTCAGCATGGCTCTCATACTGGGACCTTGAGCTTTCCCTGATCTAAAAACTGCCTCTCAAGCCAACCTCTACAGCACAGCATAGTCCCCTTAGCATCTTTACACCTCTCACCATTCCATCTCCCTTCCCCATCATTTATCTCGTCCAGTAATCCTTGGATGGTCAACTCTCCCTATTTCTCTTTTGACATTACATGTATGGTTTTGAAAAAAATTCATCTGCATTTTTAAATTAATTCCTATCAATTTTTACATAGTGTTTGAAATATTTCATTCCATGTCTGATGATTTCTAGAGTGGTATATGGGGAACTCTGGTTGCATAGTTGTAAGAAGCTATGCTGCAATCTTGAAGGCACATGGTTCGAATCTACCAGCTGCTCCTAAGGAGAAGGATGGGTAATCTCCTCTCATGTGATTAACTGCTTCTGAAAACCCACTAAGGGTCAGCTATGGGTTGGTTCCAACTTGATGGCATACAACAACAGAGTCATATACATATTTTAGGCTACAAGACCTCAGGGAAATTTACTTTTAAAGGTTCTGTGATAGAAACTCCACTTACTCCAGTCTTGTAGAATTTCATCCCACAGAATGTCGTACCATTATACTGTATTTACAACTCTTAAGAGTCTGCTGACAGCACTTTTTATTTCATATTTTTGCTTTCCTTTTCTTTGTTCTCACAGTTACAGAGCTGTCTTATGAGATATACATCATGTTATCCACATATGAACATAAATTCTCACCCACTGTGCCTATGTACAAAGTATATTCTTTAGAAAAGTACTTATCACAATGACACAGTTAGATTTTTTTAAAAGACTATGAGTCACAAGCGACTCGACGGCACATAACAACAATAACAACATTTTTGTAATAATGATTATTCTAACATTAAAGTGGGAAGAAAAACTAAAGGTTTAAGTTGTGAATCAGTATTTTACCTTATGTAAATCTGTTAAAGGTAATAAGTATAAAAGCATTTTGGAAATTTACAGGGAAGTTAATATTTCAATTATTTCTATCACAGTTCATAAAAATGCCTGTTAAAATAAAAAAACCCCTTATATTGTTTTCTGTGTTATAATCATGCTTTTACAGGAAATAAGCCATGCTTAGCCATGCTTCCAATATTGGTTCTATAAAAATTTAGTTTCTTTATAATTGCTGTGAATTTCTAGAATGATAGTTATAGAATTGTAAACCTGGAAGAGATTGTAAAACTCCAGTCCTCTGGTTTTTAAAACACATATCTGCCTTAAACCTATTTAAATACATGAAGATCTTCCCTTTCTTCAATACAGAATAAGTCTGAGTTAATGCTATAGATATTCAATAATCAGTGACAAAAACAAAAGAAAAACCTTTGTCTCGTTTGCTAGTGCTTAACATCAACAGCATTAATTGGAGAGGGAGCTCTGGTGACCTGGTTCATAGGGAGTTTCATTGCTAAGGCAAAGGTAACAGCCCTCTGGTGGTTCAACAAGGCTCTTTGGGAGAGAGATGGGCAATCTCTTCCCAGGTGACTTAGAGCCTCACAAACCTAATGGAGGCTTAGCCAAGAGTTGGTTCTGGCTCCACAGTAAATGAGGTGTTGTTTTTGGTGTTTTGTTTTTGTTTTTACTTTTATAGCACGAAGTGTCAATTTAGATCTGATATTATAGCTCTTACTGATCAGTTTTCTGTTCCCTTTTCAGCCTAGTTACTTCTGCCTCAACCTTATTTATAGAAAACAAAATGACTGAAACATATTCAAAACATTAGCAAAAAAAAAATTAAGGAAAAAAATAAGGCCAAGTCTATATGGTTACCAATTTCTACTTTATGCTCTGATGAAATATTTAGTAATAAATAAAATTCTTTTTTTTGTTATTGTTGTTCTTATGTGCCATTGAATCACTTGCAACTCATAGCGACTCTATGTACAACAGCCCTAAACTCTGTTCTATCCTATGCCAATCTCATTGTCTCCAACACACTCATCCCAATTAACCTAGTCAC
Organism: Elephantulus edwardii; assembly: GCF_000299155.1. Taxonomy (NCBI): domain Eukaryota; kingdom Metazoa; phylum Chordata; class Mammalia; order Macroscelidea; family Macroscelididae; genus Elephantulus; species Elephantulus edwardii. Next base: position 10,392,519 of record NW_006399869.1, read on the forward strand.
CGAATCAATCCATCTCCTAGAGGGCCTTCCCCTCCTGCACCTGCCCTCCACCCTCCCAAGCATGATGTCCTTCTCCAAGGACCAGTCTCTCCTTACAACATGACCAAAGTATGTCAGACGAAGCCTCAGAATCCTTGCCTCCAAGGAGCAGCCCAGTTTAACCCTCTCCAGGATGAATCTGTTTGTTTTCTTAGCAGTCCATGGTACTCTCAATACACTTCTCCAACACCAAAGCTCAAAGGCATCAATTCTCCTTCTATCCTCCTTGGTCATTGTCCAACTCTCTGATGCATAACAAGTGACTGCAAAGAGCATGGCCTGTATCAGATGCACCTTAGTCTCCAGGGAGACACCATTGTTCTTCAGTACTTCAGAGAGGTCCCTAACAGCAGACTTTCGCATCTTTTAATTTCCTGGCTGCTGGTGCCAAGAGTGTGGATTGTGGAGCCAAGCAGACTAAAACTGTGAACAATCTCAATCTCTTCACCATCCATCATGATGCTGCCAATTGGACCAGTGTTGAGAATCTTTGTCTTCTTGGCATTGAGCCTCAATCCATATTGAAGGATGACCTTGACCCTCTGCAGCAAGCACTTCAGGTCCTCCTCAGTTTCAGCAAACAGGGTTGTGTGTCTGCATAATGCAGATTGTTGATAGATTTTCCACCAATTCTGATGCCTCACTTCTTCTCATAGAGCCCAGCCTCCCGGATGATCTGTTCTGCATACAGGTTGAGAAGGTATGGAGACAGGACACATCCTTGGCGTACGCCCTTCCCAATTTTGAACCATGCAGTGTTTCCTTGCTCTGTTCTGACAACTGCCTTTTGGTCCAAGTATAGGTTTCTCATTAACACTATCAAAGTGTTCTGGGATTCCCGTTCTTCTCAGACTCAGCCACAGTTTGTTATGGTCCACACTGTCAAACTCCTTTGCATAATCAATGAAGCACAGATAGACATTCCTCTGGTACTCCCTGCTTTCAGCTAAGATCCATCTAACTTCAGCTACAATATCCCTAGTACCATGACTCCTTCTAAACCCAGCCTGGACTTCTGGCAGTTCTCTGCTGATGTGCTGTTCCAGTTGTTTTTGGATAATCTTCAGCAGAATCTTGCTTGCATGTGAAATCAATGAGACTGTTCTATAGTTTCCACACTCAGTTGGGTCACCCTTCTTTGGAATGGGAACAAATATAGATCTCTTCCAGTCAGTTGGCCATGTGGTTGTTCTCCAGATTTCTTGACACAACTTAGTGAGCACATCCAGGGCAGCATCTGTTAGCTGAAATACGTCAATTGGTATACCATCTATTCCTGGGGCATTGTTTTTTGCTATTTCCTTCAAAGCAGCTTGAACTTCTTCCTTCATCACCATATGCTCTTGCTCGTATGTTGTTTCATTAAATTCTTCTGTGTTTTCCAATTCCTTTCCATACAATGACTCAGTATATTATTTTTAAAAATTATAATAAAACATTCAGCTTTTGAAAGTTGAACATTGTTGTTGTTAAGTGCCGTCAAGTAATAGACAACTCATAGAGACCCAATGAATGAAAGACCTAAACGCTTGTATAACTTTCGTCGTTACTCCACATTCATAGAGTTTCCGGAGGCAAGCGATTTTGGAAGTGGATGCCACTCCTGCTTCCAAGCTTATTTTAATAGGAGAGCTCCACCAAACATTACTTGACAAACATTTCCATTTTTTGACAGGGTGCTGATGTTTTTCATTTTAATAAGTTCATAATATTACATGAAGTTAATTATTTGCTAGATATTTTCCATGCTTTTTTTGGTTCTTATTCTAAAATGAGAAAATAAGCATGTGGCAGCCCGTTTTCTTCCACTGAAATATTGTTTTAATAAAAATTTTCAAATAAAGAGCATTTTCAGGATTTGGTATAAAATTTCAAGTTCTTTTTTCCAAATGATTCTCTTCATTTTCTGCCATGTATGTCTTCTGTTGTACTGAATTTTTTTAGTTACTTTATTTTGTGTTAAATTTAGAATTCCATCTCTGATATAATTCATTTACTGGGAACCAACTAAAGGGAGTAAAAGCTGCTTCACATTCTTTATATTTCAGATTATTAAAGTATCATATCCATTTTGGATTTTTACAAGATGATCTAAAATTTTTATCAGTTTACCAGTTATTAGAAATCTCTGGTGGCCTAGAATCTGTGCTGGCATGAAGTTCAAACCCACTAGCTGCTCTGCTGGAAAAGGATGGGCAATCCTGTGATTACTGCCTCTGGAAACTCACTTGGAGGGTCAGCTACACATTGATTTCCCACTCGATGACACACAACAGCAACATTAGTTATTAACAGCGTAAAAAGGGAACCAAGAAGTGAGAGCTACTGCTCCTTGCTTGCTCATTGTCCCATCTGGACACCTTCCACTAGAGGCCTCTTATGAGATGTAAGAATGAGTGGTTTTGTCATGAGTCTCATTTTTCTTACCATAGTCTATTTCTTCTTTGATCGAAAAAAGAAGTTTTCAGCAGCTCTTACTGTCTGCATGTAATTTCCAAATGTTAAGTTCCAGATCTGTGGAAGAGGAAAACATATGGAACAGCAGAGTTATGGAGGAAGAAGAGGCCACAGCCAAAGAAGATTTGGGTTTGGGTCTTGTGCCTCTGTTAGTATTCAACCTTTTCATTTGCTTAACAAACTGCTAAGGCTAGTGGTACTGACTTTACAAAGCTACATAGAAGTTTAGATGAAAATTCATTTGAAAAGGCCAACACGAAATGAAAGGCAGCTATCCTGAATGTTTCTTTTCTTCTTTCCACTTCAATCTGAGATCAATCTTCCTTATCTCTTGTTTTCTCAATTTTTTTTTTTTTTACCTCTTGGCTTATGCAATTTTCTCTTTATCAAATGCTTTTTCCTTTCATCTCCAAAATCCTATTTAAATTGTAACTAGAAAGCTGGTCCAGATCGCTCTCCCCAGCTGAAATAAGCTGCTTCTCCCGTGCCCTCACTTTCATTCTAGCATTTGTCAAAGTTTGCTATGTGTCATAGCTTTACAGAAACCATGACACATACATTGCAAATAGCATGCATATCTTAATGCTTTTTGTTGTCTCTGTATTGCTCTAACACAAAGAACAGGGCTTAGTACAAAATAAACAACTACTTATTGCTAGTTTTATTTAATTCTGTATATTGTACTGTATACTTTCCCCCATTTCTCTCCCTTCTCTCTGCCTTTATTCATTGTATTTCATATGCAATGCCAATCTACACTGAGTATATTTTTATTGGACTATAGGGATGGAAGGGTTTGAACTTCCCATTACCTCTAAATTGGCACACAAAAATTCCAATAAGTAAAAGAAGTGAAGGTTTGTGGGGTTTTTTTTTTTTTCTGATGAAAGGAAAATTTTAATAAATTTGAGGAAACACACTTACTATTGTATTTAAAAAGGCATATACAATTCACTTTTGGGATAAAACAATTTCTAACATCATGTTAATATGTCACGATAACCATTTATGTAACAATATAATCATGCTAATATAATACAACCATCATAACAATATAATCAACTTGCTGCAATTACACGTTTAGGAATCAGAGTGAGGGTTCAAGCGAAATTGACTTTAGAAAGTCCTGAGACCAAACACATTTTTCTAAACATGTAGATGTAATAAAATTGAAAACCTTTTGGCTATCTCTAAAGAAGATACTCTAGAGTTTAGTGATAAGGCAGTCTTTGGTATTAGCAATTAATGAATTAAGTGAAAGAAGGGGGGAAAAAAATTCCAACCAATAAACACTAATGTCCTATCAAAGTGAACAGTCATACATTAAACAAGAAGTTTTAAAAATACGCAAACAAAAGGAAATTTTAACTTTAATTACAGTAGAATTATTAAAGTATTACAGATTTTGAAAAGGCATTGGCTACCTAAATACTAATGCAAATACTAACAAAAACCATCAAAGGACTTCTCCTGCAGTGGCTACCAGATAGATTTTTATCCTCACTCCCTTTTGGGTCCATAATGAGAAATATATTGTTAAATTCTATGAATTTGAAAATATATATATATACACACACTATATATATGTATGAATATATATATATATACACACACTATATATATGTATGTATATATATACACACTATATATATGTATACACACACACACATACCCATACATTATATATCTTAATTAGGAAGCATATATGATGCCAGGGATGTGTCCTACCTCCATCCTATATGCAGAACAGATTATCCAGGAGGCTGGGCTCTATGAGGAGAAGTGTGGCATCAGGATTGGTGGAAGATTCATAAACAATCTGTGTTATGCAGATGACACAACCCTGCTTGTTGAAAGAAGTGAAGGTTTTAAGAAAGGCGTGATGGTGGTAAAGTAGACTTGTCAAGGAAGCAGCCTTTGCATGTCTAATCTGTTGCTTTTGGGATACAAGCCAAAGTCAGAGATCCAAGACTACTCCGTTTATCATTTACGTAGTGCTTACCGGTTTGGCCCCTGAGCATTTTGAAATACAACATACCTTTGGGGGTGAAAACAGAAGTGAGGAAACAGACAGGGGCTGTTGGAACATTGGTTGTCATTGTGGGCTTGCTCAGGTCTGAGGCTGAGACAAGCAGCTTCTTTCTGTCTGTCTGACACAGGTGTGAATAACACATTGTTCAGTATCAATGACATGAATTTACATTGTGAGCTGGAGGCCAACCTTTTCAGAAAAGCTTTCTTTATCCTTTGCTTGGAAAAAAAAAAGGGAAGGAGAAATCCCCACAGTCTGTCAGGGACCTTTCCAGAGTATTGAAAATCAACGATGTCAGTGTGGAGACTAAGATGTGACTAACCCAGGGCGTGATCTTCACAATTACTTGCTATGTATCAGAGCTGATCAATGACTAAGGATGGCAGAAGAGGAATTGATGTCTTTAAATTGTGGTGCTGAAAAAGAATCTTTAACATACCAAGAAAACAAATAGACCTGTGTTGGAGAGAGTGAAACCAAGTTTTCTCCTTGGAGGTTAGGATTTTTTCTTTCTTTTTTTTTTTTGTTAATTTTAATGTAAGTTTACAGAGACTTTGGATTTCCATTTATTCATTGTTGCACTTTTCTCCTATGATTTTGAAGCTCCATCTTACATATTTCGGGGCATGTAGCCAGGAGGGACCGGTCCTTGGAGAAGGACATCATGCTTGGAAGGGTGGATGCACAGCACAGGAGAGGAAGACCCTCGATGAGATGGATTGACACAGTAACTGAGGCAATGGGGGATAGGTGGGCCAGAGTGAAACTGGCTCAGGACAGGGCAGGGTTCAGAGCTGCTGTATGTAGGGTCACTGTGGATTGCAAGTGACTCAAATGCACATAACAACAACAGAGAAAAGAAGGACTTCCTCCTTCTCTGGTCTCCATTGTGCAGTTCAGAGTCCACCAGAACATAATTGACGTGTGTGCTCGTCATGTAAACCTTATTCTTCCAGATTATTTGTGGGTTCCTTGGAACTACAGATACCACAGATGCTACAGCTTCTGGATGCCGAGTTCTCATATGGTTCAATATCCTACAGTATTCACAAACTCTCAACAGGGAAAGGAAAAAGACAAAACTTGGTGTTGTTTTCAGAACCCTTATGGTGTGTGCCATGGTCTCCTATTTGTCATACAAACAATGCCAAAGGTACATGTGCAGGGGGCTCAGTATATGTTTTCAGTCCCAGTTCTGTGGGTAGGGCCTGATAATTCATTAGGAAGCCTAAGCGCTATGAACCAGAAGGTCTCCCTTGGTTCCATCCCATGAGACAGTCTCTTCCCATTAAAATTTATACCCTCAGAGTTGGAATTGACTTGATGGCAGTGAAGGAAGCCCCCAGAGATGCCTCTGAAGAAAGGCATTGTGATCTACTGATATAAAAGTCAGTCATTGGAAAGCCTTCTCTCACAAGAGAAAAATCTGCTCTCCAAAACATGGGGCTGTAGTGACTTTCAGTTGGAGATGACTGAATAGCGACTGGTTTTTGTTGGCTTTTAAGAGAGATCTATTTGAAATATTAAAGTATCTAACTGCTTTATTACCAGATGCCAATACTTTTGAAAGCTTTGTGGCTTTCAGAATGATCGTTTGACTAATTCTCCCTTTATTTGGGGGGCAGTAGGTTACTTTGATACACTTTGTTCAGTCATGTAGATTTTCTTATAGGAGCCTTGGCCCAAGGAGTCTGTTAAACACAGATGCTTCTGCCTGGGGTGTTAATATTCTCTTTAATAATGAAAGGCCTGAGTCCAATTGGGAGCAGAGCACACACGGTAGAGATTATTATGGCTTGGAGCACTTTCTGTCTAAGTGGTGGAGACGAGGTGAAGAGGGGTTAGGGAATAAGACATGAAAGATATCAGCTCCCACTGCAAGGAGGCAAGGGGCAAAAGGGGTGAGAGGCTCGGCACTGTCCTCCAGAAACAATGCTTTCTTCAAACTGAAGTTTCTTTCTGTTATGTGTGTAACAGCCTTTTGTAACTGCCAAGTCTTCAGTAAAGCGTGTGAAACATAATAGCTTTCTCTTATTTGTGGGCTGAGGACTGTGAGGGAAGTATGTTTGGAGAGGGAAGTGAAGTGCCGAGAACTGTTAGCATAAGAGCCCAAGAAGTGGCTCCGTGTGGCAGAAGGACAGAAGTAGGCACAGCGGGCTGTGGGCCATGGAAACGTGACTCCTAGCTTCTCGGAAACAGTAACAGTAAGGACAGCGGTTCCCTTATAAAGTTCAGAGAAAGAAAGTGGAAATTGGGGGAGATAATGATAACAGGAAATTTAAAAAAAATAGATTAAACTCGCAATAGTGATGAACTTATTAGAATCAAAACCGCTGAAGCATGAATTTGTTTCTAATTAAAAGGAGAAAAAGGAAAAAAGGAAGTGTATCTTTAATGGTTGATTCCTAAATCATCTACAAATTTAAGCTATTTAGAATGAATCCTGAGAATTGAGGCAGTATAGTGGCCTAACGGGTAGAGTTGCACAGTATGACTCTATCAGCTGCCCTAAGGGAGAAAGATGGGCAGTCTCCTCCCAAGGCATTTATGTTGTTGTTGTTGTTATGTGCCGTCGGGTCGCTTGCGACTCATAGCGACTCTATGTACAACAGCCCTAAACTCCGCTCTGTCTTGTGCCAATCACACTGTCTCTGACACTCCCATCCCAATTATCCCAGTCACTGAATCAATCCACCTCACAGAGGGCCTTCCTCTCCTGCGCCGTCCCACCACTCTCCCAAGCATGATGTCCCTCTCTAAGGACCGGCCTCTCCTCATAACATGTCCAAAGTATGTTAGACGGAGCCTCAGAATCCTTGCCTCCAAGGAGCCACCCGGTTTAACCCTTTCCAGGACATATCTGTTTGTTTTCCTAGCAGTATCCTCCTTGGTCATTGTCCAACTCTCTGATGCATAACAAGTGATTGCGAAGACCATAGCCTGTATCAGACGTACCTTAGTCTCCAGAGAGACACCATTGTTCTTCAGTACGCTGGAGAGGTCCCTAACAGCAGACTTTCCCATGGCAATGCGCCTTTTAATTTCCTGGCTGCTGGTGCCAAGACTGTTGACTACAGAGCCAAGCAAACTAAAAGCTGTGTACAATCTCAATCTCTTCACCATCCATCCTGATGCTGCCAATTGGTCCAGTGGTGAGAATCTTTGTCTTCTTGACATTGAGCCTCAATCCATATTGTACGCTGCAGTCCTTGACACTCTGCAGCAGGCGCTTCAGGTCCTCTTCAGTTTCAGCAAGCAGGGTTGTGTCATCCGCATAACGCAGGTCGTTGATAAATCGTCCATCAATCTTGACCCCACATTTCTCCTCATAGAGCCCAGCCTCCCGGATAATCTGTTCTGCATATAGGTTGAAAAGGTATGGAGATAGGATGCATCCCTGGCGTACGCCCTTCCCAATTTTGAACCATGCAGTGTTCCCTTGCTCTGTTCTGACGACTGCCTCCTGGTCCAAGTATATGTTTCGCATTAGAATGATCAAGTGTTCTGGGATTCCCATTCTTCTCAGAGTCAGCCATAGTTTGTTATGATCTACACAGTCAAATGCCTTTGCATAGTCAATGAAACACAGATAGACATTCCTCTGGTATTCCCTGCTTTCAGCCAAGATCCATCTAACATCAGCTACAATATCTCTAGTACCACGGCCCCTTCTAAACCCAGCCTGGACTTCTGGTAGTTCTCTGTTGATGTGCTGTTCCAGTCATTTTTGGATAATCTTCAGTAAAATCTTGCTTGCATGTGAAATCAGTGAGATTGTTCTATAGTTTCCACGTTCTGTTGGGTCACCTTTCTTTGGGATAGGAACAAATATGGATCTCTTCCAGTCAGTTGGCCAAGTGGTCGTTCTCCAGATTTCTTGGCACAACTTGGTGAGCACGTCCAGGGCAGCATCTGTTAACTGAAATATGTCAATTGGTATACCGTCTATTCCTGGAGCCTTATTTTTTGCCATTTCCTTCAAAGCATTTATAGCCTCTGAAAACCCTTGAAGGGATTTTCAAGAGTTGGTTCCTACTCCACCACAATGAGGTGTGAGGTGAATATGTATCTAGAAATGATTTTAAATTGATGGATGGGGAAGGAGGGAGAAGGACTCATGGATAACCCACTGCAAGTTTGGGGAGGCCTGTAAGCCCTCTGGAAGGAACATGAAGCAGTAAGAGTGGTCTAGCTGTGCCCTGGAATATGAGGTGCAGCATCCCACGGCAAAGAGGCCCTATCTAGACTATGGTCCTATTGCTGTTCTCAACTTACTATCCTATGCCATTTATAAAAGAGAAGATAACACTTAAACCAAAAGAACGATCCACAAAAAGCTAGTGCTTACCCAGTTTGTCATTCACGCAGTACTTTCTCACTAATTTTTTTTTAATTTTATCTCCCCTAATAGCAGCATCATTCCCCCTTCTGCAGAAAAGAAAATCGAGGCTCCATTAAGTAGGGAAGCTGAGTTCCTGATCTGAAATTTTCCCATGTTTTTCATCTGTTTTCCTCTACATAACTGGGTAGTTGAAGAGTCTGTGGCCACAGGGCAGAAAGTCTTTCATTACGTACAAGGTTTCTATGCTTTTTTCCAGGGTCTCCTTATATCATGTGGTAATGGAAACTCGACTCAGTGTTAGTTGATTGTTGCCATGAAAGAGCTTCCAATTTTTAAAAGGAAACTAGATGTTTATATTTGTACACAGAGTTCCATGTTTTAATGTTGGTTCATTTGAAAAAAAAAAGTCTTTAGAAAAATAAAAAACTTGTACAAGCTAAAATCATTTGCTATTAGCTTCAGTATCACTTCTTCAGAGTGCTTGACTCACCTCTACAGGTGCTCGCAGGGATAGGACAAAAGGTTGTTGTTGTTAGGTGCCATTGAGTTGAGTATGACCCACACTGACCCCATAAACAACAAATCTGAAATCTGTCCTGTTCTGTGCCATCCTCACGTCTGACACGATAGAGCTCATTGCTTCAATCATTGTGTCAATCCATTTGGTCAAGGGTCTTTCTCTCTTTTGCTAACCCTTCTCCTTCCCAAGCATATTGCCCCAAGGGTTCCAAGGATTAGCCTCTCCTAGCATTGTTCACAGCTTCAGTTTGCTCGGCTCCACAGTGAACACTCTTGGCACCAGTAGCCAGGAAATAAAAAAACGTATTGTGATGGGAAAGTCTGCGGTTAGGGACCTCTCTAAAGTACTCAAGAGCAACGGTGTCTCTCTGGAGACTAAGGTGCGCCTGATACAGGCCATGGTTTTTGCATCAGAGAATTGGACAATGACTAGGGAGGATAGAAGGAGAATTGATGCCTTTGAGCTGTGGTGCTGGAGAAGAGTACTGAATGTACCATGGACTGCCAAGAAAACAAATAGATTCATCGTAGAGAGGGTTAAACCAGGCTGCTCCTTGGAGGCAAGGATTCTGGGGCTTCGCCTGACATACTTTGGACATGTTGTAAGGAGAGACAGGTCTTTGGAGAGGGACATCATGCTGGGCAGAGTGGAGGGACAGTGCACGAGGGGAAGACCCTCTATGAGGTGGATTGATTCAGTGACTGGGGTAATCGGGATGGATGTGTCAGAGGCAGTGAGACTGGCACAGGATAGAGCAGGGTTTAGGGCTGTTGTACATAGGGTCGCTATGAGTCACAAGCGACTCGACGGCACATAACAACAACAACAGCAATATGCCTGAAGTATGTAAGATGAAGCTTTATCATCCTTGCCTGCAAGGAGTACGCTGGCTATACTTTCTCCAAGACATATTTTGTTTGTTATTTTGGCTGTCTGTGGAGTATTCAACATTCCTCTCCAACACCACTGTTCAAAGGCATCAGTTCTTCTGTCATCCTTATTCACTACTTAGTTTTAATGCTTGAAAAGACCATGGCCTGAGTCAGGAGCACCTTAATCCTCAAGCTGACAAAAGGTCTCCCTCCCTCTCCAACTCTTAAAAAAGTTCCCACTCGGCACAATGTCCTCCAGGGTCACCCATTTTGAATATTTAATGAGTTCCTTGTTTTTCAATGCAGCGTGGTATTCCATTGTGTGAATATACCACAGGTTCTCTAGCCATTCGTTTGTTGATGGGTACTTAGGTGGTTTCCAACTCTTTGCTATTGTGAACAAAGCCATGATAAACATGGGTGTGCATATATCTGCCTGGCTGGCCATTATGGTTTCTTTGGGGTGTATTCCCAGTAGTGGAATTGCTGGGTCAAATGGTATTTCTATTTGCAACTTTTTGAGAAAGTGCCATATTGCCTTCCAGAGTGGCTGTACCATTTTACAGTGAATAAGGGTTCCAGATTCTCCACAACCTCGCCAGCATTTGTTGTTTGCTGTTCTGTTAAATTTTGCTATTCTTACTGGGGTGAGATGATAGACTAACATCGGGGCTCGGAGGAGACTGAGAAAGATGGGATAAATAATGTATACTGCACTGAAACAGATGAGGGAGAGAACTGTTTAAAAGGGATATGTGATTAGTAATAATTGTCATGACAGGAGTCCAGAACGAAGGCTGCTTAGTGGGGTGGGCTTGGGGGGGAGGGATTGTATAACAGTGAAAGAATTTTTATTTTACATTTCAAAGAGAAGGATGAACAGGGGGGGCAGGGAGAAAAGTGAAACAATGAATGAATGGAAACCCAAAGTCTCTGTAAATTTTCATTAAAGTTAATAGTAAAAAAACCCCCAAAAAAACCCACCAAAAATTTTCTTTCAGGTTTTCAGTGATTGATTTTTCACAAGTACATGGCCAGACCTTCTTCTGGAATATCTCTGGGTGGACTTGAGTCTCCAATTTTTTCACTAGCAGCCTAACATGTTAAATGTATGCATGTACACTAGGGACTTAGTCCCTTCTTTTTTTAATTATTTTTTTTTTTGTTTTATTGAAAGCTTACAGAGACGTTGGATTTCCATTCATTTATTTTTGCACACATGAAGTCCCATCTAACTCATAGTAACTCTGCATCAGATTTCTGAGGCTATGCATCTTAATTGGAAGAGACTGCCCATCTTTCTTCTGTAGAGCCACCAGTGGGTTTGTGAGGCCTTTTGTTAGCAGTGCAAATTACCACACTTCCCTTTTTCGTACTTTGCTGGTCTCTATATCTGTTAGTGGATTCTCTGTTAAAGTGGATCCCTTTTTACTATTTTACTTTTTTCTTTCTGGCACCCTGAACTAGGGTGTGTTAGCATAGCAGGCAGCTGGAGAGAATGTGTACTGATGTGTAAGGAAAAGAAAGGAAGGATGGATACTCCACATTCAGGTGCTGCCTATGAAGGAAAGAAAATGAAAGGATGGGAGCCTGACAGGACTATTAGTAGATACTAAAGAGTAATGGAACAGAGAGTAATAGGAAAAAGAAAGTAACAAAAATAACAAAGAAAGCGTGATAAGCATGCAAGCAATGTACACTGTATTTTGGCACACAGCTGGGGACCAGAGCTTAACACATCTCCTCAGACACTGCAGACAGTTTTATTGTGCTGGTAGCAAAAACCTGCATAATGAACAAAAGAGGTAAATGCGCTTGCTATTATACAAACAAATAAATGGCAGAGTAAGAATGACAGAATAAAAGAGGAAAGAAATGTGATTTCCAACAGTCTAAAAATGCATTCCATCATGTAACTGATAAGATTTCATTAATTAGCAGCAAGAGATTTGGAAAGAATCATAAGGTAAACAGTCCCTGCTCTGGGTTTAGTAATAAAAATGCTTTTGAATGTGCTGCTTTAGTAATTCAGGCAGCAATATTTCTGGGCTCCTGTTGTGTACACAGTATCAGGCACCGTGGGCAGAGACACAGGAAATTGGTGGATGTAATCTTTTCTTCTGAATGGTTTCCAGTCTAGTGACATTATGTTTTCAAAGAACGTGAGGCTCCACCCAAGAACTCCATATCAAATCATTAGTAGTTCCAAGCAGTAAAAAAAAAAAAAAAAATTTAAAATCTATGATAGATACCACTCTCAAAAAACATATCAGTTTTCATTCATCTGAACATAATTCAAACCACATTGACTAAACCTCTCTGTTACTTTGTTATATAGCAATTTTACTTTTATGTTTCAGCAAGAATATGCATTTTTAGCATTTTTTAAATAGTAAAACAATGTTTATACTTATCTGATCTTAACACTATCCAAATCTAGGCTGGAGGTTTTCCATTGCTGTTTACTGTGATCCATTTTCCTAACTTCCTTCTTTTGTAGTGTTACTTACATCAGTGTTACTGTTAGCTGTTGATATGTTGTCTATTTCGACTCACAGCGACCCCATGTGCCCATGTGTTATGGAGTTGAACTGCTCATTGAGGTTTTCTTGGCTGAACTCAATAGAAGCAGCTTGCTAGGCTTTGGGGATTTTTTATGAGCTCAAACTGCTAGTTGGGTTCAAACTGTCAATCTTTAGATTAGCATTTGAGAACAGACTGCTGACACTACCTTTTGAGTGTTATATTGCCACTACCTTGACTATCATAAATGTTTATTACAAACACTATCACCTCCGTCTCCCTATTCAATATACCAGGTTGGCACCAGCATGATATAGCCATCCCTGACTTCCCATCTTCCAAGCCTGACTGGGGTTATCAGGGAGCACAAATAATAAAACCAGAAAACAGAATAGTGGTGATGTCACCTAGAAAGAAGAGTGAATTCCAAATGCTGTCAAGATAGAGAGAGTTGATGAATACAACCTTTATTTTCACTCCTTCCCCAGCAAGGTCAAAAAGAACAAATAGTACAAAGGAATGTGCTCACACTGAGGGCTAATTTTTGGAAACATACTTTTAAAAAATAAGTTTTAAAATATCTAAGTTGTATGACATGTTATCAAAAGATTGCCTTATATCTATCAAGAGCTTTAATTCTGAGAATCAAAAGTAGACCTTTATCTCAATGCCCATTTCCTACCAAGACTTCCCCTAAATTAAATGTACTTTTGTTTCTTCTGTGACAGTTAAAAAACTCAACAATGAAATGTCGTATATATTTGGGCCCACTATGACATCTGTGGATGTCAGAGCCTATTTTTCAAATGATGTGGCTTTTAACTCATTCTTAAGTAGATCCTGACCTAGTATAAAAAAAAATGAGAACATGCACACCTATGTTTATTGTGGCTTTGTTTGCAATAGCAAAGAGCTGGAAACAGCCCAAGTGCCCATCAACAAATGAATGGATAGAGAAGCTCTGGATTATTCACACTATGGAATACTATGCTGCTTTGAAAAACAAGGAATTCATGAAATATTATACAAATTGGATGACCCTGGAGGACATTATGTTGAGCAAAATATCTCAGTCACAAAAAGACAAATATTGCATAGGGCTACTGTTGTAAAACAGACTGACATCATGGTTGAGGGAAGACAGAAAGGGAGGAGAGGGATGATGTATATTGCATTGAAACAGATGAGGGAGAGATCTGTTTAAAAGGGATATATGAATGGGTATTCTTGTCATTACAGAAGTCCAGAGTGAAGGCTGCACAGTGGAGTGAACTTTGGGAGGAGGGATTGCATAACAATGAAAGAATTTTTCTTTTTCTTTTCAAGAAGAGTGATTTTGGGGGGAGGAGTGGGCAGGGAGAAAAGTGTAACAGTGAATGACTGGAAATCCTAAGTTTCTATAAACTTTCATTAAAATTAATAAATTA
>NW_006399869.1:10407190-10417384 GCF_000299155.1 Elephantulus edwardii
AATAAATGAAAATAGGTGACCAATATCTTAAAGAATCATAAAGATTCAGAACATTCCAAAGAAGAAATTACTTTTAAAAAGGTAGCTGAGACTCTTGAATTGAGGTCAAAAGATTGTGTTAAACATCATACTATCTTTTAATCAACCTCTGTAAAATTTTGAAGGAGCTCTGACGCAGGCCCTACTCTTCTCAATTACTGGCTATGCATTTAAGAGCTGGACAATAAATAAGGATAACAGAAGAAAAATCAATGCCTTTGAGTTGTGGTGCTAGAGAAAAGTATTGAACCTACCAAGAAGACAAACAGATCTGTCCTGGAGAGGGTGAAACCAGATTGCTTTTTGAAAGTAAGAAATTTGAAATTCCATCTCACATGTATTGGGCATGTTGCCACAGGAGACCAGTCCTTGGAAAAGGATATCATATCTGGGCAGAGAGTCAGTGCAGGAGAGGAAGACCCTGGATGAGATTAATTGACAGAATAACTTTGGCAACAGGGACATACATGTCGGAGACAGTGAGATTGGCTTAAAATAGGGCAGGGTTCAGAGGTCTAGTTCATTGAGTCACTATGAGAAATAGTCAGCTCAACAGCATATAACTGGTGGCGTAGTAGGGTGTGCTGCCAAGCCAAAGGGCAAGGTGGTTAGAATTCACTAGAGGTTTCTCAGAAGAAAGATAGGCAATCTGCTTGTAATCTCAATGGCAGGTCAGCTATGAGTTGATTTCAATTACACAGCAACGAGTTTGGGTTTTGGATAAAATTTTGTCTTTCATATGTTTCAAGTGTCTTTCTTACATCTTCTCAACAATTTGTAAAGCTATTTATTGTGGAGCTTTTGGAAAAGAAAAAAATATTTTCTTAGATTATTTTTCTGAAGTGAAAGAATCAAAAACTCAAATAAAGAGTTTAATTGGATAAATTGTGACTTCTTGTTTATTTAAAGAAAAAAGAAGCTAATCTCTGTTGAGTGTAAAAATCTATTGAAATTGTGGAAAATTAGTGTTGTTTTATCTATCTAGATAGTGATTATTTAGATATCATGAACATTTTCACAAATTTATACTTAGAAAAATCTTACTACCTTTTTGTGAACAACAGCTTAAATTATTAATAGCTCATAAAATAATGACAAACTTAATGATTTATCTGTTTTAAGTAACTCATACAATTTTGACCTTAAAGTCCATGTGTTTCATAAGCTGATTCTAAATAACGCTGTTGAACACTTTATGAAGTGATCAATTATGTTTTGTTTGTTTTTACAATTATTACTTACTGCTGCACACACATTTCTTCAATCATGTATACATCTCAAACTGCTGGGATTTTCAGTCCACCACCCTCCTGTGGCTTGAATTGGTGGGGAGAGGAGTGGGGTTTCTGGTGTGTCCCCTCCCCCTGCTCCTGCTCAAAGCTTTCCTCCCTGTGACCTCCCCTTCACGTGGCTCTGTGCCAACAGAAATGCCTCTGGAAAGGAAAGCCTGTGCTGAAGCGAAGGCGGACTGCCTTTGTGAAAGAGGAGAAGACAAAGCCTAGTACAGTGAAACTTCTTTAGAACATTTTCCAGGGAGCTGAGCATTTTGAATGTTCTACGTGGGAAAACATGTGCTGGGAGCAGCACAATAGCGCATTTCACTGGACTTTCTCTTGCCAAACATTCCAGTGCACCCGGCCTTCCACAGGAGATGCTAGCAGGCTCAGGAAAGCTTTTCTCCCGCCCCTTTTGTGGTTACACCAAATGGTCAATTACTTCCGTCTGAAACAGGGGCCAGGTCTGTTCTCAGATACTGAGCTTTGAGGAGGCATGAGAATATCTCATGATTTCTGGAGTGGGTTCAGGTGACCTGCGGAAGAGCAAAACAGCACTTCATAGACTACAAAGGTCCCTTTGACGGTGAACATCCCTGAGGGAAGGTAGGTACACCAACGTCATGGTAAGTTTGGTTTTCTCTAAATGCTAAGGGGATGGAACACTTTTATTTTTCCTCCTTGTGCTTTGCGCTATTTATATGCGATCATATAATGGAGCTTATGTTTGAAACTCTTGTGCATTTCTGTTCACTCCAGATCATACAGCATCTCACAAGACTGAGGACTAGACCACAGAACACCAGGTAGCAGGGCAGGTTGTAGTCTTGGCTTTCCAGCTAGTGAAACTTACAGACCCTCAAAGGCAGCACGTCCAAATTGCTGGGTCTGGCAGCTTCTAAAGCTTTAGACTTCTGGCCTCAGGCCCGGTTACTCCTATGCAGAACTGGTTTGGCCGGGTGCAGGAAATTCTACTTTACTGAGTTTTTAAATTATCTCACAGCATCTTGATATTTTCTTGGTTTTTTTAAAAAAAGATTACCAAGAATCTGCTGTAATGTGACTTTGTGACACAACAGATAAAGAGACTAAGATAGATCACTGTTACAGATTCTCTTTAATTCTAAGCATTGATGATAAGACTTAGCAGATTGGGGGGGGAAAACACACGGAATCAGTTCATGGAACAAGATTGGAATGCAGAGAATGTTTTCAACTTAAAATCTAGGGTAAACTTTGCCCAGTAACAAGATCAAAGACATGTAAATGAGAATTTAAAAAATATCTAGTTCAGGAAGACAAGTATTACAAATACTTAATAATAAATAGACAAATACTTAAATATAATACTTTAAGGCATAGCAAATGAATGCAGGTATATTTACATTTATGTATGTTTTGAGATATGTATTTTTTATATGTATGTTTTGAGAGAATCCTTTATGGTTAGGATTAAATAGCTTTTCAGCTACATTAATTGAGAAATTCATGAGTTTGTTTCTAAATACTAACAATTTACTTTTCAAAATATTTTTTTATTCATTGTTTACACATTTTCGTCCTTCCTCTTATCTCCCCCTCCCCCAGCCCATCCTGTAATACACGACTTGTTCCAGATTGTTGTCATACGTATAATGTCAAATCATAACTTTTTCTTTTAAAAAAAAAACACCTTACTTTTACTCCTCAGGACGGTTGAAAAGCCAGAAGGAAGGGCAAAGGGAGTGAAGCCAAGCTGAGAAGTTATGAGCCCAGACAAGCAAGACAAAGACCAATAGCTACTTGCTTTGTTTCTGAAAAATAAAAAGGAGAAAATACCAGACATTTGTGAACAGTCGAAACATGTTTTTGTCTTGGGGGGAGGGGTGGAAGAAGAAGAACAATTTATGTTGTGTGGTCTATAAAACTAATGAGAAGATTTAGTGTTCGACCAGTGGCTCTTTGGGAGAAAGATGGGCAGTCTCCTGTACAATCTCAGAAACCAGATGCAGTCGCTTTAAGTTGAAATCAACTCAATGACAATGAGTCTTTGGTCAAAGAACAACTTTTAAAAATTAGACAAAGACAGTTGATTTGATTGTTGTTGGTCCCCCCCCCCTTTCTAAATGTGAATAATACTGGGATAGAGTTGTGGTCACCAAAAGTGGAATCTTCTTACAGGCCTCAGAAAACCCAAGAATGCAAGAACAAGATAACAAACAGTAAAGTCTAGATAACTTCCAGCACCCTGCCCCTTCACTCCCCTACCCAACCCCTTTACAGATGACTCATTCTTCCAGGCAATGGATAAGGGGTTTGTTAATTGGTTTTAATGCTTAAGACCCTGAAGGACCTCCACCTATGATTGCACACTGAATCAAGAAGACAAATATCTACATCATCCAGCCAATAAGCAACATCATGATTGTTGTTATTGTGTACCATCTGAGTTGCCAGTGGCTCGTAGCAACCCTACGTCTAATAGTTCTGAAGCCTACCTACCCCTATCCTGAGCCAGTCTCACTGACTCTGTTACACCTACCTCCATTACCCCAGTTACTGTGTCAATGCATCTCATCCAGGGTCTTCCTCTCCTGTGCTGTCCCTCCACCTTCCCAAGCATGATATTCTTCTCCAAGGACTGGTCCTTCCTGGCCACATGCCCAATGTATGTGAGACGAAGCTTCAAACACCTTACCTCCAAGGAGAAACTTGGTTTCAGCCTCTCCATGAAAGACTTATTTGTTCTCTTGGCAGTCCAAGTTTGTTGAAGACTCTTCTCCAGCACAACAACTCAAAGGCAAGCATTCTTCTATCATCATTAGTCATTTTCTAGCTCTCAGATGCATAGCAAGTAATTGCTCTTTAGAACTTTGGAGAGGGTTTTTGACAGCAGACTTTCCCAATTGCAGTTTGTCTTTTGATTTTCTGACTACTAGTGACAAGAGTATTGATTGTTGAGCCAAGGAAGTTCAACTTGTTAACAACTTCAATCTGTTTTCCATCTTTCATCTTTCATGATGCTACCAATTGGCCCAGTGGTGAGAATCTTTGTCTTCTTAATGTTGAGCTTCAGTCTGTGTTGAAGACTACTGTCCTTACTCTTCTGCAGCTAACAGAAGTTAAAAACAAGCAAGGTTACGTCATTTGCATTAAGCAGACTATTGTTGATGATGCCACAATGCCGATACTACATTCGTTCTCATAATGATCAAGCCTCTCAAATGATCTGTTCTGCATACAACTTGTAAAGGTATGGAGACAAGATGTTTCCCTGACCCTCTCCTTTCTTAATTTTGAGCCATGTAGTATTTCCTTGTCTGTTCTGAGGACTGCTTCCTGGTCCAAGTATAGGTTTCACATGAGTACAAGAGAAGATTGAAATTGTCAATGGTTTTATCTTACTAGTATCAACAATAAACACCCTTAGCAAAAGCAATCAAGAAATCAAAAGACTTATTACAATAGGAAAGTCTAATGTCAGGGACCTTTCCAAAGTACTGAGGAACAACAATGTCAGTTTAAAGACAAAGCTGCATCTGAATCAGCATGGTCTTTTCTATCATTAGCTTAGATCTGAGATCTGGACAATGAATAAGGAGGACAGAAGAAAAATCTGTTCCTTTGAGCTGTGGTGTTGAATATAACATTGGCCACCAAAAGAAGAAAGAGATACTATTGTCTTAGGAAAATGGGGCCAGAATGCTCTTTGAAGGCAAGTATTATGAAACTTTGTCTCATATACTTTGGATATGTTATTGTTGTTGTTATGTGCCGTTGAGTCACCTACAACTCATAGCAACAACAGCCCTAAACTCTGCTCTGTCCTGTGCCAATCGCACTGTCTCTGACACTCCAATCCCGATTATCCCAGTCACTGAATCAATCCACCTCATAGAGGGCCTTCCCCTCCTGCACTGTCCCTCCGCCCTCCCAAGCGTGATGTCCTTCTCCAAGGACCAGTCTCTCCTCACAACATGTCCAAAGTATGTTAGACAGAGCCTCAGAATCCTTGCCTCCAAGGAGCCACCCGGTTTAACCCTTTCCAGGACGAATCTGTTTGTTTTCCTAGCAGTCCATGGTATTCTCAATACTCTTCTCCAGCACCACAGCTCAAAGGCGTCAATTCTCCTTCTGTCCTCCTTGGTCATTGTCCAACTCTCTGATGTGAAGTGATTGCGAAGACCATGGCCTGTATCAAATGTACTTTAGTCTCTAGAGAGACACCATTGCTCTTCAGTACTCTGGAGAGGTCCCTAAAAGCAGACTTTCCCATGGCAATGTGCCTTTTAATTTCCTGGCTACTGGTGCCAAGAGTGTTGACTGTGGAGCCAAGCAAACTAAAGCTGTGTACAATCTCAATCTCTTCACCATCCATCCTGATGCTGCCAATTGGCCCAGTGGTGAGAATCTTTGTCTTCTTGACATTGAGTCAATCCATATTGGAGGCTGCAGTCCTTGACCCTCTGCAGCAGGTGCTTCAGGTCCTCTTCAGTTTCAGCAAGCAGGGTTGTGTCATCTGCATAACGCAGATTGTTGATAAATTGTCCACCAATCTTGACCCCACATTTCTCCTCATAGAGCCCAGCCTCCCGGATAATCTGTTCTGCATATAGGTTGAAAAGGTATGGAGCTAGAACGTATCCTGGTGTACGCCCTTCCCAATTTTGAACCATGCAGTGTTTCCTTGCTCTGTTCTGATGACTGCCTCCTGGTCCAAGTATAGGTTTCGCATTAGCACAATCAAATGCTCTGGGATTCCCATTATTCTCAAAGTCAGCCACAGTTTGTTATGATCTACACAGTAAAATGCCCTTGCATAGGCAATGAAACACAGATAGACATTCCTCTGGTATTCTCTGCTTTCAGCTAATATCCATCTAACATCAGCTACAATATCTCTAGTATCACGATCCCTTCTGAAACCAGCCTAGACTTCTGGTAGTTCTCTGCTGATGTGCTGTTCCAATCATTTTTGGATAATCTTCAGTAAAATCTTGCTTGCATGTGAAATCAGTGAGAGTGTTCTATAGTTTTTACACTCTGTTGGGTCACCTTTCTTTGGGATAGGAACAAATATAAGATCTCTTCCAGTCAGTTGACCAAGTGATTGTTTGCCAGATTTCTTGGCACAACTTGGTGAGCACATCCAGGGCAGCATCTGTTAACTGAAATATGTCAACTGGTATATCATCTATTCCTGGAGCCTTATTTTTTGCCATTTCCTTCAAAGCAGCCTGAACTTCTTCTTTCGTCACCATAGGCTCTTGCTCATATGTTGTTTCATGAAATTCTTCTGTGTCTGCCAATTCCTTTCGATACAGTGACTCAGTATATTCTTTCCATCTTCTTTTAATACTTCCTGGATCATTTAACATTCTGCTGAAAGCATCCTTGATTATAGCAACTCGAGGTTTGAATTTGTTATGTTATTAGGAGGACCTATTCCTTGGAAAGATGCATCATGCTTGGTTAATGAGAGAGGGGAAGACCCTCAATAAGATGAATTGACACAATAATGGCAGCAATCAGTTGGATTATGTCAGATATGATGAGGATGACTTAGGGAAGGACAGGGTTCAGATCTGTCATTCATAAAGTTGCTATGAATTGTACTCAATAGTACATAACAACAACGTTGCCATGGAGAATTTACCATTGGCTTCTTGGGTAGGCAGATTGGATGACACAGTAATCTTGGCTATTGGTAATGGGCAAGAAAGCAATTAAAAAGAATTTTTAAAAGAGAACTATCCTTTAGGTCTGTTGTGTTGTTAAATGCCATTGAGTCAACAACTATGCTTCATAACAACCTTATGAGCAACAGATCTGAACCTTGCCCTGTCCTGTGTCATCCCATGATATGTACTCCAGCTGATTGTTAGAGTTATTTGCAATCCATCTTGCTGGACATCTTCCTTTTTTCTCTCTGACCCTCCACTTTTCCCAGCATGATGTCTTTTCCCAAGGGCTGGGCCCTCCTGACAATGTACCTAAAGTGTGTGGGATGAAGTTTCACATAGTTCATTATCTAAGGTTTAACTTCCTCTATGACAGTCTCATTTGTTCTTTTTTCAGTCCAGAGAGAATTCAATACTCTTTTCCAACACCACAACTCAAAAGCATCGATTCTTCTGTTATCCTTAGTCTTGGTTCAACTCTCAGATGCATAGCAATAATTGAGAAGACTGCAGCTTGGACCAGATGAACATTAGTCTTTAAAATGACCCTTTAATAAAGACTCTTTCTTTTTAGCACTTTAGAGAAGTCCTTGACTGATTTTACCAGTGTACATGTCTTTTGATTTCTTGTTTTCTGTTACCTGGGCATTGATTGTGGATCCAAGAAAAAGGAAATCTGGATAGTTTAAGGAAAGCTTCTTTTTTTTTTTTTGGTTTTTTTTTTTTGTTTTTTTTGGTGGAGATGCCGGGGAACGAACCCGGGGCCTCATACAGGAAAGCTTCTTTATCAAGTTTAAATCCTTTGTTGTAATTTATCTCTGTCTTTTAATCTACGGCTGATTGTCACTCCCACCTATTAGCTATAGGACCTTCTGACTTTGAATCAAGGATGCCCTTTTCAAGGAATAAAAGAGAAAATTTTAACTGTTCTAAACTTTAAAACAGGTTTGGAAGCAGGAGTGGCATCCACTTCCTAAACAATATGCCTCTGGAAACTCTATGGACTTTGAGAAATCATAGTTGTAGATAGGCTTCAGGTCTTTATTTCATAGGGCCGCTGAGTGCTCGACTAGAAGGCAATCAACAACAAACTTTAACTGGGTCACTGATAGATTTGCCCTGAGCCATAGACTTTATTTTTCCAACTTCTTTCCCTCTCTACAGGGAAACTTGCATCAGGCTGATGCAGCCATCACAAGACTCAAGAACACAACATAAATAAGTAGTATAAGCACTTCCTTTTAAGGGTTTTCTTAATTTTTAATAAAACTTTTATTTTATACTAGTTTATACTGTGAATGTACCACAGTTTCTCAATCCATTCGCTATGGTTGGACATTTGGGCTATTTCCATGTTTTTGTGATGGTGAATAATGGTCTTATGAACATTGTTGTCAAATCTCCATTTGTGCCTCAGTTCTAATTTTCTCAGGGTATATTCCAACCAGTGGAGTAGCTGGGTCACATGGAATGTCTATGTTCAGCTTTTTGAAGAAGTGCCAAACTGTCTTCCAGAGTGGTTGTACCATTTTACAATCCCACCAACAGTGTATAAGAGTTTCTATCTCTCCACATCCTCTTCAGCATTTATTACTTGCTGTCCTGTTAAACTTTACCCATGCTACTGCAGTGAAATGGTATCCCATTGTGAGTTTGATTTGCATCTCTCTTTTTGCCATTGATTTTGAGCATTTCATCATGTGTCTGTTGGCCACCAAAAATCTTCCTCTGTGAAAAGTCTTTCCATGACTTTTTCCTCATTTTGTAATTGTGCGATCAGTCTTTTTCTTGTGGAGGCCCTGTAAGATTCTTTTGATATGAGACCCTCTGATATAGTATTGTCAAATGCTTTCCCTAGACAGTAGATTTTCTTTTCACTCTATTGGAAACTGTTGTTGACACATGTTGTGTTGTTGTTAAGTGCCATCGAGTTGTAGGTGACTCATAGTGACCCTGTGAATGAAAGTCCTCAACACTTGTATGACTTTCATCCTTTCTCCAGAGTCATAGGGTTTCCAGAGGCAAGCTATTATGGAAGTGGATGCCACTCCTGCTTCCAAGCTTGTTTTAGTTGGGGACCTCCACCAAACACTGTCCACCGTGGGTAACCATTCTTGCATTTGACACATCAGTGTCACAGTGTTCAGCTTCACAGCAACCACGAATTACCTCTGTACAGCAAGTGGACGCACCAGGGCTATACGACCTAGAAGAATGTTTGAACAAAAACAATGAAAAACACGCCTCAGAGCTGTGGATTAAAAGTCACCCACCTTTGGCTTGGTAGCCTCACTTTCTGTCCACTAGGCCAACTGATCTACATAATAAGTAATTTAAGTCAATATAATATGTGCTACAACTGAAGAAAACTTTTACCACACGCATGTGAAAAAGCAAAAGCTAGTAATAAATTACAAAACATGAATAATTTGTAAACAAGCATAGGAGTTTCTATTCAGATAAAGAGGCAAGACAGGAGAACTAACAGTCACAAAGAATGAGTGAGGCATTGAAGAAAGCAGCATCATTTATGAGAAACAATTAGATACTAGTCATTAGTTACTAGCTAGTCATTCTAACCACAGTGATCTCAGGTGTCACAGAACTTTTCCTTGGGTTTTTTCTTCAGAGATCTGGTAGATTAATTGTAAAAAGCTGTACTGCTGACCCAGAGGCAAGCAAGCACTTAGAACCACCAGCTGCTCTGCAGGAGAAAGTCAGACAATCTCCTCCCATGAAATTTACAGCCTTTGAAAACCCTGCTAGAGGGTCAATTCTAACTGGATAGCATAGAATAACAACATTCTTAATGGAAGCAGTTCACCAGGCCCTTTCTTGCATGGTAGACCTGAGTGGGTTCAAACTCCCAACTTTTGGTGGAAAAATTATTGGCTCTAGAGGTTTAATAATAATCTCTAGCAATTCCTAGGAAATCAAGCTTGACTTAAACATAAGAATGAAGAATATCAAGAAACTAAGTAATGAAACCAGAGATTATCAACTACAAAAGAAATGGACTCCACAATGTAGAAACAAGAGCTAAACAAATTGACAATGTTGTTTGTTGTTGTTATGTGCCATCAAGTCGTTTACGACTCATAGTGACCCTATGTACAACAGCCCTAAACTCTGCTCTATCCTGTGCCAATCACATTGTCTCTGACACACCCATCCCAGTTACCCCAGTCACTGAATCAATCCACCTCATAGAGGGTCTTCCC
>NW_006399869.1:10420294-10424046 GCF_000299155.1 Elephantulus edwardii
GAGAGGAAGGCCCTCTATGAGGTGGATTGATTCAGCGACTGGGATAATTGGGATGGATGTGTCAGAGACAGTGCAATTGGCACAGGACAGAGCGGAGTTTAGGGCTGTTGTACATAGGGTCGCTATGAGTCGCAAGCGACTCCACGGCACATAACAACAACAACAACAAGAGATTAGGATAGGACTCCGTTGAGATCTGTTGTTTATAGGGTTGCTATGAGTCATACTGGATTCTGGACTCGTGGCACCTAACAACAACAGGCTACATACTAATCAAGAGGTTACTAACTTAAAATCTGGTGGAAATGATGCCTGTAAAAAGGTCAGAAAAAAAATGTAAAAAGAGTCGGAGAATTGTTAAAATACCCATTCAGTGGTGACCTGGAAGAACTATCTGCTTCTATAAAGATTGCATCTAAGATAACTTAGGAAGCTGAGCTTACTTGATTGTACCTGGGGTTGCTTTGAATGGATTTGATGGCAATTGCTTTTGTTTGTTTGTTTGTTTGTTTTAAGCTGTGTGAGCAGCCTCTAAGATAACTCCTAGTGACCTGCACGTTCTGGAATTCATGTCCTTGTTTAATGACCTCCCTTCAGTGTGGGTTAAAGTCTGTGATTTTCTTCTAGCAAATAAAATGGGGCAGCAGTGATGGGCTGTCATTTACAAGATTACAAAAAAGATTCTGGCTTCTGCCCTGGTGTGCTCTCTCTGTCTTGATCTAAATGGAAAATGAGATGTCATGCTGCAGATGCTTTATCTCCATAAGACAGCACAATTGCCCTTCAGGAACAAAATCCTGCCAACAGCTATGCTTAGATTCCAATCTTCCCCTAGTTGAGTCTTCATGTAAGACCAGTCCCAGTTGGCAACTTAACTGTAACCTCCTGAGAGACCTTCCTTCAGCTAGTGGCACCAACCTCAGCAGACTCCTGATGCACAGAAACTGTGAAATTGTTTGTTGTTTAAGGACTCTACGTTTTGGGATAATCTGTTACAAAAAGCTAAATAACTAGGGGAGCTCTGGTGGCCTAGTGGCAAGGAGCTGCAACTACAATCCCAGAGGCGAACGGTTCGAATCCACCAGATGCTCTGCCGGGGAAGGAGGGACAATCTCCTCCTGTACCAGTCAGACCTGATTTGACGGTACACACACACACACACACACACACACACACACACACACACACACACACAAAAAAAAAAAGCTAAATAACTAATATTATACTTAGGTGCAAATTGTTCGTTTTGCCAATCATGCAACTTCTCCACATTTTCATAAAAGTGCTAAGCTTTCCCTTTTATGTCACCAAAACTCAAACTCATTGAGTTGGAACCGACTCAAACCTGGTTCTCCAGGGGGCTTTTGGAGGCTATAAATTGCATGGGAGGAGAGTGCCCACTGGGCTCCAGCCATCAGAAAGGCCTCCCATTTCTGCAGACTATCCCACCAGAATCTGTTGTTTTGTTATGTGCCTTCAAGTCAGAACTGACTCATAATTGACCTTCCTTCAGGTTTTTCAGAGTCCATAAATGGTAAAGGAGGAGATGACCCACCTTTCTCCCTCAAAACAGCGAGTGGATTCAAACTGTGCACCATTTGATTGATAGCACAGTACCTTACTACTAGGCCACCAGAGCTTCCTATCAGAATATGTTATTGCTTTGTTGTGTGCTGTTGAGTAGCAGTAAATCACAAGGGGGGAAATTTCTTATCCTTCTCCCTCAGAGCAACTGGTGGAGTCAAACTGTGTGCCTTTGAATTGCAGCCCAGCTTCTTACCATGAGGGCACCAGAACTCCCTTATCAGAGTATGTTGTGTTGTTGTGTATCCTCGAGTCAGAACCAATCCATAGCTGACCCTCCAGTGGTTTTTCAGAGACAGTAAATCACACGGGCAAAGATTGCCCATCCAATTGGTGGATTCGAACTGCATATCTTTGGGTTTGCAGTGCAGTTTTTTAACAGTAGGTCACCGGACATGCTATTTATGTGTATACATTTCAGGCTTTCATCATTTTAGCGTTCTTTATCATTTCCTGAAAAGAGATCTGGTATTGTCATTCATGCTATATTAGGCAGCTAACAAAAGATTGGCAGTTCAAATCCACCAGTCACTCCTTGCTCCTACAAGGAAGACGGCACAGTCTCCTCTGTGAGAAACTTTTACAGCCTCAGCTTGACAGCAGTGGGTTTGGTTTTCCGCTTCTCATTTCCTCCTTCAGGCCTTTCCCTCTAGGTGCTTGCAAGTCCCTACTCCACAGTCTTTCGGACACCAGTTAAAAACTCTTTATTTCTTTAGGCTGTGCCCTCAGGGCTTTTCCTTCTACACCTAAAGTGACCTAAAAATAAGAAAAGAAAAATTTTCAGATTAGGAGGCGCTTTCATGCTAGCTGTGAAAAGAACAATTTTTTTCAACATTTATTAAGAAACTATAACTCACCCAAAATAAATAATGCATCGGTCTATGATTTCATCAACTTAAAAATACACCAACTTTGCTATATTTTATAAAGCAGGAGTGAAAAAAACCCCTGGTGAATAAAAAAAACAATTCCCTAATTAAACTCCCCTCCCACTCGTTTTACTTTGTTTATTTTCTAATTATTTTTAACTCTTGTGGTTATATTTTTACCTTAAATTTTGTTTGAATTGTTGCTATATGTGCATAGTAATGAGATGTCTCAGTGTGAAATCTTCACATTTCCATCCTTGTGGAGCTCTGGTTTTGTAGTGTGTACTGTGTCCTGCTGCTAACGGTTAGGTGGGTGGTTCAAATCTACCACTTGATCCAAGGGAGACAGATAGTCACCTCATGTAGAAATTACTACCTCAGAAATTCAGTGGATGGTCGCAATGAGTCCTTCTTTGTGTATTCAGCTTTTACTTTTGCTGATGTTAGCTGCATCTCCTCACATTTTTTTACTGTGCTTAATGCAGGCACTCTATCAATTTATCTCATTCTTTTATCACTCTCTCCCTTCACAGTGTGCTTTGGGGGAAAAGTCTCCTTTCCTCAAAGATTGGTAGCTGTAAAAAAGAACAAAGACCACATGAGGAGCGCCATATCTGACCTTTGACAACTTCATAGGGGGAAACGTTCCCTGTCCACAGCATCAGTAACACAAAACCAATTTCTATGAGGTCAGACTTATTCCCCGTGCTTCCATGCCTTTTTCTACTCATTTCAACACAAATCTTAGTGTTTTGCTTGTTCCAAAATTCATTGTGATAGCTCACAGACCACACAGAACCATACGGGGGGGGGGCATCGACAGTTTATTATTTAGATTAATAGCAGAATATAGTTAAGACAGATTCCAAAATGTGCCTGTAGGCACTTCAGCCTCTAAGTATTTCCAGATTCTCAGTCCTGCCAATATTGGCTTCCCTCCCCTAATTAACCTACAAAGTTCTCAGTCCTGCCAGTATTGGCTTCTTTTCCTCCCCCCAATCCCTTCTCGCATCCAATTCTCCAGTTAGGCCATCACTGTCCCAAAGCATGTCCTAATTTTCACCTGGTTCTAGGAGGTCCTAGGAGGTCTTCTTCTATTTGGTGGGGGAGGACTTCTGTTCTCTGTGGCCAGCAGTCTTCAATTTATTTGTGAAATCAGCTAATCCCTTTGTAGATTGTTGAGCTGGCCAATCTCTGTGTGGCATGAATGGTAGAATCCCTTTGTAGATAAACCAACAGGCTCATCCTAAAAGTCTAAGCCATCTGCATGTTGTTGTTGTTGTTATGTGCCGTCGAGTC
>NW_006399869.1:10426086-10428809 GCF_000299155.1 Elephantulus edwardii
CAAAGTCATATTTTGGCTCCTGTGGATTTGGTTTAATTTTCCTCAGCTTCAGCTTGAACTTGCATATGAGTAATTGGTGGTCTGTTCCACAATCAGCCCTCGGTCTAGTTTTCACAGCTGATATTGTGCTTCTCTAGCAGTTCCTTCCACAGAGGTAGTCGATCTGATTCCTATGCATACCATCAGGTGAAGTCCATGTGTATAACCTGCAACATTAAATAAGGGCTAGGAAGTCACATTGAATGATAAATTCCACACTAGCATACCTGGAAGGTCTGCATTCTCATTCATTGCCTTTTCTCTGGGTTTTTGCTGAAGGGAGCTATGCTGGCCCAGTGGGTAAGGAGTTGTGCTGCTAATCCAAAGGCATATTGTTTGAATCCATGCATGGCTCCAAGGAAAAAAGATGGGCAATCTCCTCCTGTGTGATAAGCAGCCTCTGAAAATCCACTGCTATGATGAACTCATGCTAATGAGTGCTGTGAGTTAGCTCTGACTTGAAAGCATACAATAACAATAATAATACTCCTATAAATAAGTTCCTGGACTCTGGACTCCTTCTGCCCATGTTTACTCAACAGTGGCCCTTGCCTCAATTTTTACGAGCTTATAGGGCCTAAATTATTGATTAATCATTCATTTTGGGTCCCAGATTATTCCCAAAAGCTATTCCACTGCTTGGAATATATCCTAAGAAAATGAGAACTGAGGCACAAATGGATATTTGTACACCACTGTTCATAGCAGCATTACTCACCATTGCAAGAACATGGAAACAGCCCAGATGTACAACTACAATTAAATGGATTGGGAAATTATGGTACATTCACAGATGGAATACTATATATCATGCAGGAACAATGATTTTGTAAATCACTATCTAACATGGGAGGGAATGGAGAGCATTATGCTAAGTGAACCAACTCAGCCCCATAAGGACAAAGACTATATAAGACCATTTGTAGAATTTACTATAGTCAGTAAAGTGTGTATGAGGATCGGCGGGTGGAGGTGGAGGGTAGGAGCAGAGGAGTAAAGATGAGGAGGGGCATAATGATCAAAGAGTTTCACGATTTGATGGGTAGAGGGAGGGGTGGGTAAAGGAGCCGAGAAAGATCTGGTGTGAAAAACAATGTATACAAACTTTGTAAGTAAATTAGTATAAAATAAAAATGTTATTAAAAAATAAAAAACTGTTGGTTCATGGAACACTCCACACTAGTATGATCTCACTAAAATAACAAAGACAATTCCATTCTGAAATGGAAATAAAAGTAAAATAAGTCAAGTCATTGCTGTGGAGATGAAATCAACTCATTATCATTCATGGGCCGGTTTTCTTGAGCCATTAGATTTGGAGCTGGTTGGGGTTCTTCTCCATGAACATGTGCCATAGGTAGAGGCTGTGCAACACCAGGCTGGACTGGGTTGGCATTTGATGTGGCCTGAGCTGAAACTGCAGCTTGATACTGCATGTAATACTGATGAGAATACATCTGTTGCCACCAGAGCATCTGCAGGGGGCTGAAGGCTGGATAAACTGGGATCCCAGCCGGAACTGCTTGCCTGGGAAACTGGTTGTCTATATTTCCGTGCATGACATATGGGAACTGATGACTCTGTGCAGGGTCAGATTGTGCTGGTGGAAAAGTGCGCTGCCTTAATCCTTCAGAGGCAGAACTAGCGCCTATAGCCAAGGTTTTTCTTGACTGGGTGATGGAGTTGTTGATCCTGAATGATCAGATTTAGAATTGCTGGTGGATGCCCATGCATGAGTTTCTCTACCGGTGCAAGATTTTGGAGAACTGGGAGGAATCCAAGAAGTACGTACTAGATAAACCATATGATACTTGTCTTGTTTTCTGAGAATCTCTTTCACCTGCAGATGATCGGGAAGCAGTCTACCCGAATACACCAACCTCTGATTAACGGTTTGCTAGGGTACACGTTAGACAGATGCATTTCAAGTTTTCTCACTGTCCAGTTCAAGAAGCAGCTAATAGTCTAGTCACTGTATTTCTGATTTGGTGCTTCAGTGATGAGGGTCACAGGAATGAATCTCCGTACCACTTTGATCCATGGTAACTCCAAAGTTGGACACAGCCAGGCGAAAACAGCAGTTTAACCCAAGGGAGCCAAGGCCGCTACAGCCTTCGCGACTGGGATGGGGGATGGCAGTGAGTTCTTAAAATCTCGTGTCCAAGTCAGTGGCAAGAGCATCGGGCAATACGAAGGCCATGGCAGATCCCAAGGCTGGGCAGAGGCGACGGCCACGGGGTTTGCGGCCAGGTACAGATCTCCCCACCAGGAACCAGGGTTCCGCAGGTCTCACGAGATCACACTAGTGGGAGCGGGGAGAAGTTGTCCGCAGAGTGTGGCCCCCTCTCCACCGGACCCCGAGGGCTGGGTGGGGACGGAAGCCAGAATCAACTCATAACTGACCCTCCAGCAGATTTCTGGAGGCTACAGTTGCTTAGGAGGAGAGTGCCCATCTTTCGTCCCGATGAGCTGCTTGATGGATATGAACTGCCAAAGGGACATGGCTTTTGAATTAGCAGTGAGGCCGTTTATGGACTATGCCACCAGAGCTTCCCAAATAGAACTATTACCCAAGTCAGGTAATAGCCATAATGTATAACCCAAAACCCTTCATTGATATCTATTCAGTTCCAACTTCTTTTTTTTTCTATAATTATATTTTATTAATTTTCATAAACATTTAC
>NW_006399869.1:10431260-10438521 GCF_000299155.1 Elephantulus edwardii
ATATTGAATAAAAGAGGTGATAGTGGGCATCCTTGCCTAGTTCCTGTTCTTAAAGGGAATGCCTTTAACCTCTCTCCATTAAGAACAATGTTCGCTCTAATAGTCTTATATGCCAGAACAGAATTTCCCCATAGGGTTTCAAGGCTATAAACCTTTATGAAGCAGATGGACAAATTTTTCACTCATTTTTTAGTTTCTTCTGACATCCATCTCGGGTTTTTCTTCCTCCTCTCTCTTGGTAATGACCTTTTGCATTCTTCATGAATGATGTTTTTTATATTCTCCCGCAGTTCATCTGATCTTTATTAGTGTTCAAGGCCTCAAACCTGTTTTTAAATTCAGGTGGGTTGAACTCAAGATTAAGTTGTGGTTCTTGTGGATTTGTTCTAATTTTCTTTTGCTTCAGTTTGATCTTACATGTGTAATCCACAACCAACAGGTCTAGTTTTCACAACTAATATTGCGCTTCTGCAGATTGTTTTCACAGATATAATTGATCTGATTCCTGCGTAGACCATCAGGTGAGGTCCATGTGTATAGTCATCGATTGTGTTTCTTACAAAAGATATTTTCAGTGAATAAATAATTGATTATATAAAATTCCATTTTATCTCCAACTTCATTTCTGTAACAAGTCCATGTTTTCTGACTATTGATCATTCTTCTTTATCCCAAATTTTTACATTCTAGTCATCCATTGTTATTAACTAATCTTGGTTGCATGGTTGATCGATTCCCAGCTGCAAAAGTTGGTTGAAATCATCTCTTTGGCTCAGGTTTTTGGTGCATATATTTGAATGATAAGACTTCTATTTTCCTTGGTACAGGTAATTTTTTTTAAAGTTCTCTCAAGCAGGATATGCAATAAAAAGAAAAATGATCCTCAATTGTCATGCCTAAATAAATTTCAGGCCTACTTGTATTTTTTCTAATATTGTCATTCTTGTTATCTCAAATATTTTCAGTCTCCCAAGGTAACATTTTTCTTAGTGTTATGTTGTTGTGGTCATGTACTGTTGAGTCTAAACCAACAAATAATTTACCCTCCAGTGGATTTTGGGAGGCTGTAAATTGCACAGAGGAGACCGCCATCTTTCTTCTGTGGAATAAATGGTGGATTCAGTTTCATGTCTCTGGGTTGGCAGCACAACTCCTTACTACTAGGCCAACACAGCTCCCTAGTGTTACATTATTGTTGTTTTTTACTGTCAAGTTAGAACTGACTTACAGCTGACCCTCCAGTGTGTTTCCATAGGTATTAAATCACATGGGAAGAGACGGTAGATTTTTCTCTTGGAGCAGATGGTGATTTTGAAACATGTGCTTTTGATTGGCAGCACTAGACCATCAGATCTCCTTAGTGTTACATTAGAACGTAAATGAGTAAATTTTTAAAACTAAGTCAAATACACAAAGAAGAAAAGTCATTTTGACCTTAAAATCTTGCTGAATTTGCAAAAATAGAAAAATTCTCAAAGAAGTAGTTTTTTCTTAAGATTAGATCAAACAGCCACATTATATTCCAATTTGTAAGACATTTCAAATGAAATGCCAAAGATATTCTTATGATTGCGTATAATTATGAGATTCACTTTGAGAATCAATTTCCATATTTTTTTCTTTGGCCTGGCAAGTGAAGAGCAAAAATATTGATTCACATAATGAAATGCTGTCTTATCATTGAACAACAATAGCAACAAATTCTTGATTATAAAACTACCATAAATTATATTTAGTCTCATGAAGGTGACTGGGTCAAAGAACTTTAGAATAACCTATAGAAGAATATAGGGAGCTCTGAAGACTTTGTGTTGCACTACCAATACAAAGTCAGGCAAGTTGAATCTACCAGCTGTACCAAAGGAGAAAGATGGGCAATTTCCCCCCATGTCATTTACAACCTCTGAAATTTTCTGGAAAGTTAGCTATGAGAAGATTTTTGACTCAAGAACAAGGAATTGATAGAATAGAAATACATATATAAATTTGAGATGATATTTAATTTTGGTTTTACATCAGTGTAAAAATTTCTAATCTACAGCTTTTAATTGTTTTTTTTTTTGTCAAACATTGATATAGCACTGATCTGTCCATTTGCTGTACAGAGGTAATACGTGGTTGCTGCTATGCTAAACACTATGACACTGAGGTGTCAAATGCGATAACAGTTACCCATGGTGGATGGTGTTTGGTGGAGCTCCCCGATTAAAACAAGCTTGGAAGCAGGAGTGGCATCCACTTCCTTAATAGCTTGCCTCCGGAAACCCTATGAACTTGGAGAGAGGATGAAAGTCATACAAGTGTTGAGGACTCTCTTTAATAGGGTGGCTATGAGTTACCTATGACTTGCTGGCACTCAACAACAGCACAGAACAAGGAAACACAGAATGGCTCAAAATCAGGAAAGGATTGCATCAGGGTTATGTCCTATCTTCATACCCTTTCAGTCTGTATGCATGAAGAACACATCCTTTGTGAGGTGGGGCTTTATGAGGAGGAATGTGGCATCAGGATTGGAGGAAGATTCATTAACAACCTACATTATACAGATGAGAGAACCTTGCTTGCTGAAACTAAGGAGGACCCGACTAGAAGTATTTGCTGCAGAAATGTAAGGACTGTAGTCTTCAATATGGATTGAATCTCAATGTTGAGAAGACAAAGATTCTCATAACTGGGCCAATTGGCTAGGCCAATAGATGGAGAAGAGATTGAGGTTAACAATTTCAGCTTGCTCGGCTCCACTCCGCAGTCAACAATCTTGGCACCAGTTGTCAGGAAATCAAAAGGCAAATTGCTTTGAGGATGTCTGCTGTCAAGGACCTCTTTAAAATTCTAAAGAGTAAAGAGTAGTCTAGGGACTAAGGTGCACTTGATCTGAGCCTCAGTCTTCGCAATTACTTGCTATGCATCAGAGAGCTGGAAAATGACTAAGGCTGACAGAAGAATTGACGTCTTTGAGTTGTGGTGCTGGAGAAAAGTATTGAACATAATGTGAATTGCCTAGAGAACAGGTCTGTTTTGGAGAGGGTGAAACCAAATTTCTCTGTGGAGGCTAGGATTTTGAAGCTCTGTCTCACATACTTTGGGCATGTGGCCAGGAGGGACCAGTCCTTAGGAAAGGACATCAGGCTTGGAAAGGTGGAGGAACAGTGAAGGAGAAGAAGACCCCGAATGAGATGGATTGATGTGGTAACTAAGGTAATGGGGTAGGTGTATCACAGTCAGTGAGAGTGGCTCAAGACAGGGCAGGTTTCAGAATTATTGGAGATAGGATCGCTGTGAGTCACAGGCAACTTGATGGCACATAACAACAACAACATTATGAAAATATATTCCCTCAGAGAGGCAAGAGGGGTTGATTCTGGTTTGTGTCTTTGGGAAACATTTTCTGTTTCACCTCAGATAGTTAATTGCATCCAGTGTTTTAAAAGAGAGCTTGGAATTTCTATGAAAATGTCTTGACATAAATCTAGTGCATTGTTGGTCTCTGAATGAAGCAAAGGAGAAGGAAGAACAAATGAAGACTATTAGTACAAAGTACTAATCTACCATATGAGCTTTGTTCTCCATGATATCATGAGACCAGAAAAAGAAGACAATGCCAGCTACCATTGCTGATTGTTAGGAAAGAGATTATTATAATAAAAGGTCCCTAATACAGAGGGAGCTCTGGTGGCTTAATGGTAAGGAATCGTGCTGCCAACACAAATGTATGTGATTTGAATCCACCAGCTGCTACGTGGGAGAAAGATGAGCAATCTCCTCCTATTTGATTTACCACCTCTGAAAACCTGTTGAAGGGTCAGCTGTGTGTAGGTTCCAAATTGATAGTACACAACAACATCAATAGATTGAGCTCTAAGAGAGCTCTAATGGCCTAGAGGTAAGAGGCTGCTCTGCCAATCCAGATGCACATAGTTTGAATCTGTTAGCTGCTCTGTGGAAGGAAGAGGAACAATTGCCTCCTGTTTAATTTTACTGCCTTTGAAAACTCACTGGAGGGTTAGCTGTGAGCAGGTTCTGACTTGACAGCACATAACAATAGAGTGAGAGGAAAGTGTGGAACAAAGTTCAAAACCACAATAAAAGATCAGACTTAATCGGTTTGATAAAGGCTGATATAACTCTAAGCATGATAGTCCTTTGAGTCGGGGACTAAAGTAGTGACACAACTGCTAGCCCGAAGCAAAAAGCCCTCTATGGTGATCCCCAACACCAGGGAGGAATACACGTCTTAGAATAATCAACTACACAATATCAAAAGGGGTAGAATTTGCCTATGAATAATACTCAGAAGACAGGAAAGGATAGGAAAGAAGAATAAATTAAAATGGGAAACACAGAGATGAAGTTGGAAGGGTGCTGCAACAGTGTGGGAGTTGTAATCAATCCACAACACATAATATGTACAAATTGCTTAACAGAAATTTGTTCTGTAGACTCACTCAAAGAAAAACCAAACAGTTTAAAAACAGAATGAGACGAAACAGTAACCAGAAACAATGGGAATGAAGCCATCTGGGGAACAGACATTCACATTGGACAGTGACTGATGTCAAGGACCATGTCATTAGTTTAAACTGAACATGTCTGAGCAATAACCACTTTAAAACTTAAAAAGCAACAGCCTTCAGGAAAGCAGAGAAAAAGGGGTAGGCATTTGGGGATCTCCTGAGATTCACAAAGCAGCCCTGGTGATAATATGGTTAACCATTCCTGCTACCAGAAAGGTGGCAGTTGGAAACCACTAGTTGCTCTATGAGAAGATGTGTGAGTCTGCTTCCATACAGATTACAGCTTTGGCAAACCTATGGGGCAATTTTACTTGGCCCAGTAGCTTCTTTACGAGTCAAAATTGACTTGACAGTCATGAGTTTTATTTTTTGCTTTGTTTTTGTTTTATAATTTACATGGCTGAAGATGGGAAAGGAGAAATTGACAAGGAGGTTGATTTTCTGTTGCAAAGAGATGGGGAGTCACTACTTGGAAAATTTAGGATTAAATGTTGCTGTGACCTCATTTCCATTCAGAGTCTGGAAAATTGCAGTAGCTCACAGAAGGAATAGATTCTAACTATAGAATGTACAATAAGACATAAATTTGGCACTAAATCTTTCTGAACTCACCTCATCAGCAAATCTGGGATAATACTTCTTGTATCATAAGATTATTGTGAAGATTAATGAGGAAACTTTTGTGAGAGCTCCTGGCATAATATCTGACAGACAATGTCCAATTATGTTTGTTCATTGCTCAGTGAAGAAATCTTTGCTAGAAAATTAAGCTGGTATAAGAAGAAAAACCAAGCAAAACACTAGAATAAATTTCAAGAGCTTTTAATATTTATGATGAGAAAAAATGTCAGATTATTTTATAAGGTCAAGTAGAAGAGGAAGGAACCTGAATGGAGAATCAGCAAGATTAAGTTTTTCTCTTTTCCCCCGCTCATGTTCCAATTCCCCTGGTATCTTTGGTTAACTCCTCAGCTAACCTCTTGCAGTTTCAGATTGTCCTGGGAGAAAATGAGGGTGTTCTCTCAATAATAGCTGTACAGACAATTCACACTTTATTAGATAGGCTCCTTGATTGTTGTTTCTGTAACACTGTAAAAATTATTAGTTGCTTCTAAAAACATTAAAACTAAACCCACTGCTGTATCATATAGTATAATGATTATGAGGAAGTGGTGGTAGCCTAGAGCCTAATGTGAACCAGAAGGCCAGTGGTCAGAGTCCACTAGTGGCTCTGCAGGAGAAAGACGGGGCAGTCTGCTCCTGTAAAGCTTTAAGGTCGCAAAATCGTGATTGTAGGTTGTGATAAGTCAGCACCAACTCAACAGCAGTGGGCTGATAGAAATGATGGGATAACAATGATAATGTTTTGTGGTTTTAATTTTTTTTAAGCTCCATTTTTATAGAAAAAAACAGATGTGTACTAGAACTCCCAATTAAACAAATTGTAACTGTAAGAACTTAGGTTCACGGGATTGGTAAAGAATGTGGCATGGACTGCCACAGTGGGCTTGAGCGTGGCAGAGATCACAGGGAAGGTGCAAGAGAAGGCGAAGTTCAGGCTGTTCACAGGACGACACCTGATGATTCCAAAGCACCACTAAACTCCTGGCATCAACTTACTGAAATTAGAACTAAATGAGTAAGAGTGAGAAGACAGCCCATTTTATAATTTTACTTTGAACATTCAAATCTAAAAAGCAAGATCACAATTTTTTTTAACCACTTGTCATTGAGTCAATACTAGCACAGGTGACCCATGTGTGCCAGAGTGGAGCTGTGCTCCATTAGCATTTCCACAGAACACCAAGCTTTCCTTCTGTGGGGCCTCTGGGTGGATTGAAACCTACAGACTTTTGATAAGCAACTGAGTGCATTGCTACGCTACCCAGGACTCCAAAATTAGGATCACATTTTTGTTAGTATTAGTTTCTAACACTGTTTTATCAGTATATATGCTATCTATCTTTGTAATAAATATATATTTATTGTTTAATAAATATATACATATTGTTGTAATACACACACACGCACGCACACACACATATTGCTGTTGATTGCTGCCAAGTCAAGCACAACTCATAGCGACACTATGAACAAGACCTGAAGCCTTTGGATAACTATCTTTTCTCTAAGTCCATAGAGTTTCCAGAAGCGGCCTTCGAATCAATTCCTACTCATGATAACTCCCCACTGGGCTTCCCAGGCTGTGAGTCTTTGTAGGACGCTCATCATTTTCTGTGGAGCAGCTGTTGGATTCAAACTGTCAACCTTTCAGTTGGCTACAGAAAAAAACCCAATTTGATGACAATAAACATTTCTTGGGTTTTGCTTTTGTTTTGCTTTTTTTTTTATTTGTTGGATTTTGATGCCAAGTCGATTATTCCATTCTGTATGCTTTCCAGATTATTCCCTGAAGAGATGTAGAAAGGATTTAGTTTTGTTTGTTTGTTAATTTACAGAGCAGCTCCAAGTTCCAAGAGGTGAGATTGTGACCAGATGGTGATTGTTGACCTTAATTTTCCCCCACCTCTTTGCCTCCCCAAATTTCTCAATAAAATAGTTTAACCTCTGCCCCCAAATAAATAAATGAAATATTTTATTATTTATTTACCTTTTAGGGAATTCTGATGGCTTAGTGGTAAGGAGTCACACTGCCAACCTAAAGTTACTGGATCAAATCCACCAGCTGCTCTGAGTGAAAAAGAAAGGAAGTCTCCTCCTGTGCTATTAATGTCTCAAAAAAA
>NW_006399869.1:10438621-10448643 GCF_000299155.1 Elephantulus edwardii
ATTTTTAATGGCTATTGCCTCATGATAAAGAGCCTATATTTTCTTTGCAGTTTCACATGCACTAGGTAATCTAAGTAGGTAACTCATTAATTCATATAAATTAAATTATGAAGGAAAGGAAAGTAATTATTTCCTTTTTAAAAATGAGAAAAACCCCAACCCATATTGTTTCTTTAGAGTTTAGGTCAAATGATATTTACAATTATTTATTTTTGTTGGTTTGGGGAATATATAGAGCATAACATATTGCTAGGAGGTCCTATTCTGTGAAGAGGGACATGATGGTTGCAAAGGGTGGAGAGTCAGCGAAGGAGAGGAAGACCCTCAACCAGGTGGATTGACACGGTGACTGCTGCAATGGGATCTTGTGTGTCAGGAAGTGTGAGAATGGCACAGGACAGGACTAGATTCAGATCTTTTTGTTCATAAGGTCACTGAGTCATACTTGATTTGATGATAACTAACAACAATTTAACAGTTTCTGTATGTACAATTCAGTGACATTTATTAAATTTATTAAATTTTTCAAGTTGGACAGTCATTCTCGACCTATTTTTCTGCAGTGGTCTGCCCTCATTCATTTAAACTCATTGCCTCCTAAGCTTTCTATGTAGTCTTTTGAGCTGTTGTTGTAAACTTGACAAAGATATATTTCTAGCTGGTAAGTACAGAGTCTTTTAAAGAGCATAATACTCAAGGCATTATTCGTTATTAAACAAACTCGCCAGAGATGTGTCCTATCTCCATACTTTTAAAATCTGTATTTAGAACAGATCATCTGGAAAGCTGGGTTTTGTGAGGAGTGTGGTATCAAGATTGGAGGAAAACTCATCAACAACTTGCATTATGCAAATGGCACAACCTTACTTGCTGAAACTGAGGAGGACTGGAAGGACTTACTACAGAAGGTCAAAGCCTGCAGCCTTCTATATGGATTGAAGCTCAACATCAAGAAACAAAGATTCTCACCACTGGGCTTATTGGCAGAATCATGATAGATGGTGAAGAAATTGAGATTGTTAACAGCTTAGTTTGCTTGGTTCTACAATTAACACTCTTGGTAACAGCAGACAGGAAATAAAAAACCAAATTGCATTAGGAAAGTCTGCTGTCAGGGACCTCTCCAGAGTGTTGAAGAGCAACAATATCAGTCTAGAGACTAAGGTGTGCCTGATCCAGGTCATTGTTTTCACAATTATTTGCTATGCATCAGAAAGCTGGACAATGATTAGGGATGATCAAATTAGAATTGATGCCTTTGAGCTGTGATGCTGGAGAAGAGTGTTGGATATACCATGAACTGCTAGGAGAACAAACAGGTTTGTCCTAGAGATGATGAAACTGGGCTGCTCCTTGGAGGCAAGGATTCTGAAGCTCTGTCTCACATACTTTGGTTATATTGCAAGGAGTGGCCAGTTCTTGGAGAGGACATCATGCTTGGGAAGATGGAGGGACAGTTCAAGAGAGGAAGGCCCTTGACAAGATGGATTTATTCAGTGACTGGGGTAATGGGGGTAGTTGTGTCAGAGAAAATAAGATTGGATCTGGATAGAGCAGGGTTTAGAGCTGTTGTACATGGTGTCACTATGAATCACAAGTGACTTGACAGTACATAACAACAACAAACTCTTGTACGGTTTTATGAAGATTTCAAGAGATATTTTTCTTTTAAAGTTTAAAGATCATCTCAGGGCAGTAGTTTTGGGTGTTTATCTGGTCTCCAATGTTTCAGAAAGCCTGGATTCTATGATACTTTCCTCTTTTTGATCAGGATTCTTCTTTAGACACTTTGATCTTTGATATTTAGTAATGAGAGCCAGGCACCATCCAGACTTTCTAGTCTCATGGCAAAAATAAGACAATTATTCATGGAAGCAATTAGCCACCCATTTTGTTTTTTCTCCTTTTTTTCTTGACTCTTCTTCTCCCTCTGTTTCTCCAGGTGAATCTGACTGCAAGCTTTTTAGATCTCAGGTACAATATAATACATTGGGAGGTAGAAAAGTAGCGCTGGTAATGGTCTTAGACTAATTAGCTGTGACATCGTGTAAAACTATGACCCTAAACACTTTCAATGTAAAAGGATAGCCAAAAACCAGCATCTATTTTAAAGAAGCATTGCTACTAAGACGTGAGACTAGTGAGGTTCTGTCTCACATACTTTGAGCGAATTAACAGGAGGGCCAATCTTTGGGGAAAGAGATCATGTTTGCTAAAACAAAGGGTCAGTAATAAAAAAAAGATGCTCAACAAGATGGATTGGTAAACTGAATGTAACAATGGCTTCCAGTGCAGCAGTGATTGCAAGGCAAGCATTGGATCTTTCTGGTGTGCGGGGAGCCTATACGAATCAAGGACAACAAGATGTAGCCTGTAAACCACA
This sequence comes from Elephantulus edwardii, assembly GCF_000299155.1. Taxonomy (NCBI): domain Eukaryota; kingdom Metazoa; phylum Chordata; class Mammalia; order Macroscelidea; family Macroscelididae; genus Elephantulus; species Elephantulus edwardii. The sequence continues at coordinate 10,441,005 of NW_006399869.1, forward strand.
ACCAACCTTCAGAACAAGAAATCGAATCCTACGAGGTATTTGGTTATATAAATGTACCATCAATAGCTAGTGGCTTGTTCTGTTGTTGAAATAAAAATATATAAGACACATTTGCCAATTCAGCTTTTCACAAGTGTACAAGTTTATGACATCAATCATATTAATTGGCTAGGAAAGCCTTACTCTTGCTCAATGCTGAATTTCCCATCACCATAACCAGAAATTCAATGTTTTATAAACAAGTCCTCTGTTTCACTCTTCTCTGATAACTACTAACAGGATTTACACTTTATTACAAACATAAATTGCTCTACATTTGTGTATTTTTATCAGTTGGTATAAATGAGGTCATACAATAACGCTTGTCTCATTGCCCACCAAGTTGGGTCTGATTCATAGCAGACTTCCCAGGGAGTTTTTGGAGGTTGTAAATCACACAGGAGGAGGCTGCTTATCTTTTCCCCACAGAGGCAAGGGTGGATTTGGACTACCAGAGAGCTGCTGGCCTTAAGTTTATAGCACAAAGCCCTATAGAGTATGCCAACAGAGCTAATCATGCAACACTGTTGTTAGTTACCATCGAGTCAAGTATGACTCATAGCGACCCTATGAACAAAGATCTGAGCCCTGTTCTATCCTGTGCCATCCTCACACTTTCTGACACATAAGAGCCCATTGCAGCAGTCATAGTATCAATCCACCTGGTTGAAGGGCTTCTCTTTTGTCTACCATCCTCCCTTCCCAGCATCATATCCTTCTCCAAGGAATAGCCTCATATGCAAGTTCAAATAAAAGCTAAAGAAGGTCAAATCAAATCCACAGGAATAAAAATTTGACCTTGAGTCTGTCTTACCTGAATTTAAAAATCAACTCAGGAATAAATTTGAGGCCTTGAACTCTAATAAACAAAGACCAGATGAGCTGTGGGAGGATGTAAAAAATAGCGTCCATGAAGAATGCAAAAGGTCATTACAAAGACAGAACAAGAACAAAATCCAAAATGGATGTCAGAAGAGACTCTGAATATTGCACTAGAGCATTGAGAAGCCAAAGCAAAAATAAACATTTATTTTCATATAGTATTTCATATTATAATGAAATGTGAAAAAACTAGAGTATGAAAACCAAAATGGCTAAACTCACTTGGCGTTTCTTAAGCTGAAGAGACTAAAGAACTTCAGCCTTGAGTTGCAATACTGCTATAAATACAATACTGAATGATCCAGGAAGCATTAAAAGATGATGGAAGATGTATATAGAGTCACTGCACCAAAAACAATCGGCTGACACAGAAGAATTTCAAGAAAGAACATGTTCAAGAGGCAATGGTGATAAATGAGGAAGTTCAGGCTGCTCTGAAGGACTTGGGGAAAAAATAAAGCCCCAGAAATTGATGGAATGCCAAATGATATAGTTCAACAAACAGATGCTGCCCTGGATGTGCTCACCAGGTTGTATCAAGAAATCTGGAGGACAGCTACTTGGCCAACTGACTGGAAGGGATCCATATTTATTCCCATTCCAAAAAAAAGGTGACCTGACAGAGTGGAAATTATCGTACAATATCACTCACATCACATGCAAACAAAATTCTGCTGAAGATTATCGAGAAACGACTGAAACAGTACATCGACAGAGAACTACCAAAAACACAAGTTGGGTTTAGAAGAGGCCATGGCACTAGAGACTTATCACCAATGTCAAATGTATACTGGCAGAAAGCAAAGAGTACTAGAGGAATATCTATCTGTCTTTGGAATATCTGACTATGCAAAGGCATTTGACCGTGTGGATCACAACACGGGAATGGGAATCCCAGAACATTTGATTGTGCTTATGCGAAGCCTATACTTGTACCAGGAAGCAGTCCTCAGAACAGAACAAGGAAATACTGCATGGTTCAAAATCAGGAAGGGAGTGCATCGGGGATGCATCATTTCTTCATACCTTTTCAATTTATATGCAGAACAGACCATTCAGGAAGCAGGGAATGTGGCATCAGGATTGGAGGAAGACAAATCAACAACCTAAGTTATACAGATGACACAATCTGGCTGAAACTGAGGCAGACCTGAAGCACTTGCTGCAGCAGGTCAAGGACTATAATTTTCAAAATGGATTGAAACTCAACATCAAGAAGACAAAAATGCTAACCACTGGGCCAATAGGCAGCACCATGATGAATGGAGAAGAGATTGAGGTTGTTAACAGTTACAGCTTGCTTGGCTCCACAATCAATACTCTTGGTACCAGCAGTCAGGAAACCAAAAGATGGATTGCACTTGGAAAATCTGCTGTCAGGGACTTTTCCAGAGTCCTGAGAAGAAATAATGTCATTCTAGAGACTAAGGTGCACCTGATCCAGGCCATGGTTTTCACAATAACTTGCTATGCATCAGAAAGCTGGACAATGACTAAGGATGACAGAATCAATACCTTTGAGTTGTGGTGTCTTGAACATACTATGGACCACCAAGAAAACAAATAGTTATATCTTGGAGAGGGTGAAATCAAATTTCTCCTTGGAGGCTAGGATTTTGAAGCTCCTTCTCACATACTTTGGGGAAGTGACTGGGAAGAACTGATCTTTGGGGAAAGATATCATATTCAGAAGCATGGAGCAACAGTGCAGGAGAGGTAGACTCTGGATGAGAGGAACTGATACAGTAACTAGGGCAATGGGGGTTGGTGTGTCAGAATCAGTGAGACTGGCTCAGGACAGGGCAGAGCTCAGAGCTGTTGTTGTACATAGTGTCACTATGAGGCAACTTGACGGCACATAACAGCAACAACAAAAGCAACATACCCAAAGTATGTGAGGTGAAGCCTCATCATTCCTGCCTCCAAAGAACACTCTGGCTGCGCCCTCTCCAAGACATATTTGTTCATTCTCTTAGCCGTCCATGGGATGCTCTTCTCCAACATGACAGCTCAAAGACATAATACTTTTTCTGTCATCCTTATTCATTTTCCATTCCACAAATGCATGTAGTGGTGGTTGTTGTTAGGTGCCATTGAGTACAACTCATAGCGACCCTATGAACAAAAGATTTGAACCCTGTTCTATCCTGCACCATCCTCACACTTCCTGACAAACAAGGGCCCATTGCAGCAGTCACTGTGTCAATCCACCTAGTTGATGTTCTTTTTCTCCTTTGTTGACTTTCCACCCTTTCCAACATCATGCCCTTCTCCAAAGAATAGCAATATGCCCCAAGTATGTGAGGCAAAATGTCATCATTCTTGCCTCCAAAGAGCACTTCAGCTGCACCCTCTCCAAGATATATCAATTCATTTTCTTGGCCATCCGTGGGCTGTTCACTACTCTTCTCCATCAATTCTTTTTCTGTCATCCTTATTTATTGCCCAGCTCTTAGATGCACAGCAAGTGACCAGAAAGACTATAGCCTAAATCATATTGACATTACTCCTCAATAATTTGAAGAGGTTATAGTTATGTACCATCAAGTTGCTTGCAACTCATAGCGACCCTATGTACAACAGCCCTAAACCCTGCTCTATCCTGTGCCAATCTTATTGTCTCTGACACACCTACTTCCATTACCCCAGCCACTGAATCAATTCATCTCACTGAGGGTCTTTTTTTCTTGTGTTGTTCCTCCACCCTCCAAAGCATGACATCCCTCTCCAAAGACCGGTCCTGCCTTGCAACGTGTCCAAAGTATGTCAGACAAAGCTTCAGAATCCTCGCCTCCATGGAGCAGCCTGTTCTCATCCTTTCTAGGATGAACCTATTTGTTCTCCTAGCAGTCCATGGTATATACAATACTCTTCTCCAACACCACAGCTCAAAGGCATCAGTTTTCCTCCTATCATCCCTAGTCATTGTCCAGCTTTTTGATGCATAGCAGGGAATTGCAAAGACTATGGCCTGGATCAGGTACACCTTAGTCTCCAGACTGACATCGTTACTCTTAAGTACTTTGGAGAGGTCTTTAACAGCAGACTTTCCCAATGCAATTTGTCTTTTAATTTCCTGAATGCTGGTACCAAGAGTGTTGATTGTGGACAGTCTAGGAAAAAGGATTGTCCATCCACTTCTGAAATAGCAGGCCTTTGAAAACCCTATGTACAACAGAACACACTTAGAGTAGCAAATATGGCAACTGAGGCACAAAGGAGGAGGAAAAGTTGAAAGCAGACACTAGTGGTTGGAACATGGAATGTGAGAACCATGAATGTAGGAAAATTGGATATTGTTAAGAAAGAAATGGAATACATAAATATTGAGCTGTTGATGATATGAGATGGACTGGCATGGGACATTTTTAGTCAGATGATCATATGCTCTACTATGCTGGAGATGAAAAGGTGAGGAAAAAGGGGGTTGCTTTCACAGTTGAAAAGTCATTTCTAGATCTGTCTTGAAATACAATGTTGTAAATGACAGGATAATATCTATATGCATACAAGGAAGTTCAGTGAATATGACCATTATTTGAATTTGGGGAGGTAAGATATCCAAATATTTGAACATAAAATTTATAAAGGAAGATTAGTTAGTACTGAAGAGGCAAATTTTCCCAGTTTGTAACGTGGTTCAGTAATAGAATATTTGAAGGGAAAGCATTTTCAGCAAATTCTGGCCTATTTTCATCTGGAGATGCTATCATTATTGCTTTATGAGTTATGCATAGCATAACTTGAGTCTTTTCCCAGTAGTTAAAAGAAGTTATTTCTGCATGGCCACTGTATTGGCCTCTGCTATTGGACTGTGTCGACTGTGGTCATCAATTCTGAAGTAGCTATTAAATTAGCGAAGCAAGACAATAGCTACAATTTCATTTGTGCTGAGCAGCAAACACTAAATTTCATCAAGGGAGGCTGCTGTTGATTAATAAATAATAGGGGTTTTCTCAATAGAAACATATCTAGTAGCCAAGGGAGACCATTTTTAATTCCTATAATGAGTTCTGCATATGTCACAAGATTTTATGAAGTTAGGCTTAGTCTTTCTTACACACTCTATTAGGCTATTGTGCAACATAAATAATGAACATCTAGTTAATACTATTACTTTACTTACTGGCTTTTCATTTCTTTCTCTTATTTATTTGTTGGTGCTTACTACTACACTGTTGTTGTTGTTAAGTGCTGTCAAGTTGTAGGCGACTCAGAGCGACCCTATGAATGAGAGACCTGGACACCTGTATAACTTTCGTACTTTCTCCAGGTTCATAGGGTTTTCAGAGGAAAGCTATTATGGAATTGGAAGCCACTCCTGCTTCCAAGTTTGTTTTAATTGGGGAGCTTCACCAAACACTGTTCATCATGGGTAACCATTCTTGCATTTGACATATCAGCAACCATGAGTTACCTCTGTGTGGCAAGTGGAAAGACCAGGGTTATAAGATGTGGAAGAATGTTTGACCAAAACCAAAAATGGCCTGAGGGCCATAGATTAGAGTCACCCACCTTTGGCTTGGTAGCCTCACTTTCTGTCCACTAGGCCAACTGATCTCTGTGCTGTTATTCTTGTTGTTGTTGCTATGTGCTGTCGAGTCATAGGTGACTCGTAGTGACCCTATGTAGTATACAAAATTTTTGTAAACAAAAAGTCTTACTCCTGGGCCAATAGGCAACATCATGATAAATGGGGAAAAGATTTAAACTGTAAACAACTTCATCTTACTTGGATCCATAATCAACACCCTTGGTACCAGTAGTCAGGAAATCAGGAGACATATTCACTGGAAAAGCCTGCAGTTAGGGACCTCTCCAAATTATTGAAGAGTAATGATGTCAGTTTGAGGACTAAGGTGCGTCTGATTCAGGTCACGGTCTTTCCAATCATATGCTATGCATCTGAGAGCTGTACAATGAGTATGGATAACAGAAAAAGAATTGACACATTTGAACTGTGTGGTGAAGAAGAGTATTGAATACCCCACGACTATCAATAGAGCAAACAAACATGTCTTGGAGAAAGTCCAGCCAGAGAGATTTTTGGAGGTGAAGATGATAAAATGTCACCTCACATATTTTGGGCATGTTGCTAGAAGTGGCTATTCCTTGGAGAGGGACTTGATGCTCCAAAAAGTAGAGGGTCAGCAAAAGAGAGGAAGACCCTCAACCAGGTGGATTGACATGGTGACTTCTGCAATGGGCTTTTGTATGTCAGGAAGTATGAGGATGGCACAGGATAGGACAGGGTTAAGATATATTGTTCATAGGGTCACTATGAGTTGTACTCGACTCAACGGGACCTAAAACCAAAAGCAACTACTAAGCTGGTGGCCTAATGATAGGAGTTGCATTGACAACCCCAAGGTCAGTGGGTTGAATCTAAGCAGCTGCTCTTCTGGAAAAAGATGAGCAATCTCTTCCTGAGGTTACAGCCTCTGAAAAGCTACTGGAGGGTCACATCAGTTATGGGTCAGTTCAGACTCGATGGCACATAGCAATGACCATAAGCTGAAGCACTGGGATCCTCTTTGATTCATTCCTCCCTTAATTTCTAGAATGTTTATCTGTTGCTGTTTTCTCTAACTCAGTTTGTAGCCTCTTCTTCACTTTTCTGGATCCTGTTCACAGGTGTCTGCTACAATACAGTCTTTGCTGGCTTTTCTCCTCAAGCCTATAGTTCTTACAAGTATCTTCTGTTTGATCCAAGTATCTCTGGTCTCACTAAAAGCTCTAAGGTCTTCATTACCTGTAGAATAAAGTTCATATCTTTGCAGGGCTTCTTTGGCTTCATCTGGCATCTCATCCTATTGTCAGGACTCTCCAACAGCATTGAACTCTAGCAGCACTGAACTTTGCTCTGAGTAGTGCTGTAGTGCTGAGTATTTATTGGCAGTTTCTCCCTTCTGAGCCTCTGCAAGCTGTTTCAGTTGCCCAAAATGTCTCACATCTCGTCCATCTTCCAGCTCCCTAGCCTTTGCCATGCTTCATCATTCTTTAAGACTCAGTTCAGATGTCACTTCCCCAAATTCGTCTCCTCTCATCACACTGAGCCTCTTCCTCCATCCCAGGTCAGGCAGGGAGAGATCTCCTCTCTATTTAGAAGTCTCTAGGAACACGTCTGGACTCCCTGAAATGCACTATCATTGTCATCACTGCTTCCACTACATTTTATTGTAATTCCATCTTTTTTGTGCCTGTGTCTCACCTTACAAATTTAGCTCATTCTTCTAAATGTGGGGAAAAAGGAGGTCAACAACCTGACAGAAAAATACACAAGAGAGATGACTGGAGAGTTCATAGAGAAAAATGCAAATAGCCCTTCACCATATGCAATGATGTTCAATCTCACTCATAATAAGAGAACTGATAGAAATATACCACTTCTCAGTTGTCATACCAACACAATTTTTTTTATTGCAACACAAATTTTAAAGTTGACAGCAGACTGCAAATAAGGAGATATAGAAATAAAAACTCTCGGATGTTTCTGGTAGGAATGTAAAATGGTGCTTTTCAAAAGAGAACTTTAGCAATGTTGAGAGAATTTATCTATGAATTTATCCTGTCATTCAGCAATACAACCTCTAAGACTCAAGCACATAAAACAACTATGAGAAATCATCTCACCCCAGTCAAAATAGCAAAATTTAACAGAACAGCAAGCAATAAATGCTGGCGAGGTTGTGGAGCAACTGGAACCCTGATTCACTGT
>NW_006399869.1:10449603-10464774 GCF_000299155.1 Elephantulus edwardii
GTCAAAGCCAGTTCTGATTAATCTCCTTTGTCAGTGTGTCCCTTGCCATTCCCTATCACTCCTCCCTGAGAAAGACTTCACCTTGATTCATAGGGAACAGGGGATGACGTATTCTTTTAGCTACTTCCTGCTGAAAAGGGACGCTGTGGGTTTCAGGGTGAATGTCTTCTCTCACTACTCTAAAGGACCCCCTTGCCAGTAGGAAAGACATAGACTATTATGGAGATTGGTTTTGGAATTTAGATGCACTGTTATCAATTGTGCTTAGCCTTACATGTTCATATTCTTGAAGATGTATCATGGAAGTGTTGCAGCCTAGAAGATACAAATTTAACTAACAAGTTAAAAGTGCATGAGTAAAAAATTGAAAAGCAGAAGTAGCTAAGAGAATAAGCCATCCCCTTTTCCTTATGAATCAGGGTGAAGTCTCTCTCAGGGAGGAGTGATAGGTAGGGAATGGCAAGGGACACACTGACAAAGGATATTAATCAGAACTGGCTTTGACAAGCACTGTGGCAATTGGATAATTAAAACAGACATTGGGGAGAGGGGGAAGAAGAATGAACTGGGGATGAGGGCGGAGAAAACAGTGCAACAATGAATGAATGAAAACCCAAAATCTCTATAAATGTTCATTAAAACTAATAAAATTTAATAAAAAAAAGAAAAATAAAGACTCAAGCACAAATATTTTCTGAGGCAGGGGGAGAGGAGGTAGAATAAGAAGTACACAGAAATCTAAATAATACATTTTGTAATAGTAAAATATTAAAACCAACTTGAATTGCCATTAATTGAGGACTGGTTGACTAAACTGTGGTATATCCATATAATAGGGCGCTCTCCTGACATACTTCATAGGGAGTTGCTCTGCCTCCCTAAAGGTGATGATGCTTCTCGGTGGTTTGAGTCCACCAGCAGTTTGGGGCGGAGGTGGGGGGGGGTAGCTGGGAAAGATGGGCAGTTTCCTACTGTGCAATATGCAGCCTCTGAAAATCTGCTGGAAGATCAGCTACGGATTGGTTCCAACTTGACAGCAATGAGTTGAGTTGATACCCATACATTAGAATACTCTGATGCATAGCAACGATTGTGAGGATGACACAGCTGTCATACATAAAGTTACTATGAGCTGGAACCAAGGCAGCAGCATCTAACAATCTTTACAGAAGTATACTGCCACATCTTCCTCCCCACATAGATTTGAACTGTCAATGCAATTCTGACCTAAAGACTCTACTGGATAGGGTAGAACATCCCCATAGAATTTCCAAGACTGACTCTGGATATGTTTTCAGGAAGGACCCCATTCACAATGGTTCTTGTTAAAGTGGAACTTTAAGAGGAAGACCTTCAAGAAGCTGGATGGGCACAGTGGCAGCCTTAATGGACTCACCTATCGCAACAATTGTGCAGAAAACACAAAACAGAGCAGTTTTGTACATGTGGTGACTACAAGTCATGACTGGCTTGCCAGCACTGAACAACAATGACAGCACTTTTTATGGGAGCAGGTCAGTCACCAGGCTTTTCTCCTACAGGTTTGAGCCACCCAACTTATAATTAGCAGGAGAGCACCTAACCTACTGCACCACCAGGCTCTTGGTTCCAGTAGCTGTTTTGTGTTTTTTTAAAAGGAATTTCAGTTGAGCGGTGTGATATGCTGCAGAAGACAGAAGGAGACTGCCTGTCTTTTTCCTGCAGATTGAAGAGGACATGAAAAGCTGACTTCTCATTTAGCAATCCAGCATGGAACCCACTACACCACCAAGGTGCATTGTGAGACAAGGCTCAAACATCCTGTCAAGCAGTATCTTCCACCCATCTTAACTGTACAAGGTAAACCTCTCTATATAGGTTAGTGGTCTTCTCATTGAGGAAAGCCAGAGGGCTGGCGGCTGGCAGCTGGCAGCCTCATCTTGAAAGACTAGATCAGAAGCTGCAGACAGGAGTGGGCAAATTAGGCTGTCTTCATGGCTGAGTACAAGCAAGTCTTCTACTTAGGTTCAGGCTTTGTGCTGCTTCTCTCCGCTCCCAACTTCCCACTCCATGTATGCCTAAAAGGACTAGATTCACACTTATTATTTTGCTTTGCTTTTTTTGTTTGTAAGGATAAGAAGTACAGGGCTTTACTACACTGGAAACATTAATACATAAACCAAACCAAAATATGAGACATAAAATAACACTGTTCATGAGGTTGTTAAGTATCATCAAGTTGAAAACAATTCATGGCTGACCTTTCAGTGAGTTCTGTTTGGGTTTGTTTTTTTCTTTCTTCCTTTTTTTTATTTTTTTCTTTCTTTCTTTAGAAAATTAATTTTAAAGAAAGTTTATAGAGAGAAAAAAAAAAGAATACTCTGATGGACAACAGTTCAGAACTCAGTTACTAACCAAAAGGAGGTTTGAACTCACTCAGTATCTCTACAGGATAAAGACCTAGTCATCTGCTCCAGTAAATATTATAATGTAAAAAACTCTAAGGGCAATTCTACTCTGTTGAATGGAGTAAACCAGAAATTGAATCAAACACATCTAACAACAATATAAAAAAAAAAAAAAAGAAAAAAATCACTCTGGGAAAAAATATATAGATGTAAAGTATTAGACATGCTGCAATTTCTCTATGGAAGGAGAAAATGTGATTATTAATGTATATTTCTTTTCCTAAAAGATTTTTCTATAAGGAAAAGGAGATATAAAATCTGAATTCCCCTTACCTTAAAGATTTTACTATGGAAATGTGAAAATATTTTGCTTAATCCTAAAATACAATTTTTTAAAAAGCTTTAAAGAATAAAAACAAATGGACCTACATGTGTACAATGTTGCTGGAAAAGAATTAACTGTTTTGTTGTCTTTTTAAATCTGCTTTCTCATCTCTCCTGTCCTTTACCATCAGAATTGCTAACTTGAAAGGCACAATAAGAAGCCCTGGTTGCACAATGGGTAAGCACTGACCACTAACAAAAGGTCAGTGGTTTGAACCCATCCAGTGACTCCAAAGAAGAAAAGAAGTGGTATACTCCCAGAAAAACTACAATCCCAGAAACTATATATGTACTTCCTAAACAGCATGCCTCTGGAAACTCTATGAACTTTGATAAATGGCGATAGTTACAGAAAGGCTTCAGACCTTTTGTTCATAGGGTCGCTATGAGGCATGCTCAACTCGACGGCAATCAAGAACAACAACAACAACTTAATAAGAAGCTGCACTGCAATCCCTAAGGCATGTGGTTCGGTTCTCATCCACCCGCTGCTCCACGGGAGAAGGATGGTAAAATAGTAGTTCAAGGGCAATCTCCTTCTGTTCGAATGACTGCCTCTGAAAACCCGCCAAAGCTATGAGTCGGTTCTGACACCATAAAACTTAACAACAACAACAACTCTATTGTAGGATGATGGTCTGTCAGAATTAACCTGGTGACACACAGCAACAAGGCCACTATAGATTGTCATATTTTTAAACAGTCTCCCAGGCAAAGCCAGAGCCCACATTTCCCGTGGTGGTTTAAGAGGAGGAATTAGGTCAAAAGCCACAATCTCCTTTATTTTCTGCTTAGGTTACTAAAGAATTGCTTTTCCTCATTTAGGTTCCTCTTTCCTTTCTCTTCTCAGCATTACCAAAACCACACGTTTTATGCGTCAATGGGTTTTAAATTTTTAAAAAATAGTAGTTCGAGGGCATACACAAAAGATTTTTTCTATAATTATATTTTATTAATTTTCATAAACATTTACAGAGATTTTGGGCTTCCACTCATTCATTGTTGCACTATTCTCTCTACCCTCCTCCCAGTTTGTTCTTGTCCAAATGCCACAGTGCTTGTCAAAGCCAGTTCTGATTAATCTTCTTTTGCATCACTCCTTAGCTTGGAGCATTCACCTTGTCCTTTCTCTAGGATGTAACGAGCACAAGTTTTGGGATGGTCTGTGTATTTTTCAAAGAGCGTAACTGAATGGTGGAGTAGGGGGCTCTTGACTATAGCACCCAGTCCTGGGTAACCTCCGAAAGAGTCGAGAAGCTTCTGAAACTGGAAAGGGCTTGCTGCAGAAGGTAAAGAACTGTGCAATATAGGTCAAGACCAAAAAAAAAAATGATACCACAGAAGATCAGTAACAGAACAAAGATGAACTCCAGTTGCCCATGTTAGGATAATAGAATCGGTTTCTGGTTGAGATGGGTTGAAGCCTGTCTTTCCTGTACCATCCTCACAATTTCCATCACCCTCCAGCCCATTGCTGCAGTCACTGTGTCAATCCAAACGTTCAAGGGTCTTCTTCTCTGCCACTCCTTTACCTTCCCAGGCATAATATTTCTCTCCAAGGAATAGCCTCTCCTAGCAGCATGTCCAAAGTATATGAGAGGAAGTATATTAGATGAAGTGCATTACATTTTTTAAAAAAGAGCATTGTAGACTAAGTGTTGAAATAGAAATCACTTATAGAGTTTCTATTTAATTCGTGGTGTTAGGTGGTGAAAATGATATTTCTAGGCAGAATAGAATTAACCATTCACTTATATCATCCCAGAAACATTTATTAGATGTCTATTACATACCAAGCTCTGGAAATTAAAATATGAGTAAGGATATTTTTGCCCATGAACTCTGGTGAGTTTAGAATCTAGTGGAGAGGAAGACAAAACAGACAATTAATTAAAGAAAGTGATAAAGGTTAAAAGGTTAGGATAAGCAAGATGTAAGTTAAAGAAAGAAGACGACATCTTTCTTGAGGAGATAGAGACAACGGCAGTGGGAGGACAAAAAATATGTGTGAGAGGAAAAGAAATCACTCATAGGAACCCGACAGATACCATGAATTCAAAGAAAGATGATTTGCACATTCTGGAAACCACAAGGGGAAAAAATTAGTATGCCCAAAGTTTGAATCGTGTTTGAGAAAGTGTTAGAATATGAAATCACAAAGACATAAATGTACAATTCTCTTTTTCATTTATTAATGTAAAATTTTAACAGTCTTTATGAATCTAGGGGTTCAGAAATATACTCTACTGTGATGTGACTTTTGTTCTGTTCTTTTTGCAAAACAAGCACCTCTGAGCAGAATATTATTTGGAAAAATGTTGAAAGACAGTGACAATTGAGCCTGCTGTGTCACCTATTCCGTAAGATCTAGTATCTGAACAGATCTATTCTTCCTGGATATGGCCCAACAAGGAAAGTTAGTAGATGTGACTCCTGGGAATGCTTCTCCTTTAAGTGACTGGGTTTTGGCACCAGAATTCCAAACTCCATTGGAAGGACCAACCTGTCTCCTTGACAAAAAGAGTCCTTAGCAACCAGCTAGTTGAGGAGAGGAGGTGGTTATTTCCGGTCTGAGGCGATTGAGGAAGAAAATTCATTGGCACAGTGAAGTTCAGCCATGGTAACTGTGAGGCATCAAGAACCAAGACCTACTACAGTGGGAAAACGAATGATTTTTACAGGTAAAGTGTTTTTGTGTTTGTTATAGACAATCTGCACTTTCTCTATACTTCATCTATTCTGCTCTGGTGGCAGACTCTACAGGGAGTCTTGCTGCTAACCCAAAGGTGATACTTCTCTGGTAGTTTGAATCCACAAGCCGCCCTGAGGAAGAAAGATGGCCAGTTTCCTCCAGTGTGATTGACAGCCTCCAAAAACACACTGGAGAGTCAACTATGAGCCAGTTTTGATTGGTTGGAATTAGTTAAGTTTTGAGTTGTTGTCTGAGCAAGGGTACTCTGCCTGTGCTTCCAAAATTTGCTGATGTGACAGATCTGCACTATCACAATTACCTCTGAGCTAAATGTCACAAATAAATGTTAACGTTCATTTCCTTCTTTTATAGATTTTTTAAAATTATGGATGCAAAAGTATACAAAACAAAACATTTGCCACTCAATATTTTTTTATGTGGTGGAATTAATCAAGTTTTTTTGTTGTATAACTACATAAATTTCCAAATTCATTTCCAGATTTTTCCATCATCTTGAACAGAAATTCAGTGTCCTCTAAACACTCACCCTTCTTCCTCATTCTGCCCCTGGCAAACATTAATCAATTTTGTCTCTATACGTATACAGAAATTTTTATTATCATAAAGTTTGTGATTTCTAGAAGGGGAATTGCTGTGATGTTAATCAAATTTGTATTATTACCAACTTAAGTTTTTGTGCTTTTACAAACGTGACATGTATGGTATAAAAATTTGAGCAAGATATGCATTAATATAACTATTGAGGTTTTTTTTAATTCCTTTATTTGATTTTTGCTTTCTATTAGATTTCAATTTACAGCAATGTTATAGGACAGAAGCTCTGGTGGCCTGCCCCATACAGTTTATAGGGTTATCAATCTTCATGGAAGCAGACTATCTTCTATTTTTTCCACATGAAACAACAAGTAGATTTGAGCTGCCAACTTTTTGGGTAGCAGTTAAGCACTTAAGCCACTGTGCCATCAGCTCTTCTTAATCTGACTCAACTCAAGTGACTCATAGCTAACCTTTCAAAGACTGTAAATCTCATGGAAAGAGATTGCCCATCTTTCTCATTTGGAACCACTAGCAGATTTGAAATACCTGCCTTTGAGTTGTCAGCTCAATTCCTTACTCATTAGGCTACCAGAGCTCCCTTTATACTGACTTGTTGCTATGTGCTGTCCAGTAAGAACCAACTCTTAGCTGACCCTCCAGCGGGTTTCCAAAGGCTGTAAATCTTACAGGAAGATAGTGTCTATTTTTCTATTGTACAGTGGCTAGTGGATTTGAACCAACTGCTTTTGAATTAGCAGCCCAATTAGCATACCTCTAGGCCATGAACTTTCCTGAATATTGCACTGGAGCGCAGAGAAGCCAAAGCACAAGGAAGAATTCAAGATACTAAAGAGCTGAACAGAAGATTCCAAAGGGCAGCATGGGATGACAAAGCAAAATATTACAATGAAATGTGCAAGGAGCTGGAGTCGGAAAATCAAAAGGGCCGAACTCGCTCAGCATATCTTAAGCTCAAGGAACTGAAGAACAAATTCAAACCTCGAGTTGCTATAATCAAGGATGCTTTAGGCAGAATATTAAATGATCCAGGAAGTATTAAAAGAAGTTGGAAAGAATATACTGAGTCACTGTATCAAAAGGAACTGGCAGACACAGAAGAATTTAATGAAATAACATATGAGCAAGAGCCTATGGTGATGAAGCTGCTTTGAAGGAAATAGCAAAAAATAAGGTCCCAGGAATAGATGGTATCCCAATTGACATATTTCAGCTGAAAGATGCTGCCCTGGATGTGCTCACCAAGTTGTGCCAAGAAAGCTGGAGAACAACCACTTGGCCAACTGACTGGAAGAGATCTATACTTGTTCCCATTCCAAAGAAGGGTGACCCAACAGAGTGTGGAATCTATATCATTGATTTTCACACACAAGCAAGATTCTACTGAAGATTATCCAAAAACGACTGGAACAGTACATCAACAGAAAACTGCCAGAAGTCCAGGCTGGGTTTAGAAGGGGTTGTGGTACTAGGGATATGGTAGCTAATGTTAAATGGATCTTAGCTGAAAGCAGTGAATACCAGAAGAATGTCTATCTGTGTTTCATTGATTATGCAAAGGCGTTTGACTGTGTGGATCATAACAAACTGTTGCTGACTCTGAGAAGTATGGGAATCCCAGAACACTTGATTGTTCTAATGCGAAACCTATACTTGGACCAAGAGGCAGTCGTCAGAACAGAGGAAGGAAACACTGCATGGATGTGTCCTATACTTTTTCAACCTGTATGCAGAACAGATTATCCGAGAGGCTGGGCACTGTGGTGTCAGGATTGGTGGAAGATCTATTAACAATCTGCGTTATGCAGATGACACAACCCTGCTTGCCGAAACTGAGGAGGACCTAAAATGCTTGCTGCAGAGAGTCAAGGACTGCAGCCTTCAGTATGGATTGAAGCTCAATGTCAAGAAGACAAAGATTCTCACCACTGGACCAATTGGCAGCATCAGGTTGGATGGCGAAGAGATTGAGATTGCTAACAACTTCAGTCTGCTTGGCTCCACGGTCAACACTCTTGTCACCAGTAGCCAGGAAATTAAAAAAACGTATTGCGATGGGAAAGTCTGCTGTTAGGGACCTCTCCAAAGTACTCAAGAGCAATGGTGTCACTTTGGAGACTAAGGTGCTTCTGATACAGGCTATGGTCTTTGCAATCACTTGTTATGCATCAGAAAGTTGGACAATGACTAAGGAGGATAGAAGGAGAATTGATGCCTTTGAGCTGTGGTGCTGGAGAAGAGTACTGAATGTACCCTGGACTGCCAAGAAAACAAACAGATTCATCCTAGAGAGGGTTAAAACAGGCTACTCCTTGGAGGCAAGGATTCTGAGGCTTCGTCTGACATACTCTGGACATGTTGTAAGGAGGAAGAGGTCCTTGGAGAGGGACATCATGCTTGGGAGAGTGGAGGGATGGCGCAGAAGGGCAAGGCCCTCAATGAGGTGGATTGATTCAGTTACTGGGGTAATCGGGATGGGTGTGTCAGAGGCAGTGAGATTGGCACAGGATAGAGCTGCGTTTAGGGCTGTTGTACATAAGGGTCGCTATGAGTTGCAAGCGACTCGACAGCATATAACAACAACAACAGAGGGAGCTCTGGTGGCCTAGTGGCAAGAAGCTGCACTGCAATCCTGAAGGCACGCGGTTTAAGGCCCCCACCAGCTACTCCTTGGGAGAAGGTTGGGCAGTCTCCTCCCATGCGATTAACTGCCTCTCGAAACCCTCCAGAGGGTTTGCTATTGGTCGGTTCTGATTTGACAGTAAAGAACAAAAGAAGCTTGAAAACGGTAGTTGGCCTCCTTGAGGTAACTCTCTAATTCCCATCTCAACAGAGAACAAGAACACTCAGTCCATTTACGTCTTCCCCTCAAAAGTTTGCTTCTCTTGTAATCCCGTAATTTTTCGATAACAATTCTCTTCATTTTAAAAAATACACCATAAATGATTTAAACTCAAAGTTATTAGAAAGGGCTATTGTTCTTGAAGGTTTAGATAATATTCCATCAGTCTCAGATATTCCCCCTATGTGAATTTTTTAAAGATGGTATTTATGGTCAAAAGGGGCCTTTTACTGGGTCATGTGAGAGATTCTACCTTTTCTGAGATAATTATTGACAACTGAGGTTGTCAGGGCAGCAAGACACTGAGGCACTTTAACCTTTCTCACTAGCTGTGCATGGAATTGACTAAGATCCTGCACAGTAGGTGTCTAGGGTAAAATGCCTCCTTGTTGGAGTCCAGCCTGTGCTGTCTCTTCCCTTGTCAGGCTGAATCTGAAATGACTGAAGGGAAGGAAAGAGAAGCGGCTCTGCCGCCCAGCATCACACAGCCACCGAGAGCCCCCAAATGTAAACTTTCTATTCTTCTTGAATGACATAGTTTTCATTAACCAAGATGAAAGAAATCAACAAAGTTTCTAGTAGAACGTGTCCAAAATCTGATGTTCTGCCATAATATGGTTCCAATAGAACTTGTTTGCTTTAGTCATACTTAGATCAGGAAACTATCCAAAAGGATAATATTTAGCAAATTGAAAAAAGAAAATGTTTTGTGTAGACTTAATTTATTAGCATCATAAGTAACTGATCTTCTAAGTCTAGTAGCCAGAAATTTGCTTTTACCAGTGATCTATGTCAAATGACAATCAACAGTTAGAGTATGTGTGGTGCTGTCCTAAGTATTCTTTTTACTTACTTAAACCTCTCAGCAACTCTGTGGATGCTATTATTACCTTTCTACCTTAGATAGTGTAAAAAAGAGCAAGGGGAGCACCATATCTGATCTTTACCAACTTCTCAGGGGGGAATTGTTCCTCTCCACAGCATCAATAACACTAAACCAATTCCTATGAGGTGAGAATGTCCCCATGCTCCCCTGCGTCCTTTTACTCATTTCAACCCAAATACCAGTGCTTTTCTGGCTCCAATATCTGATGTGACAACTCACAGACCATGCATATTGGGGGAGTCAAAATTATAATACAGATTAATAACAGAAAACAGTCAAGACAGCTACAGAAATGTGCAAGCCTCGAAACTTTTAGTGTTCCCAAGTCCTCAGTCCTGCCAATATTGGCTTGCCCCACCCCACCCCCCAAGTCCCATCTCATGTCAATTTTTCAGTTCAGTCGTGGCTGCTGCTGGTGTCTAGAAGCTTGTCCCACATTTTCTTGCCTTCTCTTCACCAGAGTGTGGAAGGTCTCTCTTCTGCTCTGACTAGGGAGGATTCTGATTCGTTTGCTAGGGCTATTTAATTTACTGGCAATATGAACCAATCCTCCTGTAGATTGTTGAGACTGGCCAATTTTGTGGAACTGTAGATAGCCAATTCCTTGTGGATAAGATAAAAAGCCCTATTAACGTATTCCTGCTCCTCTACATAGCAAAGTCAAGTAATGGCTGGGAAAGTCATATTGAAAGATAAACTCCATAGAGAGTACAGATGAGACACAGGAAGGTAATAAAGTTATTTTATTAAAGCGACACAGTAGTAAGTGATGGATACAGGGTTGTTGACATCTTTGCTACTCAAAGTGTGGTCCCTGGGCCAGCAGTGTGGACAACACCTGGGTGTTTATTTGGAATGCAGATGTCTATCCAAGACCTATGAGATCAGAATCTGCATTTTTACAAGAATCTCCAGGTGATTTGTATGCATATTAAAGTCAAAGATATTCTTGGTTTATTTACTTCTCTTGCCCTTTAAAAATCTGCTTATGACTTCTGATTTTGGGAAGTATAGTGCAGTTGGATTTAAGGACTTTGACTCAATGGCACATAACAACAATAACAAATGATGACAGGTTTGGAAGCAGGAATGGCATCCACGTCCTAAACCACATACCTTTGGAAACTCTATGAACTTTGATAAATGTTGATAGTTGTAGAGGAGCTTCAGGCCTTTTGTCCATAGGGTTGCTATGAGTCATGTTCCACTCGAAAACAATCAACAACAACAACAGAATGATTTTTGGGTTCTCTCTCTTGCATCTCCCTCCCTCAGATACCTAGCTTCTAAAAAAAATAAAAATTAGAAGTGCATACCATTGTATTTATATTAGTCATGTATTTTTATTTCATTGAAGTATGAAAGAGCATCTTATGAAATAGGTGCTTTATCTCAAAGTAAGGAGGTTTAGTGGTACAAGTGGTTTGCATGCGGCTGTGAAATGATCTCAAACATAATTATAATTACATGGGATCCAGTGGTGTTTTGTTTTGTGTACACAGAGCCATTATGAATCAGAACTGAGCTGATGGCATCTAACAACAACATTGACTTGACATGATCAAAATACCGAAGTCAGTAGGATTCCTCTGTAGTATCAAAGAAAACACAGATCAATCAATTAAGAAAGCAATGGCATTTACAATAGCCATCTACATATTGCAATACTTAGGAATAAACCTAACTAGAGATACAAAAAACCTTTTACAAAGAAAGCTACAACACACTTTGGCAAGACACTATTAAAGACCTAAGTAAATGGAAAAATGTTCCCTATTCATGGATAGGAAGATACAATATAGTAAAAATGATTACCAAAAGTATCTACATGTTTAACGTAATCCAAATACGGATACCAAACTCATTTTTTAAAGAGATAGAAAAAGCAATTGGCAAGTTTGTTTGGAGAGGAAAGAAACTTTGAATAAGCAAAGCAGTCCCGAAAAACAATAATGAAGTGGGAGACATAGCACTCCATAACCTCAAAAACTACTACATAACTGTAATAATCCAAACAGTATGGCACTGATACAATGACAGGCACATAGGAATAGAATTGAGAACCCAGAAATTAATCTATCTATCTATCTGTGGTCAACTGATATTTGACAAGGAAAAAACCCCCAACCTATCAAATGAGGAAATGACAACCTCTTCAGCAAATGATGCTGACAAAACTGGACAGTACTGGCAGAAATCAAAAGCAGGATGCACACCTCTGAAAACTAATTGAGTTGGACTCAACTTGACAGATGTGAGTTTGTTTTTCCTGAACCAACTTCTACTCGCAAAAGGGGGCTGGCTGAATAGCAGCTAACAACAGTAATCAGGTTGAGGAGAAAAACCAAGCTTGGATTTAAATCTATAACCCTTGTCCTTAAAATTATATTTGTATGATCTTACTTTTGCTGATGATGTATGTACAATGTATGGGACTTCTTACCAAAAGGTTTGAAGTTCTAATCCACCAAATACTTATGGGAAGAACCATACACACTTTCCTTTTGTGAGCATTCATAGCATCAGAAACCTGCTAGAGGATCATGAGAGTTTGAAATGTGGTGTTTTGTTTGTTAGTTTCTTTTAATACAATGACTAGCAAACAGTAAAAAAAAAATCTTTGACAAAAGGATTATTTCAAAGCACAACAAACAAATCAGGAACAAAGCTGGTTTGTTTTTTTTTACATTATCTCTGATTCAAAGCAGCAATATTAATGTAACTTGTAAGGTAACAACTATAGAAAATTAAAACTAGAGCATGATTTGACAAAGCTTGCCTCAGAAATTCTCTTTGAAAGACTAAACTCACATGCTTCTGAGAGAGATATTTTTAACCTGCTGATCTCTGTTGATGTAGTACAATTAAGTGTTGTAACAACTACAACAGCTTCTACCTCTAAGGTCAATGGTTCAAATACACCAGCTCCCCATGAAGAATGATGAGCAGTCTCCCACTATGGAGATTTACAGAATTGGAAACTGCTGAGGACTTTCTATGAGTCAGAAAAAAACTTGATGGTGGTTGATTTGACTTTCTTAAAAATCACATTGGTAATTATTTAGATGACCAACAATTTAAGGCAGGATTGATTTTAGACTGTTGTCACCCTATATAGATACATCTTTTGTATAACACTTAGGCTTATTTAAAAATATTTATCTGTCTTGTAAAAAAAGCATCCTTTGATGGAGAGAAATGAGTGATGATTATATTAAGCCTTATTGCTTTTGGTATTATGGTAATGGTGCCTGGCTTGTAGTACTCCCTGTGCAAGTAAATAAATCATTGTAAACGGATATGGTTAGACTAACTAAATGTTTTACAGTTTTCTTATTTTAAATAAATAGGATATCATGTTCTAGCACAGGATCATTTACAACTGTACTTAGTTTCTTATTTTTTATTGTTATTTTAATGGCAAGGATATGTATATATGTGCACACAATGTTTTCCAGCGAGAGTAATTGCATGCCATGACTAGAAAAGAAAATGCAGTTAAGCCAAGCAAATGTGTCAGCACCATTAAAATGGGCAAGCTTTTACCATGAATTAGGTTTAAAAAAAAAAAATCTTAACTATTTGCTGTAAGGATTACACTGAGGAAATTTAAGCTGAATTTGCAGGAGGACTATTTTATTCTTTCGTCAAACAGGAAACCGCTGGAAGTTCAGTGTGAAGTAATTTTCTATTTTTAAAATAATTGAATTTGAGACATAACTATTAGTGTGACAGTTTTGCAGGCAGAAATGAGATGAATAAATGGGTCTGGAATCAAGGCTAATGGGGCAATGCTTTTCAAAATTACATACACACTTATGTACTTCTCCTACCACTTGCTGTTTCATTCATCATACTGGTTTTCAGCCATTTCCCAGAGAATATTTCCAATTCTAATACATTTTAGCAGAAATTTCATGCTGTGAGCCCTCTACTATGATGAGGAATTCTTCAATATTCCTAGTTTACATAAACAGATTTTTCTATTATATATAGGCTAGCTGACTAAATGCATTAATATTTTCAGTTAGTTAATGATCTGGCTATAAGGTTCATAAATACCTGAGATAAACAGGGTAGAGGTTTTTTCTTTCTGATCAAAGCTGAGGGAACTTGAGTGAGTCACCTATTTTCTCTGAATTTTATTACCCCCAATCCGAAAAATAGTAGGTAGCTCTGGTGGCCTAGTGGCAAGAAGCTGCCCTGCAATCCCGAAGGTGGCGGGTCCGAGGCCACCAGTTGCTCCTTGGGAGAAGGACGGGAAATCTCTTCTCGTGGGATTAACTGCCTTTGAAAACCCACTGGAAGTTGCCAACACCAGTAGGATTCGACTAACACCACACTATCACACAGAAACTATCACATCTTGTTTGTTACCATTGAGTTGGAACCAACTAATAACTGTGAGTTTCAGAGACTTTAAATCACAAGAGAGATGATTACCCATCCTTCTCCCATGGAGAAGCTGGTGGATTAGAAACTTTGTATTGACAGGTCAACTTCTTGCTCACTAGAGCACCAGAGAGCTTCTTTAACTAGTCTGTAAATCTTTTTAGTTTGGTGCCAACTAAAAGTCTTGAAAGACTGTATTTCTAAACAGAAGTAATCTTGTAACTTTAAAATAGCATAAGACCAGAAATGTTAAATGAATGATATTGTGTGTATGCAAATGATTTTAAAAAACACATAATTGTGCTCCATGAAATAATATCTGAATTCTTTTAAATACAGTAATAATTAATATTTTACAATCTCCAAGTAAAATTTTGTTATTGAAAAAGAATTCTTTTTATCTAAATTTCATCAATGTAGGTAAACTTAGAAAGTTAATAGTAAAACATATTTTAGAAGAAAAAGGTCAGTAAATAAATGGCTCTGTAAGTGTAGTTTATTTTAACAGGCATCCCTGAATGGTGCAAGCACTTAACATTCTTGGCTGTTTTGGAAGGCTAAAAATTTGAGTACCGTTAAAGGTACCATATTTGTTCTCATTCCAAAACAGAGTGATCCAACAGAGTGTGAAAATTATTGAACACTGTATTAGCTGTGAAAACTAGGCCAGGAGCTGATTGTGGAACAGACAATCAACTACTCATATGCAAGTTCAAGCTGAAGTTGAGGAAAATCAAATCAAATCCAAGGCAACCAAAACATGACTTTGAGTCTATCCCACCAGAATTTCAGAACCATCTCAGGAACAGGTTTGAGGCCTTGAATACTAATGAGTGAAGACCAGATGAGTTGTGGGAGGATATCAAGGGTATCATCCAGGAAGAGTGCAAATGGTCATTGCAGACAGAAGAGGAAGAGAAGACCAGAATGGATGTCAGAAGAGACTCTGAAAGTTGCACTGGAGAGCAGAAAAGCCAAAGCACAAGGAAGAATTCAAGATACTAAAGAGTTG
>NW_006399869.1:10466504-10486178 GCF_000299155.1 Elephantulus edwardii
ACAAGACAGAGCAGAGTTTAGGGCTGTTGTACATAGGGTCGCTATGAGTCGCAAGTGACTCGATGGCACATAACAACAACAACAATGGTGCTGGAAGGAGTGTTGAACACACCATAGACTGCCAAGAGAACTAACAGATAAGTCTCGGAGAGGGTGAAACCCAGCTGCTCCTTGGTGGCAACTATTTTGATGTTCCGACAGACATACTTTGGGCATGTTGCCAGGAGGGGCAAGGCTTTGGAGAAGGAAATTATGTTTGGAAGGTTGGAGAAATAACACAGGAGGGGAATGAGATGGATTTACACAGTAACTGGGGTAATGAGGGTAAATGTGTAAGAGACAATGAGATTGGCTCAGGACAGTGTGCATAGGGGTCACTATCAGTCGCAGTCAACACAATGGCACTACCATCAACAACATCATTAATATCACTGGTAAGTGAAATTTTGCTGATGATTACTTAGATATGGCTAGACTTTGCCATGGAACCAGAGTTAGGAGACTTTGCCCAAATTTGCTGGAAAAGCAAGAGGGAGACACCAAAAGTGGCAGAACTGAGAGCTTTGTAACTCTGGCCTAAAGCCGTGAGGGTGAAGGCTGAGATGCTTGCAAGGATATTTTGGAAGCTGACCTGACCGAGCAATTATATCCTGCTGCCAACCTGAATTACGGCCTTTTGACTTCCCTAATAAACTGTAATTCTGGAGAAGAGAAAAAAAAAGCCTTGTAAGGGGAGTAGATCAATGTTTGCTTTCATCGATCTAAAAAATGCCCTGGATTTTAATAAAAATGTTCTACCTCTCAGGCAGGTGAAAAATGGTATGTTGTGTTGTAATTTGTATTTTTGGAAGTACTAGATAAGATTGAGAACAGATGTCTGGAACAGCATGTTAACAGGGAACTGCCAGATATTCTAGCTAGATGCAGAAGAGGCTGTAGAATGAGGGATGTCATATGGATCTTGGTGGAAAGTAGAAAATATCAGAAAGATATTTACTTGTGTTTTGTTAACTGTGCAAAGGCATTTGACTCTATATTTCATAACAAATTACTGCTAACATTGAGAAGAGAATTCCAGGACATTTAATTGTGCTTATGCAAAACCTCTATCTAGATCAAGAAACTGTTGTCCAAGCAGAGCTAAGGTTTAAAACATAGCATGGTTTAAAATTGAGAAAGGTGTGTATCAGGGTTATTCCCTCTCCATACCTTTTCAATCTGCTTGCTGAGCAAATATTTTAAGGCACTGGACTAAGGAAGAAGAATCTGGCATCAGGATTGGAGAAAGGCTCATCAACAACCTAGGTAATGCTGATAACACACACAATCTTGCTGGCAGACTGTGAAGAAAACTTGAAATGCTTACTTCCGAAGATCAAAGACCTTCTATAATAGGCATTCCATCTCACTATCAAGAAAGCAAAAATCCTCACCACTGGGCAATAGTCAACATCATGATAGAGAAAAGACTAAAGCTGTCAGCTTTATCATTTGGATCTATAATTAGCATGCATTGTAGCAGCAGTCAAGAAATCAAAAGATATGCTACATGGGGCAAATCTGCTCCAAAGTGCTAAAGAGCAAAGATGTCAGTTTAAAAACTAAGGTATACCTGATCCAATTCATAGTTTATTCAGTTGTTTCCTATGTACCTAACAGTTGGATAATGAATGAGGAGGGCCAAAGGAGGATTGATGCTTTGAACCATGGTGTTGGTGAAGAGTATTCAGTATCTCAGAAAACTGCCAAAAGCACAAACAAATTTGTTTTAAATGAAATGCAACCAGGATGGTGAATCTTCATCTCACTCATTTTGGGCCTATTTTGGAAAGAGACATCATGCAGGGAAAGGTAGAGGATCCGGGAAACAGAGGAAAACCCTCAATGAGAGTAAGATGGATTGAAATAGTGACCACCACAATGGGCACGGACATGAAAAAGGTCATGAAAATGCTGCAGTGCAGGGCCAGTTTCAGATCTGCTTTTCATAGTGTCACTGAGTCGTAGTCGACTTGATATCACCTAATAACAATAACAGTGACACAATGGCTAATCAGTTGGCTACTAACTGAAAGGTCAGTGATTTGAATCCACCAGCTGCTCTGTAAAAGAACAATGTAACAGTCTGTTTCCACAAAGATTACATAGTTGGAAATCTTTGGGGGCAGTTCTGCTCTGTCCTATAACACCACTATGAGTTGGAATACACTCTTTCCGCAGTGTTATTTTTTATTATATTTAAAAACATTCTTATATTTTCTAAAAATAGTATTAGGTATTAAAAATATTCTTAGTATAGGCTCTTCCCCCTCCCAAATATGTGCTATGCAGATCTTTTGTTCTAGTCCATACTTGTCTTTTCATGCTTTTAACAGTATCTTTTAAAGGTCAAAAGTTTTAAATTGTTATAAAGCCCAACTTATCAATGTGCTCTTTTATCGAGGTTTAGCATGCTTTAAATGTTATATGTAAAAGACTTCTGACTAGCCCAAGGACCTGGAGGGCTGCTATGTGTTGGAATCAGCTCAGTGGCACCCAAGTTAGTATAAGGGGGGTGGTGCAAATGATTAACGTGCTGAAAGGTGGGGACATGGGTCCACCCACAGGTGCTGCAGAGAAAGCCCTGGTTATATACTTTGAAAACCAAGTGAAGTGCAAGTCCATTTTGACACTCATGTGATTATCATAAGTAGTAAACTATTTGATGACAAGTGGTATAATACCTGATTACAGCTCAGATGGGAGCTGTGGTGGCTTAGTCCATCCATAGGGATTTGTATTGCTAATTCAAAAACAGCATCTCAGCCTGAATGCACCAGTTGCTCTGCAGGAGAAAGATAGGTGGTCTTCTTCCATGTGAGTAATAGCCTCTGAAAACCGACTAGAATGTCAAGTTAGAACAATTCCATGGCAAAGTGTGAGTGAGTAAGGTTCTGACACGAGTCTAGAATAGTTTTTAAAAACCATCTTCTGGTGGGGGCAGAAGGGAGATCTGCTTTATTTTGACTCCTCATTCTTGGCAGGGAACTGCCCTGAGAATGGAAGTGGGTGGAACTGAGGGCAGAGCCAGGAACCCTGTGTCTGGAACAAGAACAGCAGCTTCCAAGTTTACTAAACAATGATTAAGGCTCACCCATGCATAATTGGGGAGGGAGGTGGCCACTGAAGGAGAAAGACGCATAGTGCGCCTTGAAGTGTGAGCCAAAGCTAGTTCTAGGTTCTTTCTCACATTTTATTTGCCAGCTCAAGAACAAGACTCTCTGATTTAACCGTAACACCAAATCAGGATATTGATTCTCAAAATGTAATGTGCACAGATTGACATATGAAAGAAACAATATTACTTTAAATACTGTCATCTTTAAAAAATATATATGAGACAAAATGGTCAATATTTACTCTAAAGCAGATGAGAAGGCAAGGAGGCAGGGAAACTAGATTAAGGGAAAAGGAACAATCACAATAGATAAAATAAAAAAGTTAATTCACTGGATAAAATGTAACCAATTACAGGAATGATATGGTGAAGGTATTTGGTTGTCTAACTTTTCAAAGGGGAAGGAGAATTATTATCAGCATCAACTGCTCAAGGCAGATTTCTATGGGATAGAAGTCAGACATAACCCCCTCTCACCAAACTTTCCACCAATTCTGACACCACCAACCTTGCCAATTCCCTGCAATGGCCACAGAGAACTCCCAGGGCATGTTCACAGTTGTGGGGTTTACCAGGGGAGAAAGGAGTTACAATTTATGTTCAGGAACAACTTAATACAGTTCTTCAATCAAATCAGCCTCTTTCCCCCAATGTTTAAAAGCAAGCACTTGGCCTGACCTTTGGCCTGCTCAGGCAAGTGTTAGAAAGCTCTTAACTCTGCTGATAAGTGATCAGAGGTACCTCACTTTTGGCAGCAAGCTTAAGTCCAAAGGTGTTCAGCTCTCTCATTTAGAGGGTCAACATACCCGCTGTGCAAGTCTCCTAGTTCTGCTGCTGCAATTTTTCTGACAATACTTCTTGCTGTGTTGTACAATCTCTAATGTTATCATTCATAAAAATAATAATAATAAATTTATGATATAATGATATAAAAATGAAATGGGGTTTTCATTCTCCCCTCACCTTCTCTTGAGTTTAGAAAGCTCCCACTGCAGGTATTCCAGATCATGTATTCTACTTCTAGCTCCTCTGAACGGTAGGGAGATCCTTATTCTGCTCTGAAATTGTCTTTCAAGACTAGTAAGATGACGACATTGACAGATTCCTTCGTTGTGTTGTTGTTATGTGTGGTACAATAGACTGTGACTCATAGCCACTCTAGGAACAATGGATTTGAACTCTGTATTATTTGATACCATCCTCACACTTGAGCCTTTTGTTACAGTCCTTACATCAATTCCTTTTGTTGGGGGTCTTCCTCTCTTACAGTGACCTTCCATCTTTCCAAGCCTGGTGTCCTTTTCCAAGGACTGGCCCCATTGAGAGAGTCTCCAACAGCCAGCCACATTTTGTGTCAAGAAAAGCCATATGAAAGTGATCTATTTTATCACATCAGTGTTATTGAAGAAACTGTGTAGAAATTATTAAATAGGGGCCTAGATTGCTGTGCAAACTTTCACTAGAAACATAATCAAATACCATTTAAAAATATTATGTGCATGGAAGGATTTATGAAGCTTCCTAGGAATATAGCCCCAGAACCCTAAACAAGCACCCACCACCTGCTACTCATGAGGCAATCCTAACTCACAACAACCTCCATTCACTTTTTAAGGCTATAAATCTTTACGGGAAGAGACTGCCCATCTGTCTTTTAAAGTTGATGGATTTTGGTAGAAGCGCAGCACAGTACATAAAGTACTATGTTTCTAGAATGGTTTTAAAGCAATAGAACAAGAGACTCTGCTGAAATAGTTTATGGAACATGAGATAAATAGAGAACCTGGAGGAACCACACATATTCTGCCCCTTGAAGTTCACTAACTGCCAATTTCATTACTATTTAAGGTCTAACTTTCTCCTTATAAAAGCAAAAGTCTCGGCTGACAATGATCCATTTTTAAAATCTATTTAAAAATTCTACTTTTTTTTTAAAGGAGGGGATGTGAATTCAAATTAGTGGATGTGCTGTATAATTGTATTAGAAATGATACAAAAATCAAGTGGGTGAGTTACAGCACTGATGACAGGGTAAAAAGGAAAGTAAGTAGTCAAAATTTAAGCAAACAAAGCTTTCTGAAGTTAAGGGAACATGCGTGAATAAATGCTGATAGCGATCTGGTTGGATAAATTCTTTGTTAATAGCAGGAAAATAAAACCACCCATATCTCTTTCTTTTAGGGATTTCCAGACTCTTTCAAAGTTCATTTTACAAGCTGAGTAGCTATCACCACCCTCTTTTCACAAAAGGGAATGAGAACAAAGTAGACATGCGAGTCACATGGGATACCGTGTCTGATTACCCAATAAGCAAAGTAAGCAGGGGCTTTATTTGAGCTCACTTACAATCTGTAGTAAATAATTTCACAATCTTTATCATCGCATCGAAGATTCCGCTCCGAGTGAAGCACAGATGCACTTGTGTTTCTGTGAAACTGTTCACCACACGTTAGTAGGTAGGCACATGTCAACCTGTGCTTACCTTACCTATTGGGTAATTTGCCCTCCTGTGAACGAAATATTTGTTTTTTTAAGGGACTTATGATTGATTCTGCAGCCTAGGAACTTCCATAGTGGGGCTAGTTATTTCCTTTTTCTGAGAATTCTGTAGTTACTTAAAACTTAGAAAACCCCCTTTCCTATCTTCAAGCACACTCATGCACTTTCTGGATCATGATCACCAGCCCTTTCTTAACAATGGTGCGTGGGTGTCTGCGCACACACGTATGCACACACAGACTCACACACCTCTTACAAAACACGGACGTGTCCCAAAAATGTCAGCACTGATCACAGGACACACACACACACACACCCCACATTATGATAGATGATGAAGAGATTGAGATTGTTAACAGCTTTAGTGTGCTTGGCTCCAAAATCAACACTCTTGGCACCAACAGCCAGGTAATTAAAAGGCATTGAGATGGGAAAGTCTGTTTGGGACGTCTCCAAAGTACTGAAGACCAATGATGTTACTCTGGAGATGAAGGTGCGCCTGATACAGGCCATGGTCTTTGCAATCACTTGCTATGCATCAGAAAGCTGGACAATGACTAGGGATGACAGAAGGAGAATTGATGCCTTTGAGCTGTAGTGTTGGAGAAGGGTATTGAATATATCATGGACTGCTAAGAAAATGAACAGGTTCATCCTGGAGAGGGTTAAACCAGGCTGCTCCTTGGAGGCAAGTATTCTGAAGCTTTGTCAGCATATTTTGGACATGTTGCAAGGAGGGACCAAAACTTGGAGAGGGACAGCATGCATGGGAGGGTGGAGGGACAATGCAGGAGAGGAAGACCCTCTATAAGGTTGATACACACACACACACACACACACACACACACACACTGTGGAAATCTCAGGAAATTCCCTTGCTTGTTTTGCTTTTCTCAAACTGAGAAAAGACTCTCTTCAAGTAAGCAAAGCATAAATCTAATAGCTTATAATGACCTAAAGTCCTTGGATAATACCAGAGGTTTCCGCTTCATCTATAAAGCTAAAAGTTGGAGGGTCAAATTCACACAGCAGAATCAAAAAAGGAAAGATTAATACTCTGTTGCTATTAAGATTATAGTAAAAAAAAGCAACCCTACACAGCATGTCTACTCTGTAATAAATGAGGTTTCTGTGAATCAGAATTAGCTCAATAGTCATGCGTTACCTTTGACAAGGGGTACAATTAATTACTCAGAGGATAAAGAATTTCCAGTATAGCCTGTAACACATGTGATAACTCTGCCTTTGTCTGTGAGGGATTCTTCTTGGGCTTTAAAAATATTATCTGTCTGTATGGATTGTTTTGTATGAAGACTATAAAGTAGGAAGTTATTTACATTAGCCTATATATTTGTTCCAGAGCCCCATTAATCATTGTTAAACAAGCAATTCCCTGCTGCCACACACCCTGGAGCTTTCTGAGGCATGAGCACCAGCAGGGGAACCTGTTGGCTCACAAAATGATGTGGGGAAATGGAAAGTCTCTGCTTTTGTGCTTTGTCTGTTTGGGTCCATGTTTAAAATTATTATTGTCCTGATTTCCAGAATCTTCACCTGGATAATTTCCAGTTGGCAGGCATATTTGTCTCCTGATGTAGCTCTGTTTCAAAGGCTTTGGTATGCCTTTAGAAGACTGAGATTAAAAGCAACATCCAACCTTTATTTTAAGTTGTTGTTGCTTACTTTAGAGTCAGAACTGACCCATAGCTGACTCTCAGAGTCAGAACCGACCCATAGCTGACTCTCTGGCGGGATTTCAGAGGCAGTTAATTGTATTAGAAGAGATTACCCATTCTTCTAATGTGATACAGCTGGTGTCCTAGCAGCACAGCTTCTTGCCATTAGGCTACCAGAACTTTTAAATAAATGACTCAAATATTCTCCCCAAATTTTGATGGATTATGTCTATTTTTGTGTGATACTGTAAAACTCTTCACTTTTACTGATGGTCATTGAGTAAGAACCTACTCATAGCTGATTTTCTGATGGGTTTTTGGAGGCTGTAAATCTCAAGAAGAGACTGATATATTTTGAACTGCTAGGGAGGTAGCACGTTTGGGTTTAGCAGTATAACTTCCTATGGTTCACACAACCAGAGCTCCTTCGCTATTACATTGAAGTAGATAAAAATTTCAGTGGTGGTGGTGATGGTATACCATAGAACCAGAACTGGCCCATAGCTGATCCTCCAGAGGGCTTTAGAGGCAGTTAATTGTGTGTGTGTGTGTGTGTGTGTGTGTGTGAGTGAGTGTACCATCAAATCAGATCTGACTGGTACAGGAGGAGATTGTCCCTCCTTTTCCCGGCAGAACATCTGGTGGATTCAAACCGTGTGCCTCTGGGATTGTAGTTGCAGCTCCTTGCCACTAGGCCACCAGAGCTCCCCAAGAGGCAGTTAATTGTATGACAGGAGATTGCCCATCCTTCTCCTGTGGAGCAGCTGGTGGCCTTGAACTGTGTGCCTTCAGGACTGCAGCATTCACTTAAGCGCTGTCAATCACTTAAAGTAATAACAATAGCTGCTTAAACATAGTGTTGTTGAAAATACATATTTGCATTTAGAGCTGAAATTTTGCCCTTAACACTCACTGCTGTTGAGGCAATTCTAACTCATAGTGACCTCTCAGGTTACCGAGGCTGTAAATCATCACAAGAGGAGACCTTTCTCCCCAGGAGCAACTGGTGGATTCAGACCACTGACCTTTCACTTAGTGGGACAACATCTATAGTGCTAGGCCAGTGAGTCAGCTCAGAATCAGAAGGATCCTATGGCCGAGTTCTCAGAAGTAGCCATGTCTTTCCTCTCAGGTGCCTCTGGGTGGACTAAAACTGTCAGCTTTTCACTAAGCTGCTAACTGGTTTAGCTATTTGCACCATCCAAACAAGTAAAACATTTGTTACCACCCAGTTGGTTCTAGTTTATGGCACCCAGGGAACACAGATGTAAACATCATCTGTTAATGCAGAGAGTTCAAAGTTCATAGACAATGAATTAAGGAGCCTTGGTTAAGCTCTCCACAGATAATCAAAAGATTGGATGTTCGAACCTCCCAGCCACTTCTCAGGAGAAAGATGTGGCAATCTGCTTCTGTAAAGATTTGCAACTTCAGAAATCCTATGAGATAGTTCTACTTTACCCCTATAAGATCATTATGAGTTGACATCGACTTATAATAGCAATGGATTTTGTTTGATTTTTGGATTTGGGCTTGGTAAACTCCATACTCAGCAAACTCGGACTCAACAAACTGTGGCTGACTTTGAGAAAAATGAGAATCCCAGAACACTTGATTGTGCTAATGCAAAACCTATACTTGGACCAGGAGGCAGTCATCAGAATAGAGCAAAGAAACCCTGTAGGGTTCAAAATTGGGAAAAGTGTATACCAGGGATGTGTCCTATCTCCATACCTTTTCAATCTGTATACAGAACAGATTATCTGGGAGGCTGGGCTCTATGAGGAGAAATGTGGCATCAAGATTGGAGGAAGATTCATCAACAATCTGTGTTATGCAGATAACACAATCCTGTTTGTTGAAACTAAGGAGAACCTGAAGCGCTTGCTGCAGAAAGTAAAGGATTGCAGCCTTCAATTTGGATTGAAACTCAGTATCAAGAAGACAAAGATTCTCACTGCTGGGCTGATTGGCAGAATCATGATGGATGGTGAAGACATTGAAATTGTAAACAGCTTTAGTTTGCTTGGCTCTACAATCAATAATCTTGGCACCAGCAGCCAGGAAATTAAAAGATATATTGCGTTGGGAAAAATCTGCTGTCAGAGAGCTCTCCAAAGTATTGAAGAGCAATAATGTTAGTCTGGAGACAAAGGTGTGCCTGATATAGACCATGATCTTTGCAATAATTTGCTATGTGTCAGAGAGCTGGACAATGACTAAGGATGATAGAAGGAGAATTGATACCTTTGAGCTGTGGTGTTGACGAAGAGTATTGAATGTACCATGGACTGCTAAGGGAATGAACAGATTCAACCTAGAGAGGTTTACGCCAAGCTGTTCTTGGTTTCTGAAGGATTCTGAAGCTTCGTCTGACCTACTTTGGACATGTTGCAAGGAGGCATTGGTCTTTGGAGAGGGATGTCATGCATGGGAGGGTGGAGGGACAGCACAAGAGAAGAAGATCCTAGGTGAGATAGATTGACTCAGTGACTGTGGTAGCTGGCGTAAGGTGCGTCAGAGACAATAAGATTGGCACAGGATAGAGCAAGATTTAGGGCTGTTGTACATAGGGTCACTATGAGTTGCAGGCAACTTGATGGCACATAACAACAAGACCCATACATAAGTAGAAAGGGAAAGATACCCTTCCTCTCACCCAAAGGCAGGGTCTAATGGGTGGAATATTTCAAACTGATGGTTCTCCCTGTTTTCTCTGGTCTTTCTTTTCTCTTCCCTCCTCTCCCTCCCTCTCCTTCTTCTCCTCCTCCTTCTTCTTCTTCTTTCTCCCCCCCCCTCTCTCTCTCTCTCTCACACACACACACACACACACACACATCCTGACACATAGTAACCCTATAAGATAAAAGAATATAACTGTTCTATGGAATTTCCAAGCCTGTAAGCTTTCTATTTTGTTTGTTTTTGAGGGCATGTATGCAAGTTTACAGAGCCAATGTATTGGTATTTCATTCAACTATTTTGGTTTCATGTTGATTACAATCCCCACATTGTAACAGCACTCTTCCTTCTCCCTTTCTCTAGTTCTTGTGACATTCTTCTTTCTATCCTTCACTCTTCTACTGTCTGAGTTTTATCCTGGGTAAATGCCACTCTTTTGATCTTTTACAGTTGGCCATTGTAAGGATTGAGTACCTCCTTGGTGTTGTTTACCTTATAGATCACTCTATCGTTTGGTTGAAAGTTATGTCATGGGGTGAGTTTAGTCCAGGATGAGTGGTTAAGGGCTCTCGCCTCAGGGATTTCACCAGTCTCTGTCAGAGCAGTAAGCCTGGACTTTTTAATGATTCTCAGTTTTGTTCTATATGTACTTCCCACTCTGTCCAGGACCATCTGTTAGGATAGGATCTCTTTCAGAGTGGTCAGTGATGGTAGCAGACAGTATCTAGTTCTTTTGGTCTCAAGATCACGGAAGGTCTGTTACTGCTATAGACTAATTGTTTCCTGGTGTCCTTGTTTTTCCTCATCCTCTTTCCTCCATGGTTATATCTTAGATAGCTGTGTGGAAGTTTTTTAAGACCCTAGACGTTACCAGAAGTCAGGAAATAAGGAGATGTGCTGCACTAAGAAAATCTGCAGTTAGTGACCTCTCCAAATTATTGAAGAGTAATGATGTCAGTTTAAGGACTAAGGTGTGTCCGATTCAGGCCATGATCCTTCTGCTCATTTGCTACACATCTGAGAGCTAGACAATGAATAAGGATGACAGAAGAAAAATTGATGTTTTTGAATTTTGGTCTTGGAGAAGAGCTAAGCATCCTATGAACAGCCAGGAGGGTGCAGCTAGAGTGCCCTTTTGAGGCAAGAATCATTAGGCTTCTCCTAGGCTATTCCTTGGAGAAGGACATGATGCTGGGAAGGGTAGAAGGTCAGCAAAGGAGAGGAAGACCCTCAGCCAGGTGGACTGACACAGTGACTGCTGCAATGGGCTCTTGTGTGGCAGGGAATGTGAGGATGGCACAGGATAGAGCAGGCTTCAGATCTTTTGTTCATAAGGTCACTATGAGTCAGTCATACTCAACGACACCTAACAACAACAATAACCATCATCACTCACTTGTAAGGTAGACAATGGAGCTCACATTCTTTCAACTAGACAAAACCAAGTAGATAAAATTTTGAGCAAGTGATTTCAAAATAAGACAACTTTAACAAAGGCGACTTTTACTATAAGAAATCTACAGATACCTATTATAGTGTGTTCATCAAAAGGAATAACAATCATTTAGACCTTTTACTATCTCCTATAGGAGCTCTGGTGGTCTAGTGGTAGGAAATTGTGCTGCAACCCCAAAGGTACGTGGTTCAAATCCACCAGCTGCTCCACAGATGGGCAATCTCCTCTGGAGGGTCAGTTATGGGTCAGACAGTTCCAACTTGATGGTACACAATAACAACAACTATCTTTTACATGGAGCTCTGTCAATAGTCTGTAGGAAATTTCACTGCTAACTCAAAGTTCACCTCTGTCTGGAAATTCAAATCCACCAGCTTGTCTTTGGGAGACAGATGGATAATCTCTTCTCATGTGATTTATACTATGAAAACTGACTAGTCAGTTATGAGTCAGTTACGAGTCAACAACCTTGGAAACCAAATGGAGGGTCAGCTATGAGTAGTACTGGACATCGATTAGAAAGATTTTCTCCTACCCTCACCAAATTATTATTAGGTGCCATTTAGTCAAGCACAACTCGTAGTGATCCTATAAATGACCGATCTGAACTCTGTCCTATCCTAGCCATCCTTATCAACACTGATACACTTGAACCCAGAGCTACAGTCACTGTGTCAATCTATCTTGTTATAGGTCCTCTTCTCTCTCACTGACCCTCTAACTTTCCAAACACGATGTCTCTTTCTGAGGAATAGCCTCTCCTAACAACATGCCCAAAGTATGTGAGACAAAGTTTTATCATCCCTGCCTCTAAGGAACAATACAGGTTTTTTTGTCCAAGATTATCTGCTTGTCCTTTAGGTGGTCCAGGGATGGATATTCAGTTCTTTTTCCTAATGCTACAACTCAAAGGTATCCAGTCTTTTGTGTTTCCTCTCCAGTTTTTTCCTCCATGTGGCTTCCTATCCTTTTTCTAAGAAGCTCTGATACTGTAGTCTCTAGTGTATTGCCCTGTTAACCCTTCTTATATTCTTCAGTTACAAATAAATTGAAGAAAAATGAGGAGCAAAAATTGGCCTAATTTTAAGTATTCGATCTCAATACAGAGGTTATTTGCTGATCCCCTCCCAGCAACAGAAGCCTAGTGGTGGAATGGGTTAATCATTGTACTGCTAACCAGAAGCTTGGTGGTTTGATTCCACCAACCTTTCTGTAGGAGAAAGACAAGGTCAATAAAGCTTTGCAGCCTCAGAAACTCTGTGGGCAAGTTCTGGCTATGAGTTGAAATTGACTTGGGGGGGAGTAGTTTGGCTTGATTGGTACTTTTCCCTCCTTCACATGAGCAAATTTATCAGATAGGTCAGCTAACTGGTTCCCTATTTCTTGACTTTGCCTTCTTCTTTGCCTTTGTTGTTGTTAGATGCCACCAATCATCTATGACTTATAGTGATGCTATGAACAACAGATCTGAACCCTGTCCTACTCTGTGCCATTCTCATGATCTCTGTCATGACCAGGCCCACTGTGGTAGTCACTATGTGAGTCCATCTTGTGGAAGGTTCCTCTCTTTCCCTGACCTGCTACATTTCCTGGCATGATGTCTTTCTTCAAAGACTGATTCCTCCTGAAAATATGCCAAAAGTAAGTGAGACAAAGTCTTGCCATCCTGGCCTCTAAGGGGCACTCCAGCTGCACTTCCTTCTAGACACTAGTCTTTCAGCTCTCCATAGTGGATTCAATACTCTCTGCCAATGTCATAGTTTAAAGGCAGTGATGTTTCTTCTGTCATTCTTATTCATTGTTCAACTTGCAGATGCAAAGGAAGCAATGGAAAACACTATGCTTGGATCGGGCACACTTTAGTGTTTAAACCAATATTCCCACTGGTTAGAATTTTGAAGAGTTCTTTGACAGCAAATTCAATCAATGTAACACATTTTTAAAAATTTCGTGATGGCTGCTCCAGTGGGTGTTGAGTATGAATCCAAGTAAAAAGAAATTGGTGACAATATCAATCTTCTCTCCATCTATTATGATGTTGCTTATTAGTCCAGTAGTGAAGACTTTTTCTTGATGTTAAGATTGTAACTCATATTAAAGATGGTAGTCTTTGATCTTTTGAAGTAAGTGCTTTAAGTCTTACTCATTTTCTGCAAGCAAGGTTCTATCATCTGCATAACCCAAGTTGTTGATTAGTCTTCCTCGATTTCTGATGCCACATTCTTCTCCATAAAATCCAGCTTCTTGAATTATTTACTCAGCATTCAGATTGAGGTCAATATGGACAAAAGATACACTGTTCATGCATACTTTTCCCTATTTGAATACGTGTAGTGTTCCTTTGTTCTGTTTGGACAAGTGCTTTTCAGTTGTGTATAGGTTTCACGTGAGCACAATTAAATATTCTTGGATTCCATTCTTCCCAGTGTTAGCTATAATTTGTGGTAGTCCACCACAGTCAAATGTTTTTGCATAATGAATAAAATACAAGTAAACATCTTTTGTTATATTCCCTGTTTTCATCCAAGATCCATCTGACATCAGTAATGATTTCCCTGATGCCAGTGCCTCTTTTAAATCCAGCTTGGATTTCTGGAAGTTCTCTGTTATTGCAGTGCTTCAGCCATTTTTTAATAATTTTCAGCAAGATTTTACTTGCTTGCACTTAAGGGGTCCTGTATGGTCAAGCTATACAGAAGTATTTCCCCCAAAGTACCTGAATGACAATGGAATACTATGCAGCATACAGGAGCAATGATTTTGTAAATTATTACCTAACTTGCGAGGGACTGGAAAGCATTATGCTGAGTGAACTAACTCAGTCCAACAAGGGCAAATACTGTATAAAACCATTATTGTAGAATGAGTATAGGATCCAGGGTTGGGGTGGGGGGATATGGAAGCAGAGGGATGAGAAAGTTCGTGGGAAGGAGGGATTAATCACAAAGTAGTACAATTTGATGGGTGAGGAGGGGAGGGAAATTAGAAGAATCTGTTTTGGAAGACAATATATTTATTAACTAGTATAATAAAAAAAAACTCATGTAAAAAAATACTTGCATGGGATATTAATGATGTTGTTGTTTGTTATGTGCCATTGAGTTACTTGCGACTCATAACGACCCTATGTACAAGAGCCCTAAATGCCATTCTATCCTGTGCCAACCTAGCCATCTCAAGTGCACTCATTCCCACCACTCCAGTCACAGAACTGATCCATCTCATCAAAGGTCTTCCTCTCCTGTACCTCCCCTCTACTCTGCCAATCATGATGTCCCTCTCCAAGAACCCGTTCCTCCTTGCAAAATGCCCAGAGTATGTCAGATGAAGCTTCAGAATCCTTGACTTCAAGGATCATTCCAGCTTCACCTTCTCCAGGACAAACCTGTTTGTTCTTCTAGCAGTCCATGGTATAATCAACATTCTTCTCCAGCACCACAGCTCAAAAGCATCAATTCTCTTTCTATCATCCCTATTCATTGTCCAACTCTTCAATGCATAGCATGTAATTGCAAAGACTATAGCCTGGATCAGGTGCACCTTAGTCTCCAGCCTGACACCGTTTCTCTTCAGTACTCTTTAGAGGTCCCTCACAGCTGACTTTCCCAATGCAATTAATCTTTTGATTTCCTGGATGCTGTTACCAAGAGTGTTGACTGTGGAGCCAAGTAATCTAAAACTGTTAACTATCTCAATCTCAATCTCTTCACCATCCATACTGATATTGTTCAATAATTTCCACATTCTGTTAGATCATCTTTTTTTTATTTGGACTGGGAACAAAGGTGAATCTCTTCTACTAAGTTGGGCAAGTAATTGTCTTCCATATTGTTTTTTGTTTTGTTTTCATATTTGTTGACAGATACTGATGAACTTATCCAGGGTTGCATGGGATTCCTGAAGCACCTCAGTTGGTATTACACCCATTCCTGGGACCTTATTCTTCATGCATGCCTTCAGTGCAGCTTAGGCTTCCTTCTCCAGAACTATTGATCCTTGAACATATGCTATCCCTGAAAAAGTTCAGTGTAGGCCAATTTTTTTCAGCACAGTGACTCTGTGTATGCCTTCCATCTTCTTTTGATGCTTCCTATGTCATTCTATATTTAGCCTTCAAATTCTCAATATTGTTATGTGAGCCTTGAATCTGATGTTCTTGTGTCCTAGTTTGTTGTGTTGTTTATTGTATTGTTGTGTACTATCGCACCAGAACCAACTCGTAGATAACCCTCCAATGAGTTTTCAGAGGCACTAAATTACACAGGAGGAGACTGCCCGTCTTTCTCCCACAGAACAACTGGTAGATCCAAACCATGTACCTTTGCATTGGCAGCACAATTCCTTACCACTTAACCACCAGAGCTCCCTCTTCTGCCCTTAGTTTTGCTTAAAAGTTTAAAAGCTTATTGGTCCAGTCACACCCACACTTAGATCAAGGGTGACTATCACTTGAGCCTATGGTTACTGACTTAATTCCTTGGTGCAGCTATAACAAAAATAAAAAAAAATAGTGATTCCACCTATTCGGACTCATGCTTAAGTCTGAATTCAGGGTGCTGGTTCTAGGAGAAGGCTTTCTCTCTTTCTGCTCTGAATAAGCTTCATATCTTTACTTAGCTTCTGGTCCTCAGTTCTTTGACTATCTTCATATACTATTTATTTTTACTCTGTGAGTCCTGCTTTTGTGCCTAATTTTATATTTTTCTATGTCAAAGTGGTTATTTAATAAGCAATCCTGCAGTTATAAACAAGATCTTGTTATATGAGTCTTTAAGTTCTTCAGTGAAATTTCTGAGTCAAGCAGATGTATGTCTAGTGTTTGTTATGTTACTGTGTACTGTCAAGTCAGAACCAATCCATAGTTGAACCTCCCATGGTTTTTCAGAGGCATACAAGAAAACAAATTTGGAGACTTGTTAGTGCTCTAAATCTACATGTGCAGAAAGTGAAGATGATTGTGACAAAGATTTTTTTTTGTGAGTAAAGGTTGATTCTCAATAAACAAACTCACTTCTGTCAAGTTGAGTCCAACTCAATTAGTTTTCAGAGGTGATAAGTCCTTATGGAGGAAACTACCCATCATTCTCCCCAGAGCACAGAACAGCTGGAAGATTTTAACTGATAGCCTTTTGGTTAACATCAAACATGTTGTACATCCCACCACCAGGGCTCCTTAATGGTTTCAGAGAGCAAATGCGTATAATATTAAAAGAAAAATAGGAGTAGTCTATAATTAAGACATTCTTAGTCCAGAGATTTCTTATATATACCCATAAATATAAGGTTTAGGATTTACTACATACAATTTTTGGGGACACAATCCAATCTCTAACAGTGACCAACTGTCCTGGTTTTTCCTATGCTTAAGTATTTCATTGAACTCTAATGTCTCGGTGTTAAAATTTTAAAACCTTACCTAAAATCAGGATGAGTTGGTCATAGCCAGGGCAGCCTCTTCACCCCTCCACATCATTTTCAAGGTACTGAAAGCATTCAGATGAGCACAAAGTAGGGTGTAGAAGTGTTCATGATGTTAGGCTACTAAGAAAGAGTTCTCTTACGTTTAGGAACCTTCATTCCTTGCCATCAGAGGAAGATGAAAAGATGCAGGCTATTTTCAGTAGATCTCACTAGGTAGACACTAACCAGGACTTTGACCATTTTTTGTCCAGGTATAGACAAATAGTTTCCACTGGCCTGGTTACTTTTCTCTGATTTGGGAGTGCCATTCCTCTTCATTCTGATGACCTAGTACATACACAGTGACTGTGCTGTGTTTAGTGATTCAAATCCATCAGACATTCTAAAGGAGAAAGACGAGCAGTCTCTTCCTATCAAGAAATCTGATGGAGGATGACTATGCAGCTGGATCCACTCAAAAGCAGTGAGTTTCAGATTTTTGAGTTCTAATTTCTCTTCAATAAAGATAACTTGTATCAGACAACCCAAACTATAGGCCACAAGAGCTCCCTACTTCAGAATGGTTTTTCAAAATAATTATGAAATGAGTGAATGAATGAACTGATTTACTAACTGATCCTTGAGAAGTTTGCAGTCAAATTTTTTTCTACTACACAGTTCATAGTCCCCAATTTGTGTATTTGAATGTTCTCTTTTTTGAAGAGTATTTCTGGAGATTTGCTCATCACTAAATTGAATCAATAATTAACATGAAAGACAACTCAGAAGAAACATGTCACTTATTATTTTTATTTTTTCTTTGCTTGTAATGTTAATATTGTTATTGATTGCTGTCAAATCAAGCACGACTCATAGCGACCCTATGAACAAAAGACCTAAAGCCTTTCTATAACTATTGTTTCTCAAAGTTCATGGAGTTTCCAGAGGCATGCTCTTTAGGAAGTGGATGCTACTCCTGCTTCTGTGATGTTGTTGTTGTTGTTAAATGTTGTCGAGTCTTAGACGACTCATAGTGACTCTATGAACCAAAGGCCCAAACAATTGTATTACTTTCATCATTTCTCCAAGTTTGTAGAGTTTCCGGAGGCAACCT
This sequence comes from Elephantulus edwardii, assembly GCF_000299155.1. Classification (NCBI taxonomy): domain Eukaryota; kingdom Metazoa; phylum Chordata; class Mammalia; order Macroscelidea; family Macroscelididae; genus Elephantulus; species Elephantulus edwardii. Next base: position 10,484,489 of record NW_006399869.1, read on the forward strand.
ATTTTGGAAGTGGATGCAACTCCTGCTTCCAAGCTTGTTTTAATTGGGGAGTTCCACCAAACACCATGGTGTCCACCATGGGTAACAATTATCACATTTGACATATCAGTGACATAGTTTTTAGCATTACAGCAACTACGAGTTCCCTCTGTACAACAAATGGACAGACCAGTGTTATACCAATTAGAAGAATGTTTGACAAAAAACAATTAAAACCAGGCCTTAGGGCCCAAATGCCTTTTTAAATAGGGAGCCGAATACAATCAATTCACTCCTGATGGCTAATAAACATTGTACCTATATCTCACCTGAAAATGTAAAGGAGAGAACTCCCTCTGATATATTCTTCCTTTCTCATAAAATAGTTTCTGATACTACTTTCTCAATGATTCATATGATTTGTCCACTAAGAGAATACTGCTGTGAATGGCGCCATAAACAGATTTCAGATAAAGAGCTTCCACCTGTTCCCTTTCAATCCCTGCCCCATTCACACAGGTTCTTCTCTCTGCCTTCTCCTGAAAGAGAGTCCCAGATGATTTAGGTTCACTTTCCTAGGGGAGAAAAGGAGCTTTGCTTTCTAGGAGAAAGGGAAAGTAAAGGAATTGCAGATACATTGTGGGAAGCCAGTGGAGGGAACACAACTCCAAAAGGAATGCATTTACCCGCCCCCTCCTCCTAGTGAGCTGCTGCTCCCCTAGTGCCTCCTCGTGGGGGGCAGGTTTGCTGTTAAAAAAAAAAGCAAAACTGTGAGCACAGTATGACCCCCTGCTTTAGCCTTTTAAACTGGCAAACAAGCTTGAAGTAGCTAGGCTTTAACCATAAGGGGCTACTCAGGGAAAAGTAAATAAGAAAAGATGGCAATCTAGAAAGTGTACCACAGAGAGAAAGAAAAGAACAATAGCAATTAATCTTCCTTCTTATTCTTTGTTAAGAAATTGAGAACTAGGAGAAGATCTGTAACTTTTAAGTTGTTTGCTTTTCTATTTAATAACTAGCGTGAAAAAGTAACACCTGTTGCAGCAAAGGTATTTTATTTAGTTGTGAGCAAAGCAATAATAAGTGGGTAAGAGGGAGTTCAGTTAATTGGTCAGTGTTTATTGCTTTAGTTTCTTTAGCTGCTAGAAGGAGTAATCAATTTTGGAAGATGATATGAAACTCTGAGGTTTTTAACATGAACACAGAGCACGCCATCATGATTTGAATGAAACCAGCAGCTGCTCTTCCAGAAAACGTGTTTCCTATCTCATTGATCTTAGATACAGTGGAAATTGAACAAATTCCTCATCCACATATTTTACAGGAATCTGATAACATCCTTAAGGAACCCTCGGGGCACAATGGTGGCACTCAATTGTTGACTGGAAAGTCAGCAGATTAAACTCACCACCCACTCCATGCTAGAAAATGTGGCTGTCAAGGTTATCTTTGAGTCTGAAGCAAACGGACAGCAATAGGATTATACATCATATTTTTTCAATTAACAAATTCTTGTTTTTCACACTTGTGAGTTGATCTCATCCATCTAGGCAAGTCTTGCCCAAGACCCATATAGTCATTGAATATATTGATCTCATAAAAATTTATTTTGTAATCAATTGATAATAATGGGTGACTGGAATGCAAAAGTTGGGAATAGTGAAGAAGAATCAGTAGTCGGAAAACATGGGCTTGGTGACAGGAATGAGGC
>NW_006399869.1:10488373-10497225 GCF_000299155.1 Elephantulus edwardii
AGGCGGTGCGGTTGGCGCAGGATAGAGCAGGGTTTAGGGCTGTTGTGCATAGGGTCGCTATGAGTCGGAAACGACTCGACGGTACATAACAACAACAACAACAATCAATAAATGGCAATCAGTTTTATTCTAGTAGTTTTGTGTATGAGACTATTTGCTTAGTTTGACCATATTTTCTCTGAAGGCTGACCAGACTTTATCTTTCTGTGTCCTTCATATATCAGCAAAAATCATTGTTAGCACATTGTTCCTAGGTACTACAGAGTTAACACCAAATTTTAGCTACTTTATGTACAACAGAACAGAAGGCTACCATTCTCGTAATAGTGGTATTTTTTTTAGTCCATTGTTCCAGCCTGTAGTTAATATTGAACTTGTAGTAAGTTGTTATATGCCATCAAGTCACTTGTGACTCATAGTGACCCTATCTACAACATCCCTAAGCCCTGCTCTATCCAGTGTCAACCTTACTGTCTCTGACACACCTACTCGTATTACCCCAGTCACTAAATCAATCATCTCATTGAGGGTCTTCCTATCCTGTGCTGTCCCTCCATCCTTCCAAGCATGATGTCCCTCTCCAAGGACCAGTCTCTCCTTGTAACATGTACAAAATATGTCAGATGAAGCTTCAGAATCCTTACCTCCAAGAAGCAGCCTGGTTTAACCTTTTCCAGAATGAACCTGTTTGTTCTCTTAGCAGTCCATAGTATATTAAACCTTCTTCTCCAGCACCACAGCTCAAAGACATCAATTCATTTCTATCATCCCTAGTCATTGTCCTGCTCTCTGATGTATAGCAAGCTATGGCCTGGATCAGGTACACCTTAGTACTCCCAACTGATGTCATTGCTCTTCAGTACTCTTTAGAGGTTTCTGACAGTCGACTTTCCCAAGGTCTCTTGATTTCCTGGCTGCTAGTACCAAGAGTGTTGATTGTGGAGCCAAGAAAACTAAAACGTAACAATCTCAATCTCTTCAAGATCCATAATAATGCTGTCAATTGGCCTAGTGATGAGAATCTTCGCTTTCTTGATGTTGAGCTTCAATCCATATTGAAGGCTGCAGTTCTTTATCTTCTACAGCAAGCACTTCAGGTCCCCCTCAGTTTTAGCAAGCAGGGTTATGTCATCTGCATAATGCAGGTTGTTGATGAATCTTCCTTCAATTCTGATGCCACATTCCTCCTCATACAGCCCAGCCTCCCAGATGATCTGTCAGAATACAACCCTGTCATACACCATTCCCAATTTTGAACCATGCAGTGTCTCCTTGCTCAGTTCTGGCTACTCTCTCCTGGTTCGAGTACAGGTTTTTCATAAGCACATTGAAATATTCTGGGATTCCCATTTTCCTCAGAGCCAGCCACAGTTTGTTGTGATCCACACAGTCAAATGCCTTTGCATAGTCAATGAAACACAGATAGACATTCCTCTGGTACTCTCTGCTTTTAGCCGAGATCCATGTAATGTTATCTATAATATCCTTAGTACCATAACCTCTTCTAAACCTAGCCTGCACATCTATCAGTTCTCTGCTGAAGTGCTGCTCCAGTCATTTTTGGATAATTTTCAGCAGAATCTTGCTTGCACGTGATATTATTTGATAATTTCCGTACTCTTTCAGGTTACCTTTCTTTGGAATGGGAACAAATCTAGATTTCTTCCAGTCGATTGGCCAGGTGGTTGTCCTCCAGATTTCTTGGCACAGCTTGGTGAGAGCATCCAAAGCAGTGTCTACTTGTTGAAATATTTCAGTTGGTATATCATCAATTCCTGGGGCCTTCTTTTTTGCCAATCCTTTCAGAGCAGCTTGAACTTCTTCCTTCATCCCCAAGGTCTCTTGCTCATACATTGTTTCATGAAATTCTTCTGTGTCAGCCAATTCCTTCTAGTACTGTAACTCTGTATCTTCTTTCAGTGCTTTTTGGATCATTTAACATTCTGCCCAAAGCATCTTTTAAGTATTGCCTGTCATGGCTTGAATTCAGTTTTTCAATTCCTTCAGCTTAAGAAATGCTGAGCAAATCTGGCCCTTTTGATTTTCTGACTCCAGCTCTTTGCACATTTCATTATAATACTTTGCTTTGTCTTCCCTAGCTGCCCTATGTTCAGCTCCTTAATTTCTTGATTTCTTCCTTATCTTAGGCTTCTCAGAGCTCTAATGCAATATTCAGAGTCTCATCTGACATCGTTCTTGGTCTTTATTTTCTCTTCAGCTGTTGTAATGACCTTTTGCATATGGATGATAATCTTGATATCCTTCCACAGCTCTTTTGGTCTTTGCTCAGTGGTGTTCAAACCTCAAGCCTGTGCCTGATATGGTTTTGAAATTCAATTGGCATAGACGTAAGGTCAAATTTTGGTTTCTGTGGATTTGATTTAATTTTCTTTAACTTCAGCTTGAACTTGCTTATGAGTAGTTGGTGGTCTGTTCCACAATCAGCACCAGGCCTAGTTTTTACAGCTGATATTGAGCTTCTTCAGTGATTCTTTCCACAGATGTAATCGATTTTATTACTATGCATACCATCAGGTAAAATACATGACTATAGCCTTGTGTCTCTTATAAAAGGTATTTGCAATGAATAAATCATTTTAAGCATTTAATAGAGTCGTTGTTGTTGTTTGGTGGTGAGAAGTTAACAACGATTCATAGCAATTCTATGAACAATGGATCTGAAACTTGCTCTATCCTGTGCCATCCTCACAATCTCTACCATTGTTACAGTCACAGTTGGTAGCCCATTTTGTTGAGGGTCATCCTCTCTTTGATTGAATCTTTCCCAGCATGTTGTTTTTTTTTCCCCCCAAGAACTTGGAGCAAATGCAACCAAGGTACTACATACAGGCAAGGATGGGAAAATTTAGTCTCACATACTTTGGGCATGTTATCATATGATTGTTTGATACTTATAATCATTAATCATGCTAATTACTCAAGATTCCAATCTAAAAATCTTGTGTCAGCATTATGATATTTACACATTAAACTAAAAATACAAATCTTTAAAAAAGGTGAATTTCATTGTGTTAACTCTCTTGTATTCAGTAGAATGGACCATTTTTTATGGTCTTGGTCTAGTACTTCTTCAAACTTTTGCATTACTATATTTTGCAAATGATATTAAGGCATACATCCATAAGTTAGCCATACCGATTTTCCTTAGCTTTATAAAGGGAGCTAAGTGATAGTGAATTAAATTTCATTTGCGTTCCTGAACTTGAAAAAGAGTTCTTTATAAGCAGAAAATTATTAACTTAAATTATGTCTGCATTAGTGTAAAGCTATCTCAGAATATGTTCCTTTAGAGACCTGCACCTGATTGGTTTTCATGAAACACTGAACTTCTCCCATTTCAAACAAGGACATTTTTTCCATGATTTCCTTATTAATTTATTCTGAGTTCTTTTATGTCACGTGTTTGTTGTAATGTCCCTGTATTTACATATTAGTGGAGGAAGAGACTGAAGGTAAAACAAATCTGGGACTTTCCAATTCTGTTAGTTCTGAGCCAATTCACATTTGACAATGTTGTTAAATTATGCACATCCTTGCAGAACTGGGAAGTCCCCAAACTAATTTTCTCGTAATTCAGTAAATATATAATTTTATTACCATCACTGTGATGACAACACATGGGAGGAATTAAGTTTAAATTCATACTGAAAATTTAGGAGCTTCTGCTGAAAGCTTAGGGAACTCTGGTGGCCTGTTCTGTAGAGAGTTGCTGTTAACCCAAAGGCCTTATCTCTCTTGAGGCTCAAATTCACCAAAGACTCAGCAGGAAAAGGTAGGAATATCCTCTCTGCAACTTAAAGCCTGAAACCCCAAGGAGGGTCAGCTATGAGTTGGCTCCAACTTAGTACAGTAAGACTGAAAGTGTAGATACAAAAGGTAAATATTCATCTGATAAATTTGAAAAGGCAACATAAGAGAGGATTAGACTAGAGGGTGACAGACTTAATTATATGTCATTTCATTGAAGTGAGCACTTTTAAGTATATTTTAGCAAGACTATATACAGGAAGAGTGTACATCAAGTAGAGTTGTATACTGAAGTGTGAAGAGAGCTCTGGTGGGCTAGGGGTAAGGTATTGCACTACCAGTCCATAGGTAGGCAGTTAGAGAATCCACCAGCAATTCCTTAGGAGAAAAATGGGCCACCTACTACTGCATAATTTATAGCCTCAGAAAACCCACCGGAGGGTCAGCTATGAGTTGGTACTGACGTGATGACACATAACAACAATAACAACTGAACTGGGTATGGCTTAATCTAAAAATGTTCTGCCTTTCAAAAATGAGTTTTAGTTGCTCTAAGGAACTGGGGTCACTCAATATTATATACAGGCTTGGGGCCTATTGACCACATATGCATGTGTGAAATTGATTTGTTCTCTATAAGCAGTAAGTTGATGGTACACAATAACAACAAACAGTGATGGTCTCTGGGCCGGGCAAATAGTTAACATACTCAGCTATTAAGAAATGTTAGTTTGGACCCACTGTGAAGTACATCAGAAGGAAGACCTTGGTAACTATTATTATTGCTACCTATTGTTCATCATAAAGACACTATAAACAACAGATCCTATGAATCTGGCCCTATTTTTTGCTGTCCTCATCATCTCCAATATACTTTAGCCAATTGTTATAATTATTGTGTTAATCTATCTTGTTGAAGGTCTTCCTCTCCTATGCTGACCCTCTACCTTTCCAGGCATGATATTCTTTTTCAGGGAATGGCCTCTCCTAATATATCCAAATATTTAAGATGAAAGTTTACTATCCTTGCTTCCAAGAAGCACCCTGGACACACTCTGTCTAAGACAGACTTGTTTATCCTTTTGGCAGCTCATGGCTTATCCAATATTCTTCTCTAGCATCACAACTCAAAGACATTGATTCTTCTGTCATTGTTAAACTTTCAGATGTATAGCACATAATTGAAAAGACCATGGCTTGGATTGGGAACACCTTAGTCTTTTAAACTGATATCCTTGCCTGTCAGCATTTTGGAGAGGGCCATAATGATTTTCTCAGTAGAATCTGTCTTAAGATTTGTTGCCTGCTATTGCTATGGGTGTTGTGAGTCTAAAACAAAATGAAATCATTGACATTTTTAATCTTTTTTCCATCTAGCATGATGTTTCCTATTGGCCCAGAGATGAAGATTTTTTGTTTTCTTTTTGTTGAGATGTAATGCATAGTGAAGAGTATAGTCTTTGATTTTCTACATTAATTGTTTCAAGTCCTCCTCAATTTTCAGACAAAAGCTGCCTAATGTAGATTGTTGATGAGTCTTCCTCTGATTCTAATAGCATATTCTTCTTCCTAAAGTCCAGATTCTCAATAAATATGAAAAAAGGATACAGCCTTGCTGCTCATCTTTATTTTAAACCACATAGTGCTCCCTCTTTCTGTTTGGACAACAGCTGCTTGGTTTAGATCTAGATTTCACATAAGCACAATTAATTGTTCTGGCATTCCCAATCTTCTCAACGTTAGCCACAATTTGTGATGATCCACAGAGTTAAACGCCTTTGAATAGTCAATAAAACACAGCTAGACATCCTTCTGGTATGTGTTGTTTCCCAGTTATATTTTTCTGACATTAATAGTGATATCCACGGTGCCACAAACTCTTCTAAATCCAGCTTGAATTTCTGGCAATGCTCTGTTGCTGTACTGGTCTAGCCATTTAAAAAATAATCTTCATTAAAATTTTGCTTGCATATGATATTGTTTGACAATTTACACATTCTGTTGGATCTTTTTTTTTTTATTAAGAGCAACTATGGATTTCTTACAATCAAAATGAAGAGGAACAACTTCCACATCATCAAAATGAGGAGGAACAGTTGCAAATATACATTAATGATTAGAACATGGAATGTACAAAATGAAACAGAACACATGAAGATTCGCTCTCTACATGGAAACAGCCCAAATGTCCAACCACAACTAAATGGATTGAGAAATTGCGGTACATTCACACAATGGAATACTATGCAACACTCAGTAGCAATGATTTGTAAAAATACTAAATAACTCAGGAGAGACTGGAGAGTATTATGCTGAGTGAACTAATTCAGTCTTATAAATACAAATATGGCATAATACCATTGTTGTAAAAATAGAAGAATAACTAGTAAAATATGTATGGGGATCCAAGGGGAGAAGCGGTAGGAACAGAGGGGTGAAGATGAGTAAGGAGCGAAACCACAAGGTTACACAATCTGGTGGGTGGAAGGGTAGGAGGTGAAAGAAATGGTAAATATTCAGCAGGGACATAAAAAGACAGGGTAATGATGGGCAATGTCCAATGGTGATTAATTTTATAAAACACAATGAATGAGAATGATTGTATGAAACACAATGTGAATGAGCAATAGTGTGAAACACAATGTATATGAACTTTATGTAAGCAGACCAATATAAAAGAAATTAAAAAGAAAAAGATTGTTGTTCTGGGCATTAATGAGCCCTGATGGACTGTGATTGACCACTCTGAATCAGACAGTGATATGATCTACTACACCAGAATTGAAAAACTGTGAAAGAATGGTGTTGCATTCATAGTAAAAAAAAAAGACTGTTTCAAGATCCATCCTGAAGTACAATGCTGTGAGCAATAGGAATGTATCCGTACACATATGAAGAAGACCAGTTAATACAATCATTGTTCAAATTGTTTCTGCTGTTGTTTCTAGGTGCTGACTAGTTGAGTGCAACTCATAGCGACCCTATGAACAACAAATTTGAATCCTGTCCTATCCTCTGCCATCCTCACCATCTCTGATAAACTTAAGCCCATTGCTGCAGTCGCTGTGTCAATCCATGTTGATGGTGTTCTTTCTCTCTTTTGCAGACCCTTCAAAGCATGACATTCTTTTCCAAAGTATAGCCTCTCCTAGCAACATGTCCAAAGTATGAGATAAGAAGTTTTGCCATCCTTGTCTCTAAGGAGCACTCCAACTGCACTTTTGCAGTTATAAACATCAGTTTTATCTGACAGTCCCTGGTCCAAGACCCAATTCAAAGGCATCAATTCTTCTTCTGTTATCCGTACTCATTATCCAACTCTTAGATGCATAGCAAGTTATTGAAAATACCATGGCCAAGATCAAGCACATCTTCAAACTGACATCATTATTCTTCAGTATTTTGGAGAGGTCCTTCACAGTGGGGTTGTCAAGAGCTATTGACAATACCATGGTATTGGTACCATGGTACCAATACCATGGCCAAGATCAAGCACTGTCTTGAAACTGACATCATTATTCTTCAGTATTTTGGAGAGGTCCTTCACAGTGGGGTTGTCAAGAGCTATTGGGACCAAGGGAATAACTATGGATCCAAGCACGATGAAAGCATTGAATCATTTCAATCCTTTCTCTATCTATCATGATGTTGCCCTCTGGCCCAGTGGTAAGAACTATAGTATTCAATCTTCTGCAACAAGTGCTTCAGATACCTCTCATTTTCAGCAAACAAGTTTGTGTCATTTGCATAGTGGAGGTTGTTGATGAGTCTTCCTATGATCCTGATGGTACATTCTTCTTCATATAATCCAGCTTCACAAATTATTTGCTCAGAATATAGATTGAATTGGTATGGAGAAAGAAACATTTCTAACAGCTTTGCAATTTGAAATTGATTGACCATGCAATCAAGATTCACCAATAATAAGTAATAATTGGTGATTGGACCACAAATGTTGGAAACAAAAGAGGAGGATTTGTAGTCAGAAATTATGGACTAGGTGACAGAAATGAGGCTGGAGATAAAATTATTGAATTTTGAACAACCAATAGTTTGATAATTGCAAATATATTTTTTTAAAAGCACAAATGACAACCATACGCATGGATCTCACTTGGAATACTGCATATAGGAATCAGATAAACTGCATCTGTAGAAAGAATTGTTGGAGAAGCTCAATATCAGCAGTTAGAAGCAGGCCAGGAGCTGACTGTGGAACAGACCGTCAATTACTCATGTATAAGTTTCGACGGAAGCTGAAACAAATTAAAACAAGTCCACAAAAACCAAAATATGACCTTGGGTGTATTTAACTTTAATTTAAAAACCACCAAAGAACATAATTGATCTCTAACAATTAAAGATGGATGAGTTGTGGGACGACATCAAGGATGTTGTCCAGAAAGGAAGTGAAAGGCTATTACAAAAACAAAGGAGAAGGAAAAGACAAAAATGGTTGCCAGAAGAGACTCTGAAAATGTAATGACAATGATGAGAAGCCAAAACAACGGTCAGAAATGCCAAGAGAGTTGGACAGAAGATTTCAAAGGGTAGCGTGAAAAGACAAAACAGACTATTATAATGAAATGTACAAAGAGCTGGAGTCAGAAAATTAAGGAGTGAATTCAGCATTTCTCAAGCTGAAAGACCTGAAGAACAAATTCAAGCATCAAATTACAATACTGAAGGATGCTATAGGCAAAATCTTGAAGCATCAAAAGAGGGTGGAAAGAGTACATATAGCTTCTGCACGAAAAAGAGTTGGTTGACAAGGAAACATTTCACGAAGTACTATATAACCAAAAAATAATGACAATGAAGGGAAAAGTTCAAGCTTCACTGAAGGCATTGGCAAAAAATAAGGACTCAAGAACCATTGGGATACCAAAAGACATGCTTCAACTAACAGATCCAACCCTGGAAGTACTTACCAGTCTATGCCTCGGAATTTGGAGGAGAGCTGCCTGGTCAGATGACAGGAAGATATCTGTTCTCATTCCCAAGTAAGGTGATCCAACAGAATGTGGAAATTATCAAACAATAAGAGCTTATAGTTTTAGCTTTTTTTTTAAAAAAAAATTTTA
>NW_006399869.1:10504200-10522390 GCF_000299155.1 Elephantulus edwardii
GTGGCTTCCCTTTTTACCCTGTTGGAGAAGTTTTTGGATGTGCATGGGGATTTGAGTCTTAGAAGATCCCATTCATCTACTTTATCTTCTCCTGGTTAGTTGTAGCTTTAACTTCCTGTTACCTGGGGTATAGATAATGTCTACCTATATTATTCCACCACTGGATTTTTTCAAAAATAGGGAATCTACTATCCCATTTTTAGTGGACATTCAGCTGATAAGGTCCTGTGTAAGCTAAAGAAAAAGGCCTCATCCCACCAATCTAGGCACTAGAGAACCATTGGGGCACTTTTTTCCCACTAGTTGTGTTAAAATCTTAATTACTTAAGAAAAAAACCTTATTCAAAGTGCCTTCCTAAGCAGAAAAGAATTTGGTTTTGAAAGGGCAAACAGTTATGTGATCCATTTTCAATTTTTTTTTCCGAATTAACAAAGTTTATTTCAAGTTCGAACCCGGGCTCCAGCGTGCTGACACAGCAGCATCCACCCGAGAGACATTTTCAATTTTTTGTGCTTGGTGAGATAGGGATCTTGTTTCATTTCTCTGTATAGAGACATACAGTTTTAAAAGCACTGTTTGTTAAAGAGACCTATTCTCCACTGAATGGATAACTTTATCCCTTTGTTGAAGATTATCTGTGGAGAGAAGGATGGTAGACTTATTCCTGGGCTTTCAGTTCTACCTTATTGATCTTTATGTGTGCTGTTGAAATAGTCCTTGGCTGCTGCAATTATTGTTGTTCTGTAGTAAGTTTTGAAACCAGAATCCAAAAAGGAAGTGTGAAGTCTCCTATCTTGCTCTTATTCGATACTTTCTTCTTTTTCGTACAAAGTTGGACATTAGTTTTTCTATTTTGTAAAACAATGTTTGGACTTGAATTTAGATTGCATTATATCTATAAATTTCTTTCGATAATATTGACACTTTTGCTATGCTAAGTCTTCTGAACCATGGGTATGGAATGTTTTCCCCATTTATCCAGATTTTTTAGTTTCTTGCAATAGAATGTTTTTGTTTTCATTTATCTTTTAAAATTTAGTGGCTATGTTTTCTTTTTATAACTTTTAAAATTTGGGCAAAAATTTACAAATTATATCACATCTTCATTCACAGTAGTGATGCATTGTTGTTAAGTCCTTGGAGTTGGAACAGACTCATATTTGAGCCTCCAGTGGGTTTTCAGAGGCTGTAAATCACTTGAGAGGAGATCAATCATCTTTTAGCCATGGAGCAACTTATAAATTTGAACCATGTGCCTTTGGATTGGCAATGTAACTCTTTACCAATAAGCCACCATCTTGTTGAGGTTTATTACTAGGTATTTTATTCTTTGAAGGGTTATTGAAAATATTATTTTTTTTCTTTTCTGAATCTTCTTTGTTAACATCAAAGAACTGGTATCTGTGTGTTGGTCTTATACCTGACACTTTGCTGAATCGTTTTATTTGTCCCGGTTACTTTCTTTTTTTTTTTTGTTGTTGTTCTTGTTTTTCAGTTCTTTTTTTTTACTAATTTTAATGAAAGTTTACAGAAATGTAGTGTTTCCATTCATTCATTGTTATACTTTTCTCCCTGCCCTTCCTGCTCCCTCAATTCACTCTTCTCCTTGTAAAGTAAAAGAAAAACTTTTTCATTGTTGTTCAATCTCTCTCCCCAAGTCTACTTCACTGTGCAGCCTCCATTCAGTACTCCTGTCATGACAATAATACGTAATCATAGATCCCTTTTAAACTGTTCCCTCATCTGTTTCAAAATGCAGTATACATCATTCCTCCCCTCCTTCTCTGTCTTCCCTCAACCCCAATGTCAGTCTTATTTTACAACTGTGTCCTTTTGTGACTGAGATATTTCACTCAACATAATGTCCTCCAGGATCACTCATTTTGTATATTTCATGACTTCCTTGTTTTTCAATGAAACATAGTATTCTATTGCGTAAATATACCAGAGTTTCTCAATTCATTAGTTTGTTGATGGGCACTTGGGTTGTTTCCAACTCTTTGGTTTTGTGAACAAAGCCGCAATAAACATGGTTGTGCATGTATCTGCTTGGGTGGCAGTTATGGTTTTGTTAGGGTAAATTCCCTGTAGTGGAATTGCTGGGTCAAATGGTATTTCTATTTGCAACTTTTTGAGAAAGCATCTTCTACCTTCCATAGTGGTTGCACCATTTTACACTTCCAAAAACAGTCAATAAGGGTTCCTGTTTCTCCACAATCTCACCAATATTTGATGTTTGCTGTTCTGTTAAATTTTGCTATTCTTATTGGGGTGAGATTATATTCTTACTGGGATGAGATGATATCTCTCTTAGAGCTAGGGATTTTGAACATTTCTTCATGTACTGTTGGCCATCTGAATGTCTTCTTTGGTGAAATTTCTGTTCATATCCTGTCCTCATTTTTCAATTAGGTTATTTAATTTTATCTTGTGGTGTTCGAGTATTTTATAAGTTCTAGATATAAGTCCCTTGTCTGACATATCAATACCAAATATTTTTCCCCCAATCTGTGGCTTCCCTTTTTACACTATTGGAGAAGTTTTTGAATGTGCATAGGGATTTGATTCTTAGAAGGTCCCATTCATCTATTTTATCCTCTCCTGGTTGTAGATTTTCCAGGATGCTTGGAAGACTGTTTATGTTGTGGATTAGGCCTTCTAAAGTTCGTCCAAGCTTTTCTTTAATGAAGTTTATAAACCTTGGTTTTAGTCCTAGGTTTGAATCCACTTTGAATTGGTTTTTGTATATGGAGTGAGGAGTGGATCTTGCTTGACTTTTCTGCAGATCATTTTCCAATTTTGCCAGCACCATTTGTTAAAAAAGCTTTTGTTTTCCCACTTACTTGATTTCATCTCCTTGTCAAAAATCAGCTGACCATAGGTAGATAGGCTGATTTCTGGAATCTCAATTCTATTCCATTGATCTGTGTGTCTGCCATTATACTAGTACCATGCTGTCTTGACCACCACAGCAGTGTAGTAGGATTTTAAATCAGGGAGTAAGATGCCTCCTACCTTGTTTCTCTTTTTAAGGATTGCTTTACATATTCTGGACCTCTTTCCATTCCAAATTAAATTGGAGATTGCCTTTTCCATCTTGTTGAAGAATGGAATTGGTGTTTAATCAGGATTGCATTGAACATGTAAATTGCCTTTGGTAGTATTGTCATTTTCACAATACTGAGTCTTCCTATCCACGAGCAAGGGATATTCTTCCACTTCTCCAGGTCTCTTTTTGTTTCTTGTAATAACGTTTTGTAATTTTCTTTGAATAGATCCTTTGTGCCTGTTATTACATTTACTCCTAAGTATTATTTAATCTTGTGATTTTAAAGGGTATTGTTTTTCTCAGCTCCAGTTCTTTATTCTCTTTGTCACTGTAGAGAATGCAAACCCACTAACCCAGGAGCCAGTGTTGTTCTCAATGGAGAGAGATTAAAGGTATTCCCTTTGAGAACAGGAACTAGGCATGGATGCCCACTATCACCTCTCCTATTCAATATTTTATTGGAAGTCTTAGAGATGGTGATAAGGCAAGAGAAGGAAATAAGAGATGTCCAAATAGGCACAGAGGATGTAAAATTATCTCTCTATGCAGATGATATGATAGTATACTTAGAAAATACTAAAGACTCAGCAAGAAAACTAACTACCGGACATAGTTGACCAATTCAGCAAAGTGGCAGGATACAAGATCAACATACAAAATCCAATTGGATTTTCTAGTTACTGTCTTGTGGAGTTCTACAAAGCTTTAAAAATAATTCAGTGATATTTGTTGTTGTTGATTGCCCTCTAGTTGAACCTGACTCATAGCAATACAATGAACAAAAGGCCTGAAGCCTTTCTATAACAATTGTCATTTATCATAGAGTTTCCAGAGGCATGTTATTTAGGAAGTGAATGCCACTAACTACATAATTATCATAGAATCTTATTGTTGTTGTTAATGTTCCACCAAGTCACCTGAGACTCATAGCGACCCTTTGTGCAACAGTTTGCACAATGCTCTATCCTGTGCCAATCTCACTATCTCTGACACACCTACCCCCATTACCCCAGTCACTGAATCAATCAAGGGTCTTCTTCTTCTGCACTATCCCTCCACCCTCACAAGCATGATGTCCCTCTTCAAGGACTGCTGTCTCCTTATACCATGTCCAAAGTGAAGCCTCAGAATCCTTGCCTCCAAGGAGCAGCCTGGTTTAACCCTTTCTAGGATGAACCTGTTTGTTCTCTTAGCAGTCCATGCTATATTCCATATTCTTCTCCAATACTACAGCTCAAAGGCATCAATTCACCTTCTATCATCTCTAGTCATTGTCCAGCTTTCTGATGCATAGCAAATGATTGCAAAGATCATGGCCTATATCAGGCATGCCTAAGTCTCCAGACTAACATCATTGCTCTTCAGTACTTTGGAGAGGTCGCTGACAACAGACTATCCCAATGTAATACGTCTTTTAATTTCCTGGCTGCTGATGCCAAGATTGTTGATTGTGGAGCCAAGCAATCTAAAGCTGTTAACAATCTCAATCTCTTTACCATCTATTATGATTCTGCAAACTGGCCCAGTGGTGAGAATCTTTGCCTTCTTGATATTGAGCTTCAATCCATATTGAAGGCTGCAATCCTTGACCTTCCGCAGCAAGCACTTCAAGTCCTCCTCAGTTTCAGTAAGCAGGGTTGTGTCATCTGCATGATGCAAATTGCTGATAAGTCTACCTCCAATCCTGATGCCACACTTCTCCTCATAGAGCCCAGATTCCTGGATAATCTGTTATGCATATAGATTGAAAAGGTATGGAGAGAGAGCACATCCCTGGTGTATATCCTTCCCAATTTTGAACCATGTAGTATTTTCTTGATCTATCCTGACAATTGCTTTCTTGTACAAGTATAGATTTCACATAAGCATGATCAAGTGTTCTGGGATTCCCATTCTTCTCAGAGTCAGCCACAGTTTGTTATGATCCACACAGTCAAACGCCTTTGCTTAATCAATGAAACACAGGTAGACATTCCTCTGCACTCGCTGCTTTCAGCCAAGATCCATCTAACACTAGCTACAATATACCTAGTAGCATGGCCTCTTCTAAATCCAGCCTGCACTACAGGCAGTTCTCTGTTGATGTGCTGTTCCAGTCATTTTTGGATAATTTTCAGCAGAATCTTGCTTGCATGTGATATCAATGATACTGTTCCATAATTTCCACACTCTGTTGGGTCACCCTTCTTTGGAATGGGAATAAATATAGATGTCTTCCAGTCAGTTGGCCAAGTGGTTGTCCTCCAGGTTTCTTGGCACAACTTGGTGAGCACATCCAGGGCAGCATCTTTTAGTCGAAGTACATCAATTGGTATAAATCTATTCCTGGGGCTTTATTTTTTGCTAATTCTTTCAAAGCAGCTTGAACTGCTTCTTTTATCACCATAGGCTCTTGCTCATATGTTGTTTCATGAAATTCTTCTGTCTGCCAATTCCTTTTGATACAGTGACTCTGTATACTCTGTCTTGTTTTAATACTTTCTGGATCATTTGATATTCTACCTAAAGCATCCTTAATCACAGCAACTCAAGGTTTGCATTTGTTCTTTAGTTCCTTGAGCTTAAGAAATGCTGATTGAGTTCTGCCCTTTTGTGTTTTTTTTTTTATTCCAGCTCCTTGCACATTTCATTTTACTGTTGTTTGATAATTTCCACCCTCTATCAGATCAGCTTTCTTTGGAATGGGAACGAATATAGTCTCTTTCAGTCACTTAGCCAGGTGGTTGTCCTACAGATTTCTTAGCACAACTTGGTGAACACAGTTAGGGCAGTATCTGTTGAAATATATCAATTGGTATGTCAACGATTCCTGGAGCCTTGTTGTTTTTTTTTGTTGTTGTTGTTGTTTTGTTTTCCATTTTTCAGAGTAGCTTGAACTTCTTTCATCACCACAGGCTCTTGCTCATACATTGTTTCATGAAATTCTTCTGTGTCTGCCAGTTCCTTTTGGTACAATGACTCTATACTCTTTCCATCTTCTTTTATAGAATATACAGAATCATTGTTTCTTAAGTATATTTTAAAATAAAATGCTTCTGGGAGCAATGTATTCAGAAACCACCAATTGCCTGCCATGCTAGGGAAAATAATGCTATTTGTGTATTGACTTAATAGTGTTAAGCCATAATGACCTGAATAATCCTAATTTGTTCTTTGAGCTCTGCTGTTGAAGAGGAGAGTCCTTGGCCTTCTCTTATGGTGATGAATGAGCATGGTCAGAATTTGACACTCTGACTCCTTCAATTCTATGCTTCCATGAAATAAATCAAACACTGCTTGACTTATATTTTTATTTTTATGTCTTCTATATGCCTTCATAGGCTCATGTGAAGTGTTTGAATTCTGGAAGGTGGTTTCTCGCGTCTTGATGAGGGTTGGGTATGGAACTTTTGGTTGGTGTTTTGGGTTATTTTCATCCACAATCGGGTGTCAGCTGTTTGGATCTGCCAGATTTAGCTAACAATGAGCTTTGGGCTGGAAATATCTTTGTTTACAAGTTAGCCAGCTTGGTGGGTGTGTCTATATTTTAAAAGTGCTAGAGCTTTCAGGCCTGTGGCCCTCAGGCTTAGCATTAATTGATTTTGAGATGAACATTCTTCTAGTCTATTTGCTGTGCTGAAGTAACTTGGGGTTGCTGTGATGTGAAATGCTGTGCCATAGGTGTGTCAAATGCCAGAATGGATATCTGTCATGGACAGTGTTTGGTGGAGCTCCTGGATGGATTCAGGTTTGGAAGCAGAAGTGTAGACATGCCTCTGGAAACTCTATGACTATAGAGAAACAGTGATAGTTATAGAACAGGGTCCAGGTCTTTTGTTCATAGGGTTGCTAGGAGTTGTACTTGACTCAATGGCACTTAACAACAGCATATGCCATTATTAGGTTACTGTCAAGCCATGATAGATCTGACTTCTAAACTTGTCATTAAGATTTTTTCTATATAAATTCAAATCATAATCAGTATGGATCCTGGTGATTTCTATCTATCACCACTTAGTACTACCTGCAATCCAATTTTCATGCCCACTGCCTTGTGTAAAGCCATTCTATGACCTAAGATGAATATTATGTTGAGTGAAAAATTTAGAAACTCTGGAGATAACATCATGTGCAACATATCCTGTAGGGAGTGTAATCGTGTAATCTCACTTTAAAAGGGATCCAACTGTGAGCAATTAGCTATAGAAACCTGGGGGGCAGGTTTCCGGAATGAGTAACAAGTTCAACATTGCATTCAGGGGCAGGGTGTGGTACACTTATTCACAAGCTAATGCCATCAGCTTTTCCTCTGCATAAATATGGCTGCTCAAATTAGTTTCACCGTTTTCTTCTGAATGGATATTCTAGACTGTTTCTGTCTGACTCTTCTGCTAATTTCATGCTCAAAAGACATCACTCTAACAAATATTGCATCAAGTTTTCCCCACATAAATGAGAAGAATTTCACAAGTTACCTGTTACTCTGTGCAATGCTTAGCAATGCCTTATAAAATAAATAAGTTACTTATGTCATTTTAAATATTCTAATAGCCAAATTAAAACAGGTGAAATTAATACTATATTATGTTTAACTCAATATATCAATCACTTCAAATCATGAGGTGTTTACCTTCTTTCTTCTTTACTAGATTTTCAGACTCTGGTAGGTATTTTCCATTTATAGCATATCTTAATTTAAACAAGCCACTCAAATTGCTATTCATTTGTTTCCAATTCACTGTGACCTCATGTGTATCAGAGTAGAATTGTGCTCCACAGGGTTGTCAGTGACTGATTGTTGTTGTTATGTGCCATCAAGTCACCTGCAACTCATAGTGACCCTATGTACAACAGTCCTAAACCCTGCTCTATCCTGTGCCAATCTTATTGTCTCTGACACACCCGGCCCCTATTCTCCCAGTCACTGAATCAATCCATCTCACTGAGGGTCTTCCTATCTTGTGCAGAAGTAAATAGTCAGGTCATTCTTCCAAAGCATCTCTGAGTGAATTAAAATGACTGCTAGTTAAGTGATTCATTGGAGAGGGACTTCATGCTTGGAAAGGTGGAGGAACAGGAAGAGAGGAAAACCCTTGACCAGGTGGATTGACACAGTGACTGCAGCAATGGGTTCAAGTACGCCAGATTTTGAGGATGGCACAGGGTTTGGATCTGTTGTTCATAAGGCTGTTATGAGTTGTATGTATTTCAAAGTTGTATTTTACTATCATGGATTTATTTTCTTCATTGCCAACTTAAATTTGCATATGAGTAGATAATGGTCTTTTCCACAGTCTTTTTCTTGGCTTTCCTTATTTTGATTAATGATATTTATTATTAAGAAGAATGAAATATATCAAAGAACAAAGACCTTACTATGTATAAATAAAAGTAAATACATTAATTAAAATTGTAACGACAATAAGAAATAGACCAGAATAAGAGAGTAGAACATAACTTTTTAGAAATCAGGTAAGAGTCACCCGGGCTAGGAAATGATAGAATGGCTCCTTGATTATTTTTTTTTAATATTTCATCAAGAATGCAGGACAAGCAAACAGTGGGTTCTGACAGTCTTTTGTTCCTCTTCAAAATGGACTCACTCACTGGTGATAATTCAGTGGTCAAACCTGCACTTCTTTTCTGTGTCCAATAACTTAACATAATCTTGGTCTATCAGCAATCACAGAAAATTCTTATTTTTGACTATTAGGTTCCTGGGAAGGATACTATAAGTTACTATCTCTGACCACTTTATCTGGTGACTAGCATTTCAAATTCTTGTTTTCTCTTGAAAGGAGCATTTTTCTGTCCACCTTAATAATGGGAAGCATATTTTAAAGTCTTTTTTGTGAAAAAAATCTTTTTTAATATAAAAAGAAATCTGAGCTCCATCTGCTTGAGATCATCACTCTTCCCTGGTGATATTATTGAGTAGTTCTCACTGCAATCACTTAATTGCCTGAGGTCTAGTGCAGTGTGGCTACACGAGCATTAACACAGAGGAATATATAGACAACAGGAAGGTAAAAGAAATAATAGACATTATTAGAAGGCAGAAAATATATTAATACCTATCATCAGTCATATTTCATGTGTCAGATATAGAACTAGAAATGATATATAATGCAACATATAATATCTTGTTTAATTCTTAAAGTAGCCAACATGAGCTTGTTAGATGTAATTTCATTTTGCAGATCAAGAAATTGAGCCTCAGATGCAGTATTCTGAAGCAGGTTGTAAACCCATTATGAAACACAGTTCACATGAAGTATGGCTAATCCCTTTCTCCACATTATGATGTCTCCAAATAAAGCAAACCAAATAAAAAAGGAAATGGTTCGCTGTAAGCCAATTGCAAACCACAGGAAATATTGAATGAAAGAGCAGAGTGTGAATTACACAGAGAGAGTGATGTAATAAACTTGGTGAGGAGAAATAGGGCATGTCATCATTTTCCTGTATAGCAGAGAAAAGAAGAAAAATTGGAGAAACATGATTGTCCCGAGATGATCATAAATGTCTTGGAAAATGAAAGCTGAGAAGAACAGTGAAAACTGAAGAAATAAGAAAGATTGATGGCATAGAAGTGATAGATAAGAATTATTAAGAGACCAGAGAGAGAAAATACTTAAAATTATTCAGTTATCATTCTATCAATGATTGTCAAACTTTTTTACTATAGTCCTCAATAAGAAATATATTTTACACAGGACTCAGTTAAACAATACATAACTCTCTCTCTATATATATACACACACACACACACACACACACACACACAAACATACATATATATATCTCACATAAAAATATAGTGTCTACCTACACTCGGGAGCACTGGTGGCCTAGTTGCAAGTACGGGGTTTGAATCCACCAGCAGCTCTATGGGAAAAAGATTGGCAATCTTCTCCCATGTGATTTGCCACCTCTGAATACCCACTGGATGGTCATCTAAGAGTCAGTTTTAACTTGACAGTACCTTACAATAACGACATTTATGCTAAAAGATACAAAATCAATTACATGGAGAAAGACAGAATTTTAAACAAGTGGAGCCAAGACAGTTGGATATTCAAGTAAGAATAATCTTAAATCTAAATCTCTCACCGTATATAAAAATTAACTTGAAATGGCTCAGAGACCTATATGTAAAACCTAAAACTACAAAACTTTTATAATAAAAATCTCTTTGATTAAGCAAAGGCTTTTAAGAGAAAACTTCTAAAACTTGATCTGTAAAAGGACAAATTGGAAAATTGGACTTCATCAAAATGAAAAACTGCTGCTCTTTATAAGTCACTGTTAAGAAGATTAAAACACAAGCACAGACTAAAACAGAGTATCTATACTGTACATATTTGAAAAAGAGCTTCTGCTAAGCATGTATTAAAACAACAACAAAACTCCACTACCTGTTCATCCAATTTATAGTGACTTGATAGCACTGAGGATAACTGCCTTATTGGGTGTCCAAGGTGGTAATCTTTGTGGAGGGACCATTGATGGCTTAGTCCATAAGGAGTTGCACAGCTAACTCAAAGGCCCCACCTCTCTCGTGGTTTGAACCTATTAGTAACTTCTCAGGAAAAAAGATGGGAAATATCCTCCTTTGCAATCCTGGAGGGTCAGCTGACTTGGCTCCAGCTCAGTGGCAATAAAAAAAGGAATGAATTATTATAGACGAATACATCACAGTTTTCTCCCATGAAAGTTCTTGGGGTCGTTGAACTGTTAATCTTTCAGATAGTGGCTGTGTGTTTAACCAGCTCAGAATATATGGTGGTTGTTGTATGCTATCGAGTCAGGACCAACACCTAAGTGACCCTCCAGTAGGTTTTTAGAGGAGTAAATTGCGTGGGAAGAGGGTGTCCAGCCTTCTCCCACAGAGCAGCTGGTAGAGTCGAACCTTTGGGATTGCAGCACAGCTTCTTAACCGCTAGGCCACCAGAGCTCCTTAAGAATTCTCAAAACTTAACAATGAGGGGAAAATCACATTAAAGAGAAGACAAAATAATTGAATAAATACTGCACCAAAGAAAATATACAAATGACAAATAAGAACTGGAAAAGATGCTTAATTTCATTGGTGATTGTTGTTGTGTGCCTTCAAGTCAGAACCAACCCATAGCTGAACCTTCAGCAAGTTTTCATAGTCAGTAAATCATATGGGAGGAGATCATCCATCTTTCTCCTATGGACGAGCTTGTGGACTCGAACCACATACCTTTACACTGGCAGCACTAGTGCTTATCACTAAGCCACCAGAGCTCCCTTGATTAGTGATTGCTTTTGCCAGGGTTAGGGATGAAGCAGGAAGGACAGGATGGAGGGCTTAAAAGGAGTATTAGGTATGCTGTTTATCTTGATTGTGTAATGTCCCATCAGTAGATTTACTATATTTGGCAAAACCCACACAGCATGCTCAGTTAAATTTTCATTTTATATATACAGAAAATGGGTATATGTACAGTAGATTTGGAACTGACCCATAGCTGTCTCCCAGCAGGTTTTCAGAGGCAGTTAATCTCAAAGAAGGAGATTGCTCGTCCTTCTCCCACGGAGCAGCTGGTGGCCTCTAACGATGTGCCTTCGTGATTGCAGTACAGCTTCTTGCCACTAGTCCACAAGATCATTTTAGGCTTTAAAGAAATTCTTAGGTGTAGGTGCTATTCTTGGCAACCATAATAATATGTGTGTACTTATGTCAAAACTTAATAAACTGTGCACTTTAAACAAGTGCAATTTATTATATGCCAATTATCTCAACAAAGCTGTTAGGGTAGGGCCAGAAAATGAATTTAACACAGAAATAAACAAAAAAAAATAAAAAATTACTTCCCCAGGCCCTCTCAGACAATGGCAGCAAAGCCAAGATTAAAGTCCTGATTGACTTCTCCTCAGCCAAGTTCTCTTCCTAATGTACCATTTGCCCACCCACTTCCCTCAAAGTGTTCATGTTGAAAAAATAGATCTTCAAAGTAAAGATATTCAGATATGAACTGATGAGGAAATCTAGATGGGTTCTGTAAGCTTAATACTCATTCTTTGTTCACAAATCCTTTAGAAAAGCAAAGCACTGTGGCCTTTATGATATGCTTATGAACAAGGGGTCATTTTATTGCAGTCATTTTAATAAGGTCTCCCAGTTGTCTGACCATAGACAGATAAAACTTTTATGAAAGGGATAGAAAAACTACAAAGAACCTGTATGTGTTTGTGATTTTTATGATTAAATATTTCTCAGCAATCCAAACAGCAGGTTCACACAGGTTTTTATAGCACACACTTAGCATTTTCACATTTGTCACGAAACCTTTAAGGTTTAGAAGTGCCATTTACTTATGGCACTAAATGGTAGTTACTTATGGTGACATAGAAATAGATACCCTTTCCTGAGGTACTGTTTATCCAGGGAACAGAGAGGAGAATTACCCTATTTCATTTAGGTACACAAATCATTGTGTAACTTGTCTGTAAATGTGGTACATCTTACTATCAGTGCTACATTTAAAGTAAGGTTTATTTTTGTTTCCTCTTTTTGAAGCAAAACAGGTGTTCAGTCAATTGTACATTTACAACTCATATTCCATGTAGTGGAAGATACAGAGAAGCTACACCTAGCCCTCCACTCCTTGCATGAAACTGTAATTAACATAATTATCCACATCACTAATGGAGCAAAACAAACACACCCAGCTCTTTTGCAGTTTACATATGAAGCTTGTTGTTACATACCATCCAGTCAGAACCAACTTGTAACTGACACCCCCACCCCCAGTGAGATTTCAAAGACTGTAAAGTCACACCTACAGGTTCTTTCTCCCCAGAATCTCCTGCCTTCGGATTGGCCCCACAATTCCTTATCACCAAACCACCATAACTCCTAAAATAAAATTATATTAGGATAATCGTTACTTAATGTGGTAATTTCCATGCTGTTTTTAATTTGCTGTGGCATGTTAACTCTATTTGTATCTAGTCATTTACTGTTATTACCTGTTGTTTGCTGAGTCTGTCCCCAATATATGTTGATCCCATGTACAAAGAAATGACACTACCTGGACCCACATCATTACCACCATAATCAGTTACAAACCAGGCTGAGGTGACTGGATTCCCACTGACTGGTTAAATCATGCCACCATGACTTTCTTCCTGGTCTATCTTAGTCTGGAAGTGCTGCTAAAAGCTCTTCATAGCAACTAGTAAGCTTTTAATGATAGACAAGTGGTAGAAGTATGTGAAGTTCATTGCCTGGGAATAAAATTCAGATTTCCTGTATGTCAGGCAAAATTCAAACCATTGAATCACCATTCTGATCCCTCACAAAGTAAAAAATGAAATGGGACCAAATTTACAGCTGGTAAAGTAGAATAAAGCTACATTATACAAATATAAAAGTATATTTTAATGAATTTGCAAAATAGTCACTATTAGTTTTAGTGGACTCAGCGGTACCTAACAACAAATGCTATTGAGACACCTGTACCCCATAGCAACCCTATGTACAATAGCTCTGAAACCTGTCCTATTCTGAGCCAGTCTCACTGACTCAGGCACACTCATTTCCATTACCCCAGTCACTGTGTCAATCTATCATCCAAGGTCTTCCTTTCTTGTGCTGCACCTCCACAATGTCTGGTCCTTCCTGGCAATATGCCCCAAGAATGTGAAGCAGACCTTCAGAATCCTTGCCTCCAAAGAGAAACTTGGTTTCACCCTCTCCAAGACAGACCTGTTTGCTCTCTTAGCAGCCCATGGTATATTCAAGACCTCACTTAAGAAATACTCCC
The DNA here is from genome assembly GCF_000299155.1 of Elephantulus edwardii. NCBI lineage: Eukaryota > Metazoa > Chordata > Mammalia > Macroscelidea > Macroscelididae > Elephantulus > Elephantulus edwardii. Next base: position 10,518,029 of record NW_006399869.1, read on the forward strand.
CCCCCCCACAATTATAAAATGATTTAATTCTACCAAATAGAGTAGCTTAATATGTAAACTATACATGTAGAAAATTTAACATAAGAGGTAAGTGCAAGATACACTCAGGAGTAGGGAAGAGTAAACTATGAAACATCTGCCTTTCCACATATTTTTGTATTATTCATAATAGGTTATAATTACGTAAACTTTTGGGAGGAAAAGCAAAAAAAGACTGTTTTGTGATTCAGGAAAACAATATGAAATTCTAATTTTAGTGTCTGTAAGTAGCTTTTCTGGAACACAGCAATGCTTTTAGTTTATGTGTAGTCTATGGTGGCTTTCCACTGTATGGTCAGAGCAGAGAACAGTAGTTGAAGTAGAAATAATATGGCTGCAAGCCCGAGATATTTATTTTCTAGTTCTTTTCAGGAAAGATTTGCTGAAAACGGTTCTAGATCAGAAAGTCTGACTCTTTGAAAAACACTCACAACACTCCTTCCTTTGCATTTTGGGATGATGACCGGGGACTAAGGTCTTCACCATTCCTTTGTATTATTTAGGGTAAATTCATACGCTAAAGCAAAATAACAACCCCATAAAACAACCCATAAAACTCAAACCCATTGCTGTTTAGTCATAACAGACTTACAGATGACCCTCCCGTGAGTTTTCAGAGGCTGCAAATCAATGGAAGGAGCTTGCCCATCTTTCACCCTCACAACTGCTGGAGAATTTAAACCACCAGAGAGACACTGACCTAGATAGAGTTAGCAGTGCAATTCCCTATATCATAAACACCAGACTAATTGTATTTTAGGGAGCTGTGATGCCTTAGTGGTAAGGAGTTGTACTGCCAACCCAAAAGCACATGGTTCAACTCCACTTAGTACTCTGTGGGAGGAAGATGAACAATCTCTTCTCATAAGACTTACTGCCTCCCACTGGGAAAGTCCACTGCCCCCCACTACAGGTCAGTTATGACTTGATGATCCATAACAACAACTACAATGAGTGATCAAAAAGGGCAAGAAGAGTGTTGACTTAAAGAGTTTCTTGTGGGCCTATGAGCCGATTATATTGCAGTAAGAGATCTGTATTTCATTAAATGTGTAATATGTTGGGGAGTGGGTGGGGGGAAGGGAGAAGAAAAAGAGGAATAGAAGAGAGAGAGGGAGTTGTTTTATTTCTCTGAAGACTATTTTTCTTTATGGATGAGAACAGACAACTCAGAAACCAGTCTAACCTTCTTTCTAGGGAGCCACACTTTACTTGGGTGTCCACTTTGGCTTCACATGACTTGTGATTAAATCTTGATTCATCCAAGATAATAACGAAACTCCAATCCCTGGTTTTAGGTAGAAATGTATGACTCAACTCTGTCCAATAAAATGAAAGCTTTTGGGGGGAAAGATTTCCTCAATAATTAAAAAGAGGAGACAAACTCCTCTTAGATGTTATTTTATCTGCCTATATCACAGCCTCAGAAAATCCACTGGAGGGTCAGCTATGATTCAGTTTTGAATCAATGGCAATGAGTTAAGTTGAGTGGAATTTACTATTTAGCTCAAAGGTGACCTCTGAGAGTAACTTCAGTTATAAGTTAAGGGGAATCTTAGAGCAATAGTCTCAGGAGTCTCTCTAATCTCTATCAATTCAATACATCTAGTCTTTTTAAAAAAAATTAACATTTTTCTCTTTATTTTTTCTCTCTCACTCTTAATAAGAGCTTCTACTGTTCTCCTGGTAAGAATGGTTGGTTGTGGTCACCAAGCAAAATCTTGTCCTTCTGTGCTCAAACTAGCTAAGACCGTGGTTCATGTAGACTCAGTTCTGTGAACTCGTTTCTTAAAGTTTTTCATTTCATTAGTTCTCTTTTGCTCCATACAAGAAGAGACTATGTCTTAGATGGATTCTCAACAGCTTTAAGACCCAGGAATTATTTGCCAGTCTAGGATAGAGAACATTATTGTTATGAACCATCTTATGACAATCGATCAAGTTGTCTTATATGACTATGGCCTTATAATCCAAAAAACCAATTCCACTGTTGTTGTTGTGAGATACCATCAAGTCGAGTATGACTCTTAACAATCATGTGAACAATAGATTTGAATCCTTTCCTATCCAGTTCCATCCTTGCCATCTTGGTTATACGTGAGCTCATTGCAGCAGTCACTGTGTTAATCCATTTCGATGAGGCCCTTGCTCTCTTTCACTGATGCTCTACCTTTCTAAGAATGATATACTTTTCCAAAGAATAGCCTCTCCTAGCAATATGCCCAAAATATGAGAGATGAAACTGTCCCATCCTTGCCTCTAGGGAGCACTCTAGCTGCCCATTTTCCAAAATATACCTGTTGACTTTTTTTTAACTCCATGGGCTACTCTTCTCTAACACCACCATTCAAAAGCATCAATTCTTCTGTCATTCATTGCCCAGCTCTCAGATGCATGGAAATTAATTGAAAAGTCCATGGCTTGGATCAGGCATGCCTTAGTCTTCAAACTGACATCATTGCTCTTCAATATTTTGGATAGGTCCTTGACAGCCAACTTGCCCAGAGTAATATGTATATCTCCTGACTGCTGGTTGCAAGGGTGTTGATTATGAATCTAAGCAAGATGAAATCATTAAATAATTTCAATCCTTTCCCCACTTATCATGATATTACCCACTGGCCCAGTGGTAAGAATCTTTGTCTTCTTTTTTTTTTTTTTCTCTTTGTCCATTTAAGGATCTTTGTCTTCTTGACAAGATGCAATCCATAATGAAGCTATAGGTTTTTAGCTTCTGCAACAAGTGCTCCAGGTCTCCCTCACTTCCAGCAAGCAAGGTTGTCATCTACATAATGTAGGTTGTTGATGAGTTTTCCTCTGATCTTGATACTACATTCTTCATAGCATCTGACTTTACAAATTATTTGCTCAACATACAAATTGAATAGATACGGAGAAAGTATATACACCCTTCCTGATTTTGAATGACACAATGTTTTCTTGTTCTGTTCAGACAGCAGCTTCTTGGCCTAGGTAAAGATTTTGTATGAACACAATTAAGAGTACTGGGATTCCCATTCTGCTTAATGTTAGCCACAGTTTGTTGTGATCCCCACAATCAAATGCCTTTGCATACTTAATAAAACACAGACATTCTGTTGATATTCTCTGATTTCAGCTAGGGTCCATCTGAGGTCAGGACTGATATCTTTCATATCACTACATCTTCTAAATCCAGCTTGAATTTCTGGCAGTTGCCTGTCAATGTACTGTTAAAGCCCATTTGGAAGATCTGCAATATTTTGCTTGCATGTGATTTTTTCCTTCATTTTATTCATTGTTGCGCATTTTCTCCCTCACCCTCTTTCATTCTCCCTTCACACAGCCCACAAAGCATGCCCTGCTCCAGATTGTTTTCACATATATAATGCATAATCATATATTCTTTTCAAACAGTTCTTCCCCTAAGCTGCTCTAATGCAGTGTTCATTATCTATCCATTGTTTGCCCATTCCTTCTCCAACTCCCCATGCCTGTCTTATTTTATTACAGCGGTGTTATGCAGTGTTTATCCTTTTGTAACTGAGATATTTCACTCAGCATAATATCCTCAAGGCTCCTGTATGTTGCATAATGTTTTACTATTTCATTGTTTTTCAATGTTGCATAGTATTCCATTGTGTGGATATACTATAGTTTTTCTATCCATTTGTTTATTGATGGGCACTTGCGTTGCTTCTGTCCACTTGCTATTGTGAATTATGAAGCAATAAACATGGGTGTGTACACATCTGTTTGAGTTGTGGCTCTGGTTTCTTTAGGGTATATTCCCAAAAGTGGGATTGCTGGATCAAATGGTATTTCTATTTCCGGCTTTCTGAGAAAGCACCAGACCTCCTTCCACAATGGTTGTACCATTTTACATTCCTACCAGCAGTGAGTAAAGGTTATAATCTCTCCACAACCTTGCCAGCATTTATTGTTTGCTGATCTGTTGAACTTTGCTGTTGTTGCTGGGGTAAAATGATGTCTCCAAGTTGTTTTGATTTGTATCTCTCTGATAGCTAGAGATGTTTAACATTTCTTCTTGTGTTTGATTGCTATCCGAATGTTCTCTTTCGTGACGTGTCTATTCATGTCCTGTGTTCATTTTGTGATTGGATTGTTTACCTTTTTCTTGGTGAGGTGCTGGAGTATGCGATAAATTTTAGATATAAATCCTTTATCAGAAATGTCATTGCCAAATGTTTTTTTTTGCAGTCTGTGGGTTACCTTCTTTACCCTGTTGGAGAAGTTTTTTGACGTACGCATGAATTTGATTCTTAAAAGGTCCCATTCGTAGGAGTATGCAATGAGGGTTGCAGAGTGGATTATATTTGGGGG
>NW_006399869.1:10522706-10529786 GCF_000299155.1 Elephantulus edwardii
CTTGGAAGACTGTTTATGATGTGGGTTAGGACTTACAGAGTTCTTTCTAGCCTTTCTCTGATGAATTTTATAGCCTTTGACTTTAATTCTAGGTTCCTGAAACACCTTGAGTTGTTTGGCTGGTGTTTTTGTTTGTTTGTTTGTTTGTTTTTTAATGAAGTGTGGGTGTTGCTTAAGTTTTTTACAGATGGTTCTCTAATTTTGCAAACACTATTTGTTAAAAGAGACTGTCCTTTCCCCACTTAAATGATTCCATCTCCTTGCCAAAGATCAGTGGATCATAGGTGGATGAGTTGATTTCTGGATTCTCAATTTTATTTCATTGATCTATGTGTCTATTGCTGTACAAGTACAAAACTTTTTCTTTCTTTCTTTGTTTTTGTCCTTTTTATGCCATGCTGTCTTGACCACGACAACTTCGTAATAGTAGGATTTGAGATCAGGGAGTGTGATGATGCCTATCTTATTTCTCTTCTTCACTTGTATTTTGCTTATTCAGGGTCTCTTTCTATTCCAAATAAAAGTGGAAATTGTCTTTTTCTTGTTCTTGTTAAAGAATGGAATAGGTATCTGTACTGGCATTTGCATGTGATATTAAGGATATTGTTTGATAATTTCCACATTCTCTTGGATCACCTTTCTTGGAATGGTAACAAATATGAATCTCTTTCAGTCAGTTTTTCTCCAAATCTCCTGGCATAGACTGGTGAGTATGTCCAGGCAGGGGCCACAGTGGATCCAGAGCTGTTCTTTCCCAGCATCTACAAATTCCAGTAAGTATTTGGATATATCTAGAAGGTTTCTGTCATGTGTCCTGTGTGTATTTTACAACACACAAAGCATGTATATGCTTACAACTGTAAATGTGCATGTATTCACATACATCTTCCTATGCACATATGACAGACACATCTACCTATATTATCACACCTGTGGTTTTGCTTGTTATTACTATTGATGCAAAAGTGTATGTTAACAACATTTACAATAATTATCCCTTATTCTCAGTGTGTTCCTAAATAAGGAGTTGTATCATTTGAACTGATAAAAGTTCAAAAAGTTCAAAAGTTTTATCATTTGAAATATGTAGTAAATGTGGTTACTAAGCCCTTTCAGAAACTTGGCAAACTAAGTCTCTGGGGCTTTTTCAGGAGTTAGATTCATTGCATAATTGTACCAAATGGCTTGAAATGCACCATTAATTATTTTCCCAATCTACAAGTTCATTCTGTGGTAACTCTTGGAATTGGAGAGTTATATTCACACTAGCAATTGCAGTAAATAATCTTTAACATCAGCTTTTCTCCTCTCCCCTTAAGCCCCTACATGCATATATGTGATGTGCCCATTAGAGTTCATGTTTTAGTTTCTCATTTCATAGTTTCACTGACCCTTGCCTTAGTTTGATTCTCCAGCAAGCCCAGTTGCCCTGTACTGCACATCCACCAAAGTATGCTCTTTTTTGTCAAGAGACTACCAAACATAGATATTAAAATACTCATTTCTATGTTCCACTTAATTTCTTTTGATTTATTTTCTTGGTATGTTTCATTTGGTCACTGAAGGGGAGGATTGGTCTCATGAGGAAATGTTACAGACTGAAATAATATTACTGTAGGCTCTCATCTTTTTCTTTGGCTCTAACTATTAAAAAATAAATGTTGTAGGAAAAAGAAAGAAGACCTACTCTCCTTGGTATTGTACTGTCTTAAATAAAAATAGGACTAACAACTACATTTAAAAAAATGTTGTAAAAAGCCATTCTTCCTCTGACCTTACATTTAAATGTCTTATCATAAATTCTGGATTAGGAGAGTTTAAGGCAATCCTGGAAATTAGATGACTCATTAGATGTTTTTAAAAGCACTTTCCTAAAATAAAAAAAAAAGTACTTTCCTTTCTTCCAATATCTCTTTAAGTATCTTTAATCTTGTGATGGAATTCTTTAATTCATTTATTTAATCAACTGCTTGTTGATCTAGCCAGCATCCTTTTTTTTCTCCCTAAATACAGCCGAGTGGCATAGTGCATTACATGTTGTGCTGCTAATGAAAAGATCAGCAGTTCGAACCACCAGGTAGTCTTTAGGATAAAGGTGATCAGTGTCCTGTCATCAAGATTTCAAGTATCAGAAAACAGATGGAAGTTCACTGAGTCAGAGTAAATTCAATGGCCGTGGGTTGGGTTGTTTATATGCAAAGCACTATTTTAGTGATTAGGAGGGTTAGAGAGATAATTAAGACACAGCTTTTACCCCCCAAAAAAGCAGAGGAGATTCAAAATACATTTCTTCTAGAAATTAAATGAGAAGAAATAGCTATAAAGGCAGTATGCTCATTGTCTAGTTCTGACGTAAAGGTTTAAAGGTGTTTTTCTAAGACATCAGCCCTTAGAGTATGCCTCGCAAGACTACTTCCGATAAGGAGAAAATGACGAAGAAGGTTACAAGTAGTAGGTTAGAGTCAGATTATGAAGACATGAATCTGCAATTCTGGATGACACCATTTATAAACTCTGGTGAAAACCATATTGTATGTTTAAGGGAGTGGAGATGTTTCATTCAAGTTTTAGATCATTCTTGGCAGCTGTGTGAAGAATGGTTAGAAGAGAGACTGAAGCTGAGGTTAGTTAGAAAAGAGTTGTGATAATCCAGATGAAAAATACAAAAAAGAGTGGTATTCATTGCTTGAGTTTTAAATAAAATGTAAAATCTTTAAGGCCAGGGATTTTCTTTGTCTGCTCCTATATCCTGGCCTTCATAATAACACCAGACACATGTTGTTGTTATGTGCCGTTGAGTCGCCCTAAACCCTGCTCTATCCTGGGCCAATAGCACTGCCTCCGACACACGCATCCCAATTACCCCAGTCACTGAATCAATCCACCTCATAGAGGGTCTTCCCTTCCTGCGCTGTCCCTCCACCTTCCCAAGCATGATGTCCCTCTCCAAGGACTGGTCCCTCCTTACAACATGTCCAAAGTATGTCAGACGAAGTCCCAGAATCCTTGCCTCCAGGAAGCAGTCCGATTTAACCCTCTCCAGGGTGAATATGTTTGTTTTCTTAGCAGTCCATGGTACACTCAATACTCCTCTCCGGCACCACAGCTCAAAGGCATCAATTTTCCTTCAATCCTCCCTAGTCATTGTCCAACTCCCTGATGCATAACAAGTTATTGAAAAGACCATGGCCTGTATCAGATGCACCTTAGTCACCAGAGAGATACCATTGTTCTTCAGTACTGTGGAGAGGTCCCTAACAGCAGACTTCCTCCTTGCAATACGTCTTTTAATTTCCTGGCTGCTGTTGCCAAGAGTGTTGACTGTCGAGCCAAGCAGACTAAAGTTAACAATCTCAATCTCTTCACCTTCCATCCTGATGCTGCCAATTGGTCCAGTGGTGAGAATCTTTGTCTTCTTGATATTGAGCCTCAATCCATATTCCACACTCTGTTGGGTTACCTTTCTTTGGGATAGGAACAAATATAGATCTCTTCCAGTCAGTTGGCCAAGTGGTTGTTCTCCAGATTTCTTGGCACAACTTGGTGAGCACATGCAGGACAGCATCCGTTAGCTGAAATACATCAATTGGTATACCATCTATTCCTGGGGCCTTATTTTTTATTTCCTTCAAAGCAGCTTGAACTTAATTCATCACCCTAGGTTCTTGCTCATATGTTATTTCATTAAATTCTTCTGTGTCTGCCAATTCATTTCTATACAGTGACTCAGTATATTCTTCCCATCTTCTTTTAATTTTAATTAATTAACTAATTAATTAATTTTTAATTTTCTGACTATAATCTTCATGGCCTCTAGTCCATAGGGAGTTGCATTGTTAACCCAAAGACCTTGCCTCTCTGGCAATTTGAACCCACCATCATCAGCTCTGGAGGAGAAAATTGGACAACCTCCTTTTCTGAGATTTTTTGCCTTGGAATGCCAGTGGAGGGTCGGTTATGTATTGATTCCTATTCAATAACAATGAATAACAATAAAACTAGAATCTTTACGAAAGGAACCCTGGTGTCACAAAGGCTAAATATTTACCTGCTAATAAGAAGTTTGCAGACTCTGGCTTCTTGAGGAGCGGCAGACAAGTATGAGGGCTCCGGGCACTTGTGGTACTCTTTCTGCCCCACGTGGAGGTTGGCAGAGCTGACTTGTCAGATGAACTGGGGGTCTGGGCCCAGAGTTTGCCAGCATTTGGGTGTGCCGGGATGGTAAGATACTGAAGGGCGGCCCTCAGGCCAGTCTTTCCTTGTTTTTGTTCGAACATTCCTCTTGGTCGTATAGCCCTGGTGTACAAGTAGCCATACCCCGGTCATTTGTGGTTGCTGTGAGGCTGAACACTGTGACACTGATGTGTCAATTGCGTTCATGGCTCGTTACCCAATTCGGACAGTGTGGGCTGGAGCTCCTCGATTAAAACAAGCTTACAAGGAGGAGTGGCATCCACTTCCATAATAGCTTGCCTCCAGAAACCCTATGAGCCTGGAGAAAGGATGAAAGACACACAAGCGTTGAGGACTCTCTTTCATAGGGTCTCTTGTGACTCGATGGCACTTAACAACAACAACAATAAAAAGTTTGCATAATATTCCTGGGCCTCCACAAGAAAAAGACTGATAACCCTATTACAAAATAGGCAAAGACATGGAAAGATTTCACAGAGGAAGATATTCTAACAGACACATGAAGAAATGCTCTAAATCACTGGCGATAAGAGAGATGCTAATCAAAACCACAATGAGATACCATCTTACTCCAGTAGCAGTGACAAAGTTTAACAGGACAGCAAGTAATAAATGTTGGAGAGGATGTGGCGAGATAGAAACTCTTATAAATTGCCGGTTGTAATTATAAAGTGATACAACCACTCTGGAAGGCAGTTTGACACTTCCTCAAAAGCTGAACATAGAAATTCCATATGATTCAGTTATTCCGCTGTATGGAATATTCCCCCAGAAAATGAGAACTGTGGCACAGAGACTCATAAACCAAAATTCATAGCAGCACTATTAACCATCACAAGAACATGGAAACAGCCCAGATGTTCAACCACACACACACACACAAATGGATTTAAAAATTATGGTACATTCACACAATGAAATACTACGTAGCATCCAGGAGCAATGATTTTGTAAATTACTACCTAACTTGGGAGGGAGTGGAGAGCATTATGCTGAGTGAACCAACTCAGTCCCATAAGGACAAATACTGTGTAAGACCATTATTGTAGAATAAGAATGAGGCTCCGAGGGAGGAGTGGCAGGGGAGTGTTAATCATAGCGTAGCAGAATTGGATAGGCAGGGGAGGCATGAAGGAAATGGGAAAGATACGGTATGAAAAACAATGTATTTGAATTTTGTAAATAAACTTGTATAAAATAAAATAAAAAGTCTTTAAAATCCAAACAAACAGTATATGTTCACACAAATGAAAATAAATTAGGAGTGAAAATATTAGCATGTGATCAAATAAAGAAATTGCTCAGAAAAATGGAAATTTTCAGAGATTAAAAAAAATCACAAAAAAAAAATTGGAGCCAAAGGGGAGGGGAGGTTTCTAACCTACCCATTCAGTGCTTCCATGCGAAATACAACTGCTGATCTATTTCAAGAATGATTACAGCCAAGAAACCCCCAACAGGCCATTTTACTCTGCTACTTGAGGTCAATATGAGTTGAAAACAGCTTTAAAAATACAACTACAACACTATTTAAAGAAGCACATTGGCAGTTTTTGTTTCCAGGTGTCTCTGAGTGAGTTTGAAATGTTAATCTTTTGGCAGGTAGTTGGTGCAAACTGTACCATCTAGTGACTTAATAGAGGGAACCCTGGGTGGCCTAGTGGTAAAGAACTGCACTGCCAACCCAAAGACATGTGGTTCAAATACACCAACTACTCCACGGGGCGGGGGCGGGGGGGAGAATGTGCAGTCTCCTCCTATGCCACTAACTGTCTCTGAAAATCTACTGGAGGGTCAGCTATAGTTCTGACTCAGTGGCACATAATAACAACAACAATGACTTACTAATAACATTGTTGTTTTTATGCACTTTGAGTTTCTTGCAACTCATAGTGACCCTATGTGCAATAGCAATGAACTCTGTCCTATCCTGAGCCAATCTCACTATCTCCAACATGCTTGCCACAAATACCCCAGTCACTCTGTCAATTCATCTCATCCAGGGTCTTCCTTTCCTGCATTGTCCCTCCACCCTTCCAAGGATGATGTCCTTCTCCAAAGACTGGTCCCTCCTGGCAACATGCCCAAAGTGTGTGAGACAGAGCTTCAAAATCTTGCCTCCGGAGAGCAACTTGGTTTCACTCTCTGTAGGACAGACTTGTTCTCTTGGCAGCCCATGGTATGTTCAAGAACTTTCTTCAGCACCACAACTTAAAATCATCAATTCTTCTTCTGTTATCCTTATTCATTGTCCAGCTCTCTGATGCATATAGCAAGCAATTGCTAAAATGATGGTATGGGTCAGGTACACCTTAATCTCTAGACTGGTAGCTTTGCAGTTCAGCACTCTGGAGATGACCCAGACAGAAGACTTTTCTAATCCGATTAGTCTTTTGGTTTTTTGGCTGCTGGTTCCAAGAATGTTGTGTATCAAAGTAAAGGGAAATTTTTAACAATCTCAATTTCTTCTCTGCCTATCATGGTGCTGCCAATTGTCACAGTGGTGAGAATTATTTTTCTTTATATCGAGCATCAATACATATTGAAGACTATAGTCTTTGGCTTTCTGCAGCAAATGCTTCAGGTCCTCCTCAGTTTCAGTGAACAAGATTGTGTCATTTGCATAACACACGTTGTTGATAAGTCTTCCTCCAATTCTGATGCTACATCCCTCCTTTTAAATATCAGCCTTCTGAATAATCTGTTCCAAATATAGATTAAAGAATTATGGAAACAGTATACATTACTGACACACTTCTTTCCTGATTTTGAACCGTGTAAGGGTGACCCAACAGAGTGTGGAAACGATAGAACAATCTCATTGATTTCACATGCAAGCAAAATTCTGTTGTTGTTATGTGCCATCGAGTCGTTTCCGACTCATAG
>NW_006399869.1:10533550-10536760 GCF_000299155.1 Elephantulus edwardii
CTTGTTATGCATCAGAGAGTTGGACAGTGACTAAGGAGGATAGAAGGAGACTTCATGCCTTTGAGCTGTGGTGCTGGAGAAGAGTATTGAGGGTACCATGGACTGCTAGGAAAACAAACAGATTCATCCTAGAAAGAGTCAAACTGGGCTGCTCCTTGGAGGCAAGGATTCTAAGGCTCCATCTAACATACTTTGGACATGTTGCAAGGGGGGACAGGTCCTTGGAGAGGGACATCATTCTTGGTAGGGTGGAGGGACAGCGCAGAAGGGGAAAGCCCCCTATGAGGTGGATTGATTCAGTGACTGGGGTAATCGGGATGGGTGTGTTGGAGATGGTGCAACTGGCACAGGACATAGCAGAGTTTAGGGATGTTGTACATAGGGTCGCTATGAGTCGCAAGCAATTCGATGGCACATAACAACACCATCACCAATGTTTCCTTGCTCTGTTCTGATGACTGCCACCTGGTCCAAGTATAGGTTTTATGTGAGCACAAGCAGGAGTTCTGGAATTTCCATGCTTCTCAAGGTTAGCCACAATTTTCTGTGATATACACAGTCGAATGCCTTTACATAGTCAATGAAACACAGTTAGGCTTTCTTCTGGTACTTACTGTTTTCAGTAAAGATCCATCTGACATTGGGAATGATGTCTCTAGTGCCATAATATCTTTTAAACCCAGCCTGTACTTCTGGTAGTTCTCTGTTGATATACTGTTCCATTTGTTTTTGGATAATCTCTAGCAAGATTTTGATTGTGTGTGATAGATATTACTGATATCAATATCCTTGAAACCCGCAGTGAGGAGCTCAGGAAACATACTGTGTTGGGCAAGTATGCAGTTAGAGTCTTCTCTAAAATGCCTAAGAGCAATGATGTCAGCTTGAAGACTAATGTGCTCCTGATTCAGGCCATTGTCTTTTTAATCACCTGCTATGCATCTCAGAACTGGACAACAAATAAGGATGAGAGAATAAGAATTGATGTATTTGAGCTGTGATGCGGGAGAAGAGTCCTGAGTATGCCATGGGCTGTCAAAAGAATGAACAGATAAGTCTTAGAAAAAGTACATCAAGAGTGCTCCTCGAAGGCGAAGATGATGAAGCTTAGTCTCTCATACTTTGGACTTCTTGCTAGAAGAGGCTTTTCCTTGGAGAGGGACATTATGCTTGGAAAGATACAGGCTAAGTGAAAAAGAGGAAGAGGCTCAAAGAGATGGATTAACATTGTGACTACTGTAATGGACTTAAATGTGCCAGAGATGGTGATAATGGCACAGGATAAGACAGGATTTACGTTTGCTGTTCTAGGGTTGTTATGAGTTGTACACGACTTGAAGGCATCTAGCAAGAACATATGGGCCAGGTATTTGAAATTGTTTCATGTGCATGTGAAAGGAAGACCAAAGAAGAATTTAAAGTGTGATGGTGGTGAAAATATTGACTATCCCATGAACGTACAAAAGAACCAACAAATTTGGCTTGGAAGAAATGAATCTAGGTGCGTCTTAGGTACAAGAATGGTGAAACTTCGTCTCATAGACTTTTGACAGGTTGTCAGGAGTGGGGCTAGTCCTTGGAAAAAGACACCACGCTCGGAATGGTGAAAGAATGGAAGATCTAAGGAAATATATTGTACTGTGGGTCGGAGCCAACTGCAACAGCAACAGTGTGTCAGGTTCTCAGCTAAGCTCTTGTCTCATAGGCTAATAACCTGAGAGCCAGACGTCACAAAGCCAGCACTGCAGAAAATCACCGTTTGAACCTACACGTGGTTTCTCTTTAAAACCACATCCTTAATGGTAATTGAACCATTCCAGCCTCAAGTCAGTAAGTAATGTTGGGCCTGTGGAGAAGAGAGAGGAAGTTGGACCTTCCTGTTATCCTTAAAATCATAAGCCTTTTTAAGATTGAAAGACGGTGAATTGCAGATCCAGGAAGCCTGGGATAGGATTTAATTTTCCCATCACAGCCAAGCTGTCAAAACAGAGGATGGGCTAGGGCCCACTAATCAGCACTGGACACCCCCTGCTTTGTGTATGTATTATAGCATACATACCATGCTGGAGTTGACTCTTAGACACGAAGAAAGTGACTCCAAAAAAGATGAGCAAGTGAGGATTTACTAACCTGTTGTTGTTAGGTGCCGTTGAGTTGAATACTACTCATAGCAACTCTATGAACAACAGATCTGAACCCTGTCTTATCCTGCGCCATCCTCACACTTCCTGACACACTAGAGACCGTTGTAGTTGTCACTATGTTAATCCACCTGGGCAAAGGTCTTCCTCTCCTCCACCAACCCTCTACCCCTCCGAGCATCATGTCCTTCTCCTAGCAACATGCGGAAAGTATGTGAGGTGAAGCATCATCATTCTTGCCTCCAAAGAGCACTCTGGCTGCATCCTCTCCAAGATATATTTGTTTGTTTGTTTTGCCATTTATGAGTTGTTTAGTGCTCTTCTCCAACACTACAGCTCAAAGGTATCAATTTTTCTTCTGTCAACCTTAATTGTCCAGCTCTCAGATACATACCAAATGATCTGAAATATCACCTGAATTAGATGCACTTTAGTCCTCAAATTGACATCATTACTCCTCAATAATTTGGAGAGGTCCCTAACTGCAGATTTTCCCAGTGCAATGCATTGCCTTATTTCCTGACTGATGGTACAAAATGTGTTAATTGTGAATCCAAGTAGGATGAAGTTGTCAACAGTTTCAATTTCTTCTCCGTCCATCATGATGTTGATTATTGGTACAGTAGTAGGAATCTTTGCTTTCTTGACATTGAGATGCAATCCATACTGAAGATCTTCTGCAATAAGTACTTTAAGTTTGCCTCACTTTAACTAAGCAAGCAAGGTGATGTAACCTGCAGGTTACTGATGAGTTTTCCTCTGATCCTGATGCCACATCCCTCTTCATAGAGTCCATCTTCTTGAATAATTTGCTCAGTGTACTGATTAAAAAGATATGGAGAAATAATAAAACCCTGATGCACTCCCTTCTTAATTTTAAACCATGCAGTGTTCCCCTTCTCTGTCTGCAAAACAGCCTCCTGGTCCAGGTATAGCTTTTGCATAAGCACAATTAACTGCTCTGGGGCTCCCGTTCTTCTCAATTTAAGCCCCAACTTGTTATGATCTACATACTCAAATGATTTTTCATCGTCAATAAAGCACAAATAGGCATTCTTTTTAAAAAAAA
>NW_006399869.1:10537345-10538813 GCF_000299155.1 Elephantulus edwardii
TCAAATGGTATCTCTGTTTGCAATTTTTTGAGAAAGCGCCACACCGCCTTCCACAATGGTTGCACCATCTTACATTCCCACCAACAGTGAATAAGAGTTCCAGTTTCTCCACATCCTCGCCAGCATTTGTTGCTTGCTGTTCTGTTATATTTTACTATTCTTACTGGGGTGAGATGATATCTCATAGTTGTTTTGATTCACATCTCTCTTAGAGTTAGGGACTTTGAACATTTCTTCATGTGCTTTTTGGCCATCTGAATGTCTTCTTCGGTGAAGACAAATAGGCATTCTTATGATATTCTTTGCTTTTAGCCAGGACCCATCTGATATCAACAATGATACCCCTTGTGCCACAGCCTTTTCTAAATCCTGCTTGAACTTCTGGCAATTCATGATCAATGTACTACTCTAGCTGTTTTTGAAAGATCTTCAGCAGTATTTTGCTTGCATGTGACACTAATGACATTGTTCATTAGTTTCCACAATCAGTTGGATCACCTTTTTTGGGAATGGGAACAAATATGGACCTTTTCCAATTTGTTGGCCAGACAGTTGTTCTCAACATTTCCCAGCATAGACTGGTGAGTGCATCCAAATCTGTATTTGTTAATTGAAATAAGTCAGTTGGTATCCCATCAATTCCTAGGGCCTTATTTTTTGTCAATGCCTTCTAATACAGCTTCCACTTCCTCCACCATTACCATTGACTACTGTTCATATGGTACTTCCTAGAATTTTTCCGTTTCAATCAGTTCTCTTTGGTACAGTAATTCTGTGTAGTCCCTCCAACTTCTTTTGCTTCTTTCTGAGCCATTCAATATGTTGTCCGTAGCACCTTTCAAAATTGAGACATGAGGTTTTTATTTGTTTTTCAGTTCTGTCAGCTTGAGAAATGTAGAGCGAGTTGTTCCCTTTTAGTCTCCAATTCCAGCTCTCAGCACATCCCATTATAATCCTTGGCTTTGTACTTTTGAGCTGCGCTTTAAAATCTTCTGTTCAGCATTCTTACCTAGCTGCTGCCAACGTTACTGTTGTCATATAAGAATTAGAGTTAGTGGGAAAATGATGAAAAAAAAAAATCCAAGAAAACCTACCATGGGATGAAGTAAAACTAGAAATAGCCATGAAGGATGCAGTGATTGTAATCAATCACACATGATCTCTTATAAAATGAAAATAAAGTCCAAAAGGTCAAAAATGTTAGGAATGAATGGGAAGTTTTATTTCCAAGAATAGATTCTGATCCAGCACAGAATCCAGGATTTGGAAGATGAAACTTACGGTGACAAAACTGGATTGTTTAAAATCAAGAGTTCAATCAACGGTCGTATTATGGAAGTCAAGTGTTTTTGTGTGTGTTTCTGGTTGGATAGGTCTGCACGACCCTCTAGTTAGGTAAAATGGTCCCTGAGTTGAAAGAGAGAGAGAGAGAGAGAGAGAGAGAGAGAGAGAGAGAGAGAGAGAGAGA
>NW_006399869.1:10538913-10575437 GCF_000299155.1 Elephantulus edwardii
AAGAAAGAAAGAAAGAAAGAAAGAAAGAAAGAAAGAAAGAAAGAAAGAAAGAAAGAAAGAAAAAGGAGGGAGGGAGGTAGGTAAGGAGGGAAGGAAGGAAGGAAGGAAGGAAGGAAGAGAAGAAGAAGGAGGAGGAGGAGGAAGAGGAGGAGGGAAGGAAGGAGGGAGGGAGGGAGGGAAGGAAGGAAAACACCTGAGGAGTACAAATTGCCCTTGACTATTAATTCATCCAAAGTTTGATACTTTGGACTCATCTAGCAGCACAGCAGAATGAGGCCTTGTTTACCAGCTTCCTTAAAGATTGCTGCCAAGAAAACCCTGTAGAAGAGTTCTCCTCTGTAATATATGAATTTCTAAGAGTTGAAATTGACTCCATAGCAACAGATTAAGGGTTTGATTTGATGGGTAAACCCTGGGCTTGTGGGAGGTGATGTGTTGTAAACAGATGACTTGACTCATGTCTATGGCCTCTGTCTCTGATCTGTACGCAGGTGCCTGAGTCAGCCTATGGTCAACCCGGCCAATCTCCATGACCAGGGCAGGTTTGGCATGAGAATCTACTGTGTGATCTCACTCCCTCATTGCTACCAATGACTCATACCTGACCCTGCAGCAAGTCTTCAGAGGGTGTAAATCACTCTGGAGAAGAACATTACATGATTTTCTGTGGTCCTCTGCCCCAGTTTTTGGTTGTTGTTAAGCCCCGTCGAGTCATAGACGACTCATAGCAGCCCTATGAATGAAAGACCTGAACACTTGTATAACTTTCATCATTTCTCCAAGTTCATAGAGTTTCCAAGGCAAGATATTTTGGAAGTGGAAGCCACTCCTGCTTCCAAGCTTGTTTTATTTGGGGAGTTCCACCAAACACTGTCCACCATGGGTAACCATTATTGCATTTGACACATCAGTGTCACAGTGTTCAGCATCACAGCAACCATGAGTTACCTCTGTACAGCAAATGGACAGACCAATGCCAAACCACTTAGAAGAAAGTTTGACCAAAAAGGATTAAAACTAGGCCTAAGGGTCGCAGATTAAAATCACCCACATTTGGCATGTTGTAAAATATATTATTTCTAAAATAAAGATGAGATAGAGCTTAGAAAAAATCTAGTGGCCTGTCTAAAGTCACAAATAACCCTGTTTTGACGCTATATTGTTAGGTTGCAAATCCCTTAAGTTTTTGAGTCAGAACTGATGATGCATAGAGTACCTTCTAACAGGTTTTCAGAGGCTGTAAACTGCATGGAAGGAAACTGCCCGTCTTTCTCCTGATGTCTTTGGGTGAACAGCACAACTACTTATCCACTAGTCACCAGAGTTTCCTGTATTTTCTAGTAGACTCCGTTAATTTCCTAAGACTTCTATAACAAAGAACCACATAGTAGGTGACTTTAAGCAACAGAAATGTGTTGTTTTCATAACTCTGGAAGGTATTTCTATACCAACATGGTGACCATGTTCTCTGCATTTCTCCCAGTTTCCAGTAACCCAGACCTCACTACCAGCTGAAAATACTCTCAAATACCTTATTTTCAAACAAGTTCACATTTACAGGTACCAAGTCATTAAGATAACATTACCGTATCTTTAGGTGACAGGAAACAATTCAATTCACTAGACTCTGTAAAACTATATTTGAATCATTTTTTTCCAGTAAAGTATTTTGTGGTTTATAGAATGATATCAGCTACAGGTATACATCTTCTCTAGGTTTTGTAATATAGGAGATGATGACAAAATGTTAAACATAATTGAGGCATTATACAGAGAGGGTCAGTATTTTCTCAAAATCTGTCAGCATCTGGAACATGTACATGTTTTTGTTATTATGTGCTGTCAAACCAACTATGACTCAGTGTGACCCCCAAGAACAATAGCTCTGAACTCTGCTCTATCCTGAGCCAATCTCACACATCTCTGACCCCATTGCCACAGTCACCATGTCAATCCATCTCCAGGGTCTTCCTCTCCTGGGCTGACTTTCCACCCTTCCAAGCATAATGTTTTCCTCCAGGGACTGGTCCCTCCTGGCAACATGCCCAAAGTATGTGAGACAGAGCTTCAAAATCTTACCTTCAGAAAGCAACTTGGTTTCACCCTCTGCAGGATAGAACTGTTTGTTCTTTTGGAAGTCCAAGATATGTT
This sequence comes from Elephantulus edwardii, assembly GCF_000299155.1. Classification (NCBI taxonomy): domain Eukaryota; kingdom Metazoa; phylum Chordata; class Mammalia; order Macroscelidea; family Macroscelididae; genus Elephantulus; species Elephantulus edwardii. The sequence goes on from NW_006399869.1 coordinate 10,541,065, forward strand.
CAACATTCTTTTCCAGCACAGCTTAAAGTATTGATTCTTCTTCTGTCATCCTTAGTCATTGTCCAGCTCTCAAATGTTTAGCAAGCAACTACAAAGACCTTGGCCTGGATCAGACACATGTTAGTCTCTAGACTGACATTGTTACTCTTTAACACTCTGGAGGGGTCCCTTGACAGCAGACTTTCCTAAAGCAAATTGTCTTTTGAATTCCTAACGACTGGTGCCAAGAATGTTGATTGTGAACGCAAGCAAGACGAAAGTGTTAACAACTTCAGTCTTTCCTCCATCTATTATGATGCTGCCACTTGGCCCACTGGTGAGAATCGTTGTTTTCTTAATTTGAGGTGCAATATGTGACCCAAAACAGAAAAAAAATCCCCCATGTTTGTCATTGTTGTAAAACAGGACTGATATCAGGGTTGCAGGGGTGGGGGACTGAGAAAGATGGGATAAATGATGTATACTGCATTAAAACGATGAGGAAGAAAATATTAAAAGGGATATGTGATTAGGTATTATTGTCATGATAGGAGTCCAGCATGAAGGCTGCATAGTGGAGTGGACTAGGGGGAGGGATTGTATAAAAATGAAAGAATTTTTCTTTTACTTTTCAAATTGTCAAGTGCATTAATTTGAAAAGTAAAAGAAAAATTATTTCATTGTTATACAACCCCTCCCCCCAAGTGGAGCTCCCCGATTAAAACAAGCTTGGAAGGAGGAGTGACATCCACTTCCATAATAGCTTGCCTCTGGAAATCCTATAAACCTGGAGAGAGGATGAAAGGCACCCAAGCTCGAGGACTCTCCTTCACAGGGTCACTATAAGTCGCCTGTGACTCAACGGCACTTAACAACAAGAACTTTTCAGAGAGAAGAGCGAAATGAGGGGAGGGCAAGGGTGGGCAGGGAGAAAATGCAACAATGAATGCATGGAAATCCTCAGTCTCCGTAAACTTTCATTAAAATTAGTAATAATATCAAGTCATGGTTGACTCAAAAAAAAATTAGTAATAATAAAAAAATTTAAGAGAAGAATTAAGAAGGAAGGAAAGAAGAAAAAGAAGAAGAAAGATGAGTTAGGGAAACATATAATTGTAAACATGTTTATTTACCTTTGAACTTCTTATACTTTTCAGTTTGTTTACATATACTATAAGCTGAGTTTAGAAGAGGTTGTGGCAGTAGAGACAGCATAGCCAATGTTAGATGGATCTTGGCCAAAAGCAGAGAATACCAGAGAAACGTCTATCTGTGTTTCATTGAGAATGCAAAAGCGTTTGACTGAGTGGATCACAAAACGACTGGAACAGCACATCAGCAGAGAACTGCCAGAAGTCCAGGCTGGGTTTAGAAGGGGTCGTGGTACTAGGGATATTGTAGCCAATGTTAGATGGATCTTAGCCAAAAGCAGAGAATACCAGAAGAATGTCTACCTGAGTTTCATTAATTAGGCAAAGGCATTTGACTGTGTGGATCATAACAAACTGTGGCTGACTCTGAGAAGAATGGGAATCCCAAAACACTTGATCGTGCTAATGCAAAACCTATACTTGGACCAAGAGGCAGTTGTCAGAGCAGAGGAGGGTAGCACTGCATGGTTCAAAATTGGGAAGGGTGTACGCCAGGGATGTGCCCTATCTCTATACCTTTTCAACCTGTACACAGAACAGATTGTCCGGGAGGCTGGGCTCTATGAGGAGAAGTGTGGTGTCAGGATTGGTGGAAGATCTATCAACAATCTACATTATGCAGATGACACAACCCTGCTTGCTCAAACTGAGGAGGACCTGAAGCGCTTGCTGTAGAGGGTCAAGGACTGCAGCCTCCAATATGGATTGAGGCTCAATGTCAAGAAGACAAAGATTCTCACCACTGGACCAATTGGCAGCTTCAGGATGGATGGTGAAGAGATTGAGATTGTTCACAGCTTCAGTTTGCTTGACTCCACAGTCAACACTCTTGGCACCAGTAGCCAGGAAATTAAAAGACGTATTGCGATGGCAAAGTCTGCTGTTCGGGACCTCTCCAAAGTACTGAAGAGCAATGATGTCTCTCTGGAGACTAATGTGCGTCTGATACAGGCCATAGTCTTTGCTATCTCTTGTTATGCATCAGAGAATTGGACAGTGACTAAGAATAGAAGGAGAATTGATGTCTTTGAGCTGTGGTGTTGGAGAAGAGTATTGAGAGTATCATGGACTGCTAGGAAAACAAGCAGATTCATCCTGGAAAGGGTTAAACCAGGCGGCTCCCTGGAGGCAAGGATTCTGAGGCTTCATCTAACATACTTTGGACATGTTGTAAGGAGGGACATCATGCTTAGAAGGGTGGAGGGGCAGCGCAGGAGGGGAAGGCCCTCTATGACATGGATAGATTCAGTGGCTGGGTTAATCAGGATGCGAGTGTCAGAGACGGTGCAACTGGCACAGGACAGAGCAGAGTTTAGGGCTGTTGTACATAGGGTCGCTATGAGTTGCAAGCGACTTCATGGCACATAACAACAACAACAACAAACCTTGAGAAGAATGGGAATCCCAGAACTAAATTGTGCTCATGTGAAACCTATACTTAGATCAGGAAGCAGTAGTCAGAACAGAGCAGAGAAATAATGCATAGTTCAGAATTAGGAAAGATGTGCATCAGTGATGAATCTTATCTCCATACCTTTTCAGTCTATGTGCAGAAAAGGTCATTTGGGAAGCTGGATTCTTTGAGGAGGCATGTGGCATCAGGATTGGAGGAAGACTCATCAACAAACTGCGCTATGCAGATGACACAATCTTGCTTGCTGAAACTGAGGAGGACATGAGGCATTTATTGCCCAAAGTCAAGGAGTGCAGCCTACAATAAGGATTGAAGTTCAACATCAAGAAAACAAAGATTCTCACTACTGGGCCAATTGGCAGCTTCATGATATATGGAGAAGGGATTGAGATTGTTGACAACTTCAGTTTTTTTGTTCCCACAATCAACACTCTTGGTACAATCACTCAGGAAATAAAAAAATGAATTGCTTTGGGAAAGTCTACTGTCAGGGATGTCTCCAGAATACAGAAGAGCAACAATGTCAGTGTGGAGACTAAGGTGTGCCTGATCCAGGCCATGATCTTTGCAATTACTTGCTATGTATGCATCAGAGTGCTGGACAATGACTAGGTATGATAGAAGAAGAATTGATGCCTTTGAATTGTGGTGCTGGAGAATAGTGTTGAACATATTGTGGGCTGGCAGGAGAACAAACAGATATGTCCTGGAGAGGGTGAAACCAAGCTTTTCCCTGGAAACAAGCACAATGAAGCTCTAACTGACGTACTTTGCACACGTGGCCAAGCTTCTCCTTGGTGTCCCAGTCTTCATATGGGCCTGTACCCTTTTTGGTTTTGCAGTTTGTGAAACTCTTCCTAGGTTGGAGCTTTATTGTTTATTTTTTTTCCTTTTTTAATGAAAGTTTATAGAGACTTTGGGTTTCCATTCATTTTTTGTTGCACTTTTCTCCCCGCACACCACTCCCCCCAATTTGCTCTTCTCTTTGAAAAGTAAAAGAAAAATTCTTTTATTGTTATACAATCCCTACCCCCAAGTCTACTCCATCATGCAGCCTTTATTCTGGACCCTTTCATGATAATAATACCTAATCATATATCCCTTTTAAACAGTTCTCTCCCTCATCTGTTTCAGTGCAGTATACACTATTTATCCCCTCTTTCTCAGTCTCCCCTCAACCCAGATGTCAATCCCATTTTACAACAGTATCACTATGCAATATTTGTGCTTTAGTGACTGAGATATTTCACTCAGCGTTATGTCCTTCATAATCACCCATTTTGTATAATATTTCATGAGTTGCTTGTTTTTCAATGCAGGATAGTATTCCATTGTGTCAATATACCAGAGCTTCTCTATCCATTCATTTGTTGATGGGCACTTAGGTTGTTTCCAGCTCTTCGTTATTGTGAACAGAGCCGAAATAAACATGGGTGTGCATATATCTGCTTGGGTGACAGTTACTGTTTCTTTAGGGTATATTCCCAGCAGTGTAATTGCTGGGTCAAATGATATTTCTATTTGTAACTTTTTGAGAAAGTGCCATACAGCCTTCCATAGTGGTTGCACCTTTTTACACTCCCACCAGCAGTGAATTAAAGGGTTCCAGTTTCTCCACAATATTGTTTATTTTTAATCAGAACAATTCTTCCTGAAAAATCTTTGTTCCTTAATTTTCACATCACTGTTTTTAAATACAAAGTTTCCTTGGGTAATCTTTTCTTAAGGAGCTCCAATGCCTTAAGTGGTTAGGAGTTGCACTGACAATTCAAAGACACTCAGTTCGAATTCACTACTGTTCCTTAGGAAAAAGATGGACAGTTTCCTCCCATGCAATTTACTGCCTCTGGAAATCAGCTGGAAGGTCAGCTATGAGTTGTTTCCAACTTTAACTGTACATAACAATGATTTTTTTTCTCAGACCTTCTCTGATTTTGCGTAGTTCGCTCAATCCTAGAACATATTCTTTTTTTGTTCATTGCTCTATATTTAAAATAGCAATATTTCTTACATACTGACTATTTAGTTATGGTCTATTTTAAGGTCTGTTTTAAAATTTGCTCTCTTCTAATGTCTTTACCACCTTGCAATGACTTCTAATACATCCTGGGAGTTTCCCAATGTTACTTATCTAGATAAAATATTGCATTGCCTGAAGCCTTGTATCCTGCCAATGTGGCATGAGAGAGGATTTTCAGTGTCTACAACCCCTTTAAAATAAAGTGATGATAAACAAAGTAGTTCAGTGTGGCAACTATGAGGTCAAACTCTGAGGCAGGTCATCTGGCTGTGGAGACTTTGTTAGGCTCTCAACAAGTAAGCAATAATTTTGTGCTTCGTTTTCTCAACATGTAAGTGGGGCAATGTAATACTACTTGTCTCATTTGATTATATTATATGTGCAAGTGAAAACTAACTTTAGAAGGAATTCTGGTATTGTAGTCTATATTATGTTTCACTGTTAACCAAAGGGTCAATGGTTGAAACCCATCAGCTGCTCTCTGAAACAGAGATGAAATGTTTCCTTGCATAAAAAATTTGCATCTTCTGAAATCTGATGGAGGATCACCATGAGTTGGGATCAATTCAAAAGCAGTTGGTTTCTGTAAGGATTAATTGGGTTAATAGAAAATGTTCACAATAGCACCTGTTGTTAGATGCTGCCAGTCAGCTCTGATTCAAAAGGACCCCAAGGATAACAGAATAAAACTCTACCTTATCCTGTACCATCGTCTCAATTGCTGCTGTGCACAAGCACATTATTGCAGGCACTGAGTCAATCTCTCAGCGACATCATATATAACTCAATAAAAAAACAACATAAAGCATAAACAAACACTAAACCAGTTGTCTTGAAGCCAATCCTGATTTGTGGTGATCCCTTTTTTTCAGAATAGAATTGTACTCCATAAGGTTTTCAATAGTTATTGTCTACTGTATGCTGAGCAAATAATTTGAGAAACTAGACTATATGAAGAAGAATGTGGCATCAGGATTGGAGGAAGATTCATCAACAACTTACTTTATGCAGATGACACAACCTTACTTGTTGAAAGTGAGGATGACTTGAAGCATTTACTGCAGAAGATCAAAGACTATAGCTTCCAATATGTATTACACCTCAACATCAAAAAATAAAACCCCTCACCAAAGGACCTATAGACAACATCTTGATGTTGTTGTTAGATGCTGTCAAATTACTTACAACTCATCGTGACCTTATGAACAGCAGACTTTTCTCCTGCCCTAACTCGTATCATCCTCACCATCCCTGCTTTACTTGAGTCCATTGCTCTAGCCACTGTGATAATCCATTTTAAGGGTCTTCCTCTCACCCTCCACCCTTCCAAGCATGGTATTATTCTCCAGGAGTTGTCCTTTCCTAGTAACGTGCCCAAAGTATGTGAGAGAAATTCACTATCCTTCCTTCTTAGGAGCACCTTGGTTGAACTCTCTGCAGGATATGTTTTTTATTTTTTATATGTTCTTATACTTTTTTTAAATTTTTATGGAATATTTAGTACTCTTCTCCAACACCATACCTCAGAGTCATCAATTCTACTGTCATCCCTAGTCAATGGATAAGTTTCTGATGGATAGGAAGCAATTGAGAAGTCCGCGGCTTAAATCAAACCCACCTTAGTCCTCAGATGGATAGCATTGCTCTTCATTGCCCTTGGAGAGATCTCTGACCACAGACTTCCCCAAGTAACACATTTTCTGATTTCTTAACTATTGTTACCAAGAGTATTGTTTATGAATCTTACCAAGATGAAATTGTTAACCATTTCCGTTTTCTCACCATCTATCATGGTGTTGTGTACAGCTCCACTGTGAGGATATTTTTTTCCATGGTGTCAAGTTGTAATCCATATTGAAGACTACAGTCTTTGACCTTCTGCATAGGTGTCTCCAGTCTTTCTTGCTTTTAGCAAGCAAAGATATCACCTGCATATCACAGATTGTTAGTGAACCTCTCTTTGATTCTAGTGTTACATTCTTCTTTGTACAATTCACCTTCTTGAGTAATTTAGTCTGCATACAGAGTGAATAGGTATAGAAAGAGGACACAGCCCTTACATACATCTTTCTTAATTTTAAATCATGTAGTATTACCCTAAGGACTTTTAAATACAAAGTCCTACCCACCAGATTTTGTTTGCCCATACAAGAGCCTCCCACCCAAGCTGATTGTAAATGAGATCAGATACAGTTAATTCACTTACACTTGATTGCTAACACAATTAGACACACCCAAAAAGTTTACCCCCTGCTTTCAAGTAAATCACAAACACCACCAGGATCCTACTTCACCAAGCTAAAGGCTCACTCACAGGTAGGACCAAACCTACTTTTAAATACAAAGGCCTGCCCACCTGATCCTGTTTGCCCACAAAAGATGAGTTGTGGGATGATATCAAGGATATCATCCATGAAGAAAGTAAAAGGTCATTACTAAAACAGAGGAGAAAGAAAAAATCAAAATGATGTCAGAAGAGACTAAAGATTACACTGGAATATTGAGAAGCCAAATCTAAAAGAAAACATGTTGAAGTGAACGAGCTGAGCACACAATTTCAAAGGGCAGCTCAGAAAGACAAAGCAAAGCATTATAATGGAATGTGCAGAGAGCTGGAATTGGAGAATAAAAAGGGAAGAACTCACTCTGCATTCCTCAAGCTGAAAGAACTGAAAAGCAAATTTAAGCCTCCTGTCACAAGGTTTAAACATGCTATGGGCTATATATTGAATGACCCAGAAAGCATCAAAAGAAGATGGAGGAAATACACAGAGTCATTGTACCAGAAAGAATTGATTGACACTGAAAAACTTCAGGAAGGATTATATGAATAGAAACCAATGGTAAAGAAAGAGGAAGTGGAAGTTGCATTGAAGGCATGGACAGAAAAATAAGGTCCTAGGAATCGATGAGATACCAATTGACTTGTTTCAATTAACCGATGCAGTCTTGGATGTATTCACCAGTCTATGGCAGAAAATTTGGATGATGCCTGTCTATCTAACAGATTGGAAGAAGTCCATATTTGTTCCTATTCCCAAGAAGGGTGATACAACTGAATATGGAAATTATCGAATATCATTGATATCATACACAAGCAAAATACAGCTCAAGATCATTCAAAAATGGCTGGAATAGTACATAGATAGGAAATTTCCAGAAGTTCAAGTGGAATTTAGAAGAAACCATGGAACCAGAGGTATCCTTGCTGATGTCAGATGAATCCTGGCTTAAAGTAAGAAATACCAGAAGAATATCTATTTGTGCTTTCTTGACTATGCAAAGGCATTTGACTGTGTGGATCATGACAAGTTGGGGATGACATAGAGAATAATGGGAGTCCCAGAGCACTTTATTATACTCATGAGGAACCTATAGCTGTATCAGGAGACTGTTTTGCAGAGCAGGGGAGCAGTGCATGGTTTGGAATTTGGAAGGGAGTGTCAGGATTGTATTATCTCTGCATACCTGTTCAATCTATATGCTGAGCAAATTATCCTGAAGCTATAGTCTTCTATGAAAAGGAATGTGGTATCAGGATTGGAGGGAGACTCATCAATAACCTGTGTTACGCAGAGATGACACAACCTTGCTTGCTGAAAGTAAGGAGGACTTGTAATACTTATTGCAGAAGATCAAGGAATGCAGCCTTCATTATGGATTGCACCTCAATAACAAGAAAATAAAGATTCTTACCACTAGACCAATAGGCAGTGTCATGATGGATGGAGAGGAGATTGAAACTGTCAACAACTTTATCTTGCTTGGATCCACAATTAACACCTTTAGTACCAGCAGTTAGGAAATAAGAAAACACATTGTACTGAAAAAATCTACAGTTAGGGAACTTTCCATATTATTGAGAAGTAGTGATGTCATTTTGAGGACAAAGATGCATCTGATTCAGGCCATAATCTTTCTAATTACTAGCTATGCATCTAATACTTGGACAATGAAGAGGCATGACAGAAAAAGAATTGACGTTTTTGAGCTGTGGTGTTGGAGAAGAGCACTGACCATCCCATGGATAGCCAAAAGAACCAATAGATATGTCTTGGAGGGTGTAGCAGGAGTGCTCTTTGGAGGCAAGAATGATGAGGCTTCATCTCACATACTTTGGAGGTGGGAGAAGGATATGATGTTGGGAAAGGTGGAAGGTTGGCAAAGGAGAGGAAGACCCTCAAGTAGGTGGATTGACACAGTAACTGCTGCAATTGGCTCTTGTGTTTCAGGAAGTGTGAGGATGGCACAAGACAGGACTAAGATCAGATCTTTTGTTCATAGGGTTTCTATAAGTCATACTTTACTCAATGGTAATCAACAACAACAACAACAACTTCTGGCATGATAGCAGGAGGGGCCAGTCTTTGGAAAAAGACATCAGGCCAAGAAAGAGAGTTAGAGAAAGAGAGGAAGAACCTCAACAAGATAGGTTGGCACAGTGATTACCACAGTGGGCTTGGCAGACAGAACCCATGAGAATGGCACAAGATAGGACAAGGTTTAGATCTGTTGTTCTTGGGGTTGCTATAAGTTGTAGTAGATTTAATAACAATAGCCACTCTGGGGGTTCTAGAATACAGTACCACTATCACTGAGTTGATTTCAGAATCACAGTGACCTTGATACTGGATTTTGGAAGCTATTTTTCATAGGGACACTGTGACTCAGAGGTACCTTGTAACAGCAGAGGAGCCACTAATGAATTCAAAGCACCAGAGAAGAGCAGTGTTTGGGTTAAAAGTCCAATTTCACAAGGCCCATGCCACCAGAACGCCCTACGTTTTAGGATAGTGTGGAGGATTTTATTTCTTTTGTCACTTGTTTGTTTTGTTTTGGTTTTTATTGTGATTTGAGAGTGAAAGATTATAAAGCAAATTGATTTTCCATTCAACCTTTCATGTATATTTTGTTTGATAGCACTAAGTACAAAAGGAGAAATAATTTTTTTTTTCTCTTTCTAAGGCCCAGATTATATAAAGGATCATCTACCTAAACTTCATGAGGACCCTTGCTACATTGGAGAAAAGCGACCAATAGCAGAAAAAACTGGAGATCTTAAATATTTATGGAGGCCTGCCCCACACCTAAGTCTGCCAGCGAAATACAAACACAACTACGTTGGTGAAATTGGCTGGGGAATACCTGAGTATGATTTTATCAGCAGATCAAATTTGAAGTCTAACTTTCACATCAAGGTATTGCTCTTAAACAGATGCTTTTTGTAGTGCATTGTTTTCTCATTGGATTCTTTGTGATTTGCTTCCATAGGCAACATCATGTGTTTCATTTGCCACTGAGAAGTAATTTTACAGAATAATGAATATGCAAATGAATGTACCTAAACCACAAATCCTTATTAGCCCTAGAAATAGACAGTAAAAGCGATGTGAAGAAAATGAAACTATTTGCTGTTGAGTTGGAACCATCCCATAGCTGACCCTCCAGTGAAGTTTTGGAGGCTGTAAATAGCAAGAGAGGAGACTGTCTTTCTCCCATGGAGCAACTGATGGATTTGAACTATACCAGAGATGGATGACCTTTTGGTTAGTAGCACAGTTCCCTACAGTTTACATCACCAGAAACACCCGAAATGTCTATTAATATGTGAGCAAATGTACTCATATCCAAATTCTTTATTAGCCTCATGAACAGAGATAGAGAAGAGATAGAAAGGAAACTAAAGCATGGTTAATCCAAAGCCACTTGTGCTTGTCTTTGGCAAGCTCTCAGATTCACATTTATGTGAGATCTTCACACAACACTCCCTCATCCTAGCACTGCCTTGTGTGTGGGTGGTGTGAAGGCAGCAGTCTGTGCTGGACATAATTCACAGAGCTGAAAAAAATGAGTCACACATCTTCGAAATCCACTGTGATGTCTTGTAGCAGGTAATCCAGGATACTAAGCCAGAAACTTCTAAGAAATCTTGTTTTGTTTTCTCCTGGGAACGTGGCCACGGTCTGAGCACATCTCATCTCCTCTGAAGCATAAGGGGGCACAAGTGATTTCAGAAGTGAAGTCGGAGAGTTCACTTATTATTTTCCATGTAGCCTTTTGAGTTATGTGGAATTCGAAAATTATATATATATTACAAAAATGCAATTTCCTCAAACTTGTTAAGCACTAATAGTAAGGAAAAGGTTAACAGAAAAATAAAAACAGTTGTTAGCCCTACCTGCTAAGACTGTGGTGGCTCAGAGGTAGAATTCTTGCCTTCCATGAAGAAGACCTGGATCTGATTCCTGGCCAATGCACTTGATATATAGCTGCACTTTTCAGTGGAGGTTTGTGTGATGCTGTGACACTCAAAAGATTTTGACAGGGGGAGCTCTGGTGGCCTAGTGGCAAGAAGCTGCAACTACAATCCCAGAGGTGCACGGTTCGAATCCACCAGATGCTCTGCCGGGGAACGAGGGGCAATCTCCTCCTGTACCAGTCAGATCTGATTTGACGGTACACGCACACAAAACTTAATAAAAAATTAAAAAAAAAAAAAAGATTTTGACAGAGCTCCCAGACTAAGGTGGATGAGAAAGAACTGCCTGCTTGTCCTACTTCTGAAAGTCAGTCAATGAAAACCATATGGATCACAGTGATCTGATAGCTTGATCATGGGTTGGCTCAGGTCTAGGGAGCACTTCTTCCATTGAGCATGGGGTCATCCTGAAATGGCTCAAGGACAACTCACAACCCCTGGTGAAGGACAGCAGTCGGAGGCTTAGCCTTTGAAGCCAGGTTTCTGGTGAAGAGGGCTTCAGATGGCCTGACTGTGGTTCAGGCCCAGCTCTGTGATCTGGTCGCGTCTGTACCAGCTCACTAGTGCTTTCTCCCTTTGTGCATGGCCATATACAGAGTGCCTGCTTCACAGGGTCACTGGAGCTCCTACTATGTTTCTGCAACCTACTGTGTGTGGCCTTCAACTTTGATCTTAGTTTCCGTATGATGACATATTAGTATTTACCAAACGGGGCGCAAGTGATTTGATTTCAAGATGCTTTAATAATTACTGGTGACTAGAATGTAAAAGTTGGAAATAACAATGAAAGAATAGCAGAAAGTACAATCTTGGTGAAAAAAAAATGAGGCTGAATGTAAAAAAATGGAATTTTGTATGTTCAAGGATATATTAATTATAAATTCCTTATTTCAAAAAATACCAAAAAAAATGTCTTTACACATGGGCCTCGTCAGATGGACTGCATAGAAATCAGATCTACTCCATCTGTAGAAAGAACTCTTGAAGAAGCTCAATACTCAAGGGCAAGTTCAAACTAAAGCTGAGAAAATTGTAAACAAGTCCACAAGAACCAAAATACAACTTTGAATCTATCCATTTGAATCGAAAAATCATCTCCAGAATAGGTTTGAGACATTGAACACTAATGAGCGAAGACCAGATAAGTTGTGGGATGACATCAAAGATACCATCAACGAAGAAAGCAAAATGTCATTAGAAATACAGAGGAGGAAGAAAAAAAACCAAAAGGAATACAAGAAGAGATTCTGAATATCGCACTAGATAGTCACCAAGCCAAAACAAGGTGGAGAAATGCTGAAGTAAAAGAGATGAAATGTGGACAAAATTCACCAGCTACTCAGCAAGAGAAAAATGACCAATCTCCTCTAATGTGAATTACTCCCTGGAAAATCTGATTAAGGGTCAGCTATAAGTCGGTTTCACTGAATGGTACAACAACATTGTCTATATTAACTATCATAAACAATGCCTTAAGGAGGGTGACTTTCAACCTAGAGCTTTATAGTGACAACAGAGAGATTCACGGAAAATGACTAGACATGTTTGCAATGAACCCTGTATCATTTACATAGGTTGAGGCTCACATTGGTTTATCCTGGAATTCCCTGGATGGTGCAATTCATTAACCCTTTTATGGTCTATAGAAATTTCTCACCTACATTTTCCTTTAAAGCATTTATTGGGTAACTAGCTGCTTTTCTGCTGACAGTACCTGCCTCTGTCAGGAGGGAGCCGGTACTTTTAAAAGGAAGACATGGACAAGTGCCATATTGCTGTTTTTACAGGGTATTGTATGAGGTGATATATCCTTGTCATATGATTTTAGAAATCTAGAAAGTTTTGGTTTTTTTAAACTGGGAGATAAATCTTCTAAGTAAATTTCCAGGTTTCTACATTATTTGTAAGTTATCTTTCCTTGGATGATTCTATGGTCACATACATGTAATCTTGTTGTTGTTCTTGTGAGGCCTCCTAAGTTGTCCAGGGCACTAGAAGGTGGTACAAAGCCCAGCAGAACATATATCTCTCACCTAATATGAAATAAAACATCCATCTTTTATATTTGAATTTATAAAATGTTCATTAATCCAGTATGATGTCTGTTACTAAAAACACATGGTATAAACAAGGAATTCAAAGCGGAGAATAATGAAATCATGGAAAGGTTGAGCACTTGAGAACTAACTGAAAGATTCAAACTCACTCAGAGGAGCCTCATTCTCCCCAAAGGTCACAGCCTGAAAACTTACAAATGGTAAAGACCCCAACAGGCTAGCAACTAGTTTGCTTTTGCTTTTTAAGTTCTAAGTTTTGGCACCCTGACTGCTCATCACCTCCAACCCCACCCCTTAGGTCCAATAGGATCACAGTTTTCTTTTTCTTTTTTTTTTTTTTAATTTTTACTTTATTATTTTGTGTGTACCGCCAAATCGGATCTGGCTGGTACAGGAGGAGATTGCCCCTTCTTTGCCAGCAGAGCATCTGGTGGATTTGAACCTCATACTTCGGGAATTTCAGTGCAACTTCTTGCCACTAGGCCACCAGAGCTCCCTCGGATCACAGTTTTCTAAGTCTAGATTTGAACTTTGATGGCTCTCAGTCCAGTGCTTCAGGCATCCATTTCCGATCGATTGCACTTGGCACACCATGTGACACTTGATCAGAGTGTTCTGATCATGGGGCTTTCATTGACTGATTGTGGGTTGTAATTTAAAGAAAGATATCAGTCTCCAATTTTCTCTCAGTTCTCGTCATTCAGTGGGCCTTGTCCTCATTCCTCAGCTCCCATACTGGCCCAAATGGAATCAGCTGCTTCTTGGTTCAGTCTAGCTTCAGAACCTCCGCAGTGTCTCTTTATTGTGATGTCTCTGGACTTAGTCAGCACAAACATTCATGTACTGGATTTTTATAGCCCTAACAGCTGCTGTTCCTAATTTATGAAACTCCAGGTTTGTCTGAGACTGGCAGCTGAGGAAGCGCGGGCACCTTGACAGACTTAGGAAAATGCCTGAAGCAGCTGCTTTCTACCTGGAAACGCTCCCCACTTTGGGGCGCTTGGGAGGGTTCTATAGATCATCTAGAGTTTGGCAGGAAGTTAATACCTTCCAGACTAAGTGACACTTGAAAAAAGTTTCCCGCACATTGAAGAGGTCAATAAAAATCACAATATCAGGTTTCATTTCAGGATTTTTTGTGGTGAGCCATTTCCTACTCACTCTTTTTTGTGGGATAGAAAGCCATAATAATGCAGGTGTGCATAAGCCAGGAAAGATTACAACTATTATTATCTCACATGTAAAAGCAGTACATTCTTTTCTTCTTCTTCTTTTTTTTTAAATTTGGACTCTACCAAACTAGAAATGTTTCTGCAAGAATTTACGGAGTCAGTCCTGTGTTAAAATGAAGAGCATGCCTAGTTGCATCTTAGCTGGTTACTTCTCTCCTCCCCTGGCCTTTCTCTAACCCAAAACTCCTCAGGGTCGGCTGGCTTTCTGACTCCCCTCTGTCTGCTCTTGCACTCTGACCCTCATGCCTAAGTGATTTAAGTCCTCTGGTTTTCCCACAGAAAGAATGCTAGAATGGGCTTGAAGAAAGATTGTTCTTAGGTCTGAGCCTGAAGGCAATATTAAATCAATTAATCATACTGGATATTACAACCAGTATAGTATGTTGTAGAACCAGTTAAAATGTCTATGCAAGGCAAGGAGAAGAACTACAGATACCCAGCAAAATCATTACAGTTTGTATAACATAATACAGTAAAAACTAACATTTTCAAGGCTTTGAAATTTCTGACTCATTTTTAACTGTCACAAATTCCACGGCTGTGAAATCCAGAGGGTTCTTTGTGACAATGGTATGGATATCAGAAGAGACTTCTGAGGAGATGTTACATTTCTTGATGGCTGTCGCGTAAACTGGTCTAAGGTCATTTGTTTTAGCAGACTTTTTTTCTTTCTAGAAATCTGTTTCATTTAGAGGATCGAGAGTTGCCATTGGCTATTTATTATGTGAGAGAGGTACTGTGATTACTCCTTTTTACAGATTGGAAAACTGAGGTACTGTCAGATGAAATGAGTCAGATGAAAATGACCTTGAGCTCACCAAACAAATAGATGGTGAAGTCAGGTTTTCAGCTCAGTCTGGGTGAAGGAAAAGACGTTGAGGGAACACAGAGCTTCAGAAGAGATAACATAGAGGAAACAAGAATCAAGTCAGAACATTAGGTCAGAGGCAAGGCACTGTGCACAGTGCACATCCACGCTATCATTTTTCTGTAAGGTGGAGTCTGGCTTGGGTCAGTTTTGCTTGCCTTCCTTTAGACAATTTGTGTCCATTTCTTCACAGTGGTCTACATTTTCTCCTCCCAGTTTCACACTCTGCATCATTTGCACAATACAGTGCATGCATAATAATAAGATGAATCATGAGTTGGTGCCTCCCACACATTTGATCTACAACCAAATAACATGCTAATGATTCTTTGACATTTTATGTACTAAATAAAGGAAACACATCGCTGTTGAGTTGGAACTGACTTACAGCTAAAACCTCCAGCAATTTGTCAAGACAATAAGTTATATATGCAGAGATTGCCCACCTTTCTCCTATAGACCTGCTAGTGGATTCTAACCACCAGAGAGGTACCACCTTTGGATTGATAGTGCAGCTTCCTACGGACTAGCTACTCACACTCTGCAATCTGTAAGAAGTCTCTGATTGGTGTAGTTAACACTCTTGGCTGTTACTCAGAAGTTTAGCAGATTGAGTCCAGCAGAAAAGATTGGTGGTTTAGTTCCCAAAGCTCAGTCCAATGAAAAGCCTTTGTGTAGAAATTGTTGAATTTGTATATGTTCTGTCATATATATTTATTTGTACCACAACAAAAAAAAATAAAAAGGGAAGAGGGAGGGGGAAGTACAAAGAGGCACAGTTCTCCTCTGGCATATATGGGGTCTCCAGGAAGCCGCATCGATTCAATGTAACTGGTAAACAGCCTTTTAAACATAGAATCAAGTATGCTCACTCACTCATCACTACAACATAGTAGGTTCCAAATCATTGCAACCTTCCATTGGGTTCTGAGGCTGTGAGTCATGACTGAGAAGACTGTCTGTCTTTCTTCCACGGCACAGTTGGTGGATTTAAACTGATGAAGACAGAGCTTTTTGGGTGGCAGGGCAACACCTTATGGACTGAGCCAACAGAGCATTCAAATCTAATAGAGAGTGGAACTCTGAGGGAAAAAATGGAGAGCACTGAGGAGCCACCAAACTGCACCTTTTTTCCTTTTTCCAGGCTCACCTCCTCGTGCAGTTTTCCAGACTCTCTATTCTCACTATGGTTTCCTCTTTTAAATTAACATGGAGAAAAGTACTGCCAGTGTGGTAGTGTTAAGGATTTGACATTGTTGTTATGTGCCATCGAGTTGAGTATGACTCACAGTGACTCTCTGAACAAAAATCTGAACCATGTTCTTTTCTGAGCCATCTTCACACTTTCTGACACACAAGAGCCCGTTGCAGCAGTCACCACATCAATCTACCTAGTTGAAGGTCTTCCTCTCCTTCACTGGCCCTCCATCCTTCCAAGCATAAGGTCCTTTTCCAAGGAAACCTTTCCCAGTAACATGCCCAAAGTATGTGAGACAAAGCCTCATCATCATTCTTATTTCCAAAGAACACTCCGACTGCTCCCTCTCCAAGACATAGCTGGTTTTTATGGCTGTCAATGGAGATGTTCAATGCTCTTTTTCAACACCACAGCTCAAAGGCATCAAGTCTTTTCTTGTCATCCTTATTCAATTATCCAGCCCTCAGATTCATAGCAAGTAATTGGAAAGACTATGGACCTGAATCAGACACACCTTAGTCCTCAAACACACATCATTACTTCTCAATAATTTCGAGAGGTCCCTAACTGCAGGTTTTCCCAGTGTAATGTGTCTCTTTTTATCTGACTGCTGTTACCAAGGGTGTTCATTATGGATCCAAGCAAGATGAAGCTAATGGCAGCTTCAATCTCCTTCTATCCATCATAATGCTGCATATCGGTCCAGTGGTAAGAATATTTGTGTTCTTGACATTGAGGTGCAATCCATACCGAAGGCTGCATGCTTTGATTTCTTGCAAGTGCTTCAAGTCATCTTCACTTTCAGCAAGCAAGGTTGTGTCATCTGCATAACACAAGTTATTGATGAGTTTCCCTGCAATCCTGTTGCCACACTCCTTTTCATAGAGCACAGCTTCTTGGGTAATTTGCTCTGCATACAGATTGAATAGGTAGGGAAAGAGAATACAACCCTGACGCACCCCTTCTCAATTTTAAACCATGCAGTGTTTCCCTGCTCTGTTCACACAACAGCCTCCTGGTTCGGGTATAGATTCTGCATAAGCACAAGAGACCACTAAACACATTCTTCAGAAGCTCTAGAGTTTTTTCCCCATCCAAAATTCTCTCACTTACTTAGTTTCATTTAGAGAAATCTCAAACACAAACAGTAGTTTTGAAGCTCATTAAATTCTAAGATCTCATAACCCTAAACTCCAGATGTTGTTATCAGTATAGAAGACTTAAAAAAAAAATAACAAAGCTCTTTTATTGAACTCAATTATAAAAGCGAAAAAGAAAACAGCTTTTCTAAAATTAGGCATGTCTTTGAATTGAGGTTGTTCATTCCTACTTGAGAATGTTTTGTTCTCACTTCCTATTTCTTAGAGTTATTTGCATCCTAACAGTTTGTGGTTTAATATAAAAATAATTACATTTGCACCTTTCACCGTTAAGTCCTGTATAAAGTGATGGGCCTTCTGCCCACCGTGGGAGCCTTTCTAAGTGGCCATCTCATGCTGACCATGTGTGAGAAAGAAGAAACACAGGTGAAGAAGTCCAAATAACTTCCCCTTTTCTTGAAAATACAATATATTGATGCCATTAGCTTTGGCATACACAGATGCTATGTTTTCTCCATTTGAGAAAGCTTAATTTTCTAGGATTCCACAAATGATATCCTTACATTCTAAAGGAATCATGTATTTATAAAATCTTACTTATATTAGAACTTCTAGAAAACCAATTTTATGTTTGATTTTTCTTTTTCTTAACAATTCCTAAAAAATAAACAAACAACAACCCAATTCCTAAGAACAACACAAGAAGCACATACTATTGATTTGCACATCTGTTTTTGATCAAGGAGCCCTGCTAGAGTAGCGGTTAAGCACTCATCTGCTACCTAAAAGGACAGCAGTTCAAACCCACCAGTCACTCTGTGGGAGAAAGAGAAAACAACCTTGTTCCTTAATGATTTACAGCCTTGGAAATACTATGTAGTATTTCTTCTCTGGCCTATATCGTCTTTATAGTTGGAAACTACATTATTATAATGAGTTGGAAATGATATGCCTGAAAGAATCTGTGGGTAGTACAAACAAATGATACAAATAGGTAAGGAGTTTAGAAAGGACAGTAGTGAAGTGCTTAACTGCTAACTAAAAAGTTGATCGTTTGAACCCTTCAGTCCCTTTATAGGAGAAAGATATGGCAGTCTGCTTCTTTAAGATTAGAGAGCGAGAGAGAGGAAAAAAAAAAAAAAAAAGCCCAAGTTCAAAGCAGAGCCATCAAGTTGATTCCAGTTCATAGTTGAGTCTATAGGGAACCAGAACTTCTTCATGGAGTTTACAAGGCTTTATTACAAAGCAGACAGCCACATCCCTCTCCCATAAGACTGTAGGTGGGTTCAAAGCACCGATCTTTTGGTTAACAGCCAAGCACTTTAGCTACTATGCTACAAGTGCTCCTTTTCTTAAAGGCCACAAACTTCAAAACCTTATTGAGCTGTTCTGCTCTGTCCTATGGAGTTACTATGAGCCTGTTCAAGTATTGAATTGAAAGCAGTTCCATGAAGAGTGATATGTTGGAGCAGTAAAGTATCCCTGTTGATAGCTGGGGAGACAGTACTGAGTCCTAGTTCCTTTGGCTGCCCTGCCCTAGGTGAGCTGACCTCTTGGCTAAATGAGTATTTTGAGATGGGAGAAAATGAATGGGGGAAAAAACCCTCAATTTTTCTTATTGTTTTAGCAAGACTATGGAAATGCCAGAGAGAGGGAGAAAGGGCCTAGCGTAATTTAAAGTCTGGTGAGTGACTACATCCCTTAATTAAGGAATGTTAAAAATATACCCTGGTGGTTACTAACGTTTATAGTGTTCTACACAACATCTTGAGTATATTTCTAGATGTAAACAACCATATTTTTAAAAATTAGTCTCTTAAAGTTAGCAACTAAACATATTCCGTGGGTTTTCTACAAATATTGTTTGATGATTACAGAGACTTAGAAAACTGAGAAAATATTGTATAAATTAGAATAAACCGAAGAAACCAAATCCATTGCCATGGTTCTAACTGATAGTAACCACTTGTGTTCAGAGTAGAACTATGCTCCTTGGAGTTTTCAAGGATCTGAACTTTTGGTGGCAGATTGCCAGGCCTTTCTTCTGAGGCACCTCTGAGTGGGTGTGAGCCAATTATTTAATTAGTAATTGTGTGCTTAATCATTGATGTCACCAAGAGATTCCTGTGAGATAAAATAGCTTCTAGGAAAACTGTGGTTTCACTCCATGTAGAGGCTCTTTTAAGTGTGTTGTAAAAATAAAATCAGAAACTTTGCTGTGATTTAATACCACCAGGACAGGTGATCAGAATTTTGGGGATATCTCTCTAAATCTGGCATTTACTTTGCAGGGGGTGGGAAGAGTTCTTAAATCATTGTGAATTTAGGATTATAGTGTTCCTTACTATGCCCACACAGGCATGTGTTACTGAACATGCATTATATAGTCTATGAATTAGGATTTTATGCAATTTGGAGAAGAATGCAAGAAAATGATGTGTGTTGTTGACATTTTCAGTGTAACTGCTATAAAATATTGCACTGTGCCATCTCAGCCATGTTCCAAATTATTTAAGCAACTTAAGGGTCTGAGATTGGCTTTATTTTGCTTTATGCTGATACTATCAACTCTCTTCTCTCCTTTACCACCTTGTAGAGTTAAATGGAGGTGGTGTTGTTAATAACCATCTTGTAGATTTTGCCCCATGGCTACTTATGAGTCAGAATCCTTCTTTGGAGTAAAACTGCTCCACAAAGCTTTCAAGGTTCTAACCCTTTGGGAGCACATTGACAGGCCTGTCTTCCAAAGCACTTCTGGGTGGAGTTGAACCATCAATCATTCTGCGAGTAGTTGAGTGCTTCACCATTTGCACCAACTAGGCACTCCACTTGGACTTAATGAGGATCAATGAAAGGCAAGTGAATGAACAAATGAATGAGCAAAGTCAGTGACTACTAACCTTCTGTTCAGAACTGGCATTCAGGTGCCTTGTGCATTAGTGGAATATTCAACATGCCTTTTCCAGCCATTGACTTTATTACTATCACCACATAACGAAGTGGTGGTTGCTCGGTGATATTGATTTGACTCTGATTCATAACAACTCTCTGTACTACAGTTCCAAACCCTGCCCAATCTTGCATCATTCTCACCATCCCTGATAATCTTAAGCAGTGGTTGCAGTCCCTCTGTCAATGCATCTTATTGAGGGTCTGCCCCTTTTTCTCTGACTTTCCACCTTTCTAAGCATGATATCTTTCCCCAAACACTGATCTCTTCTGACAACATGGCCAAGGCTTGTGAGACATCGTTGCAGAACATGGGTAGGCAGGACTACACAAATATGAGGTATGTGTGGCGCACCAATGGGGCTGGTTAGCTAATAATGCAAATGGCACCTTTTGGGTTGCATCGTACAGGTAAGATGTATAAAATGTCAACATGGATGTTGCTCAATTTTGCCAGCCTGCTAGGCTTAGATTGAGCAGGCTCAGAGGGGGGAGAAAGGCGGGGGGGAATCACTACAGTGGAGAAAGGCAAATCAGAGATCTCAGTGCATTCATTGTGCCTGAGATCCCTGGACAAACCAGAAGCAGACAAACAGTAGTCTACACAGCAGCAGTGGTGGAAACAGCAGAAGCAGCAGCAGCAGCACCAGTGGCAGTGGTGACAGCAGAGGTGGAACAGAACCAGACATCAGTGGGAAGCATAGCTGTGGGATCTAAGCCTATGGAACAAGAAAGCCAAGTATTTGATGGCAAAAATGTGTGACCTGCTAGGGGAACTACACCTGCCAGTGCCCTGAGCTAGAGTCGAGTGTCTTTGGGCCTCGGCTACCTGGCAGATGGAAGCGGCACCTTATTGGCAGAGCTAAAAGATCTTTGTAGCCCTTGTCCAAGCAGAGGTCGGGGTCATGAGGGCAAGGGTTAAAAAGAGGCCTGCTTGCAAGCAGAGAAGAGGCTGCTGTCCAGATTGAAGAATTATATCCTGAATATTTCCAAACCTGAATTCTAATCTGTAAAATAAACTCCTTATTTGTTAGAATTGTTTGTGAGTTCCATTTGACCTTTGCAAGGAATTAGCAAACCCAGTAGAGAAGCAGCGAGAGCTGTGGGAGGGACAGTTGGTGCCAGAATTGTAGGAAGATGTGGTGCGTAGGAGCAGATCTGACCTCAGAGGAACCAGCTTTGTGTTGTTGATGCTACTGCTGAAGATTCTTCCCCCTTGTGAAGTTCATGGAAGTCAGACACTGCCCCCTTCATGCCTGCCACGCTGCTTTTCCAGAGATTTTGACAGAAATCTTTGTATAAACATTTTAGAATATGAATATGACCGAGCAACTTAAATGTTTGAAGTCTTAGTTGTTGTTCCTGTAAAGTAGGAAAAATCAACTTACTTGGCATGATTGACTAAAATGATTTATTACAGCACTCGGCACATGCCTCTATTCTTCTTAAGAATGTGTGATTATGCATTGTATTGTGAATATTGTCATATCACACTACTCTCTCTCAGGTGTATCCTGCACGTATTGTCGATGCCACACAAGTTCTCCTGAGTTCACAAAAAACCCCGAGTACATTCCTTCCTGGAAAATTTTAATAAAATGTACAATTATGAACAGATTAATTTTTAAGTATGCTATAGATTGGGAATTACTATTACTCCTAGTTTAGTCACTAAAAGCAATTTGAAAATAATTTGCCTTCCCCCCCCCCCCCCCCCCCCCCCCCCCTCTATGCCTGAGCTACCACCCTGAGTGTAATTTTGTGTTGTGGAGCTAATTGGACAATTAACTTGGGGGAAGTACACTTTTTAACCTTTAAATTAACAACAGTATCAAGCACATTAGAAACCTCCAAGGGTGAGAACAGTTGAGAGACAGGCACTTGATTACATTTCAGAAACAGTGAGCTGGGCACATGTGGGAACTTGGAAGCTCTTGTGTGACTTAATTGGTTTTTTTTGTTCCCCCCTTGAAGCAACTGTAGTGGAATCTGCTTAGAAATTTAGATCTGACTAGAGATCTTCAACCAACTCTGATCAATGTTGTTGTTGTGTATCATCCAGTTGAAAACGACCCATTGCTGATCCTCCAGCAGGTTTTCAGAGGTAGTTAATTGTATAAGAGGTTATTGCCCATCTTCTCAGCAGGTGGATTCAAACAGATGGGTTTGAAACTCCAGAGAGGTGCTGCCTTTGGGTTTTTTGTGCCTTTGCAAAATTCTCTATGGCCTGCACCACCCGAGTTCCGTTCTGTATTTGACTAACTGGAAGTAGATTCTGACTGAAAGGCAACAAGTATTTTTGAGCAGAGATCATGGTTCTCACCGATCTTCAACCAGACGAATTGACACAGTGACTCCTGCAATGGACTCAAATGTGTCAGAAATGAGGAGGCTGGCACAGGATAGGAAAAGGGTTCAGATCCGTTGTTCATAGGGTTGCTATGAGTCGTACTTGATGACACCTAACAACAACAACAACAGTTATACAGTCAGACCCTAATCTAGGTGTTATTTCAAAAGACAATGTAATCATCTCCACTGATTTTAGGAAAAGGAGGTAATTTTTGGTGTACCTGACCTAATCAAGTGCTCTTAGAAGCCCCAGGGTTCTTCCTCACAATGGGAATAAAACCACAAGAATTTGACATACGGGGGATACTCTGTTTCTGGCTTTAAAGAACTCCTTACCATCACTGCAGATGATTCTAGTCTCTGGAGAAAGACCTCATGCTTGGTAAAGTAGGTGGTCAGTGAAAGAAAGGAAGACTTTCAACGAGATAAACTGACTCCAAGGCTGCAACAATGGGGCAGCACAAATTGTGAGGACGGCACAAGATCGGAAAATATTTTTTCTACTTTTTCTTTTGTAACTGACTCAATGGCACCTAACAACAACAGTATTGATAACAACAATATATACTCTGCTATTCATAGGGTTTTGGCTTAGTAGTAAGAAACATCAGAACAATCCCAAAGGCACAGAGTTCAAATCCAACAACTGCTCTGCAGAAGGATGGCCAATCTCCTCTCCTGGGATTTACTGCCTCTGAAAATCCACTGGAGGGTCAGCTTTGAGTTGGTTTTGACTCACTAGCACACAACAATAATGTTCATTTGAAATGTGAAAGATTATGTTGGGTAATATTTGAATATTTCACAGAAAACGACACAGCGCTGAGAATACAGTCAGTAAGCTCACAAAATGCAATGTTCAGGCTATTTGTTGAAAGCTGATGTACTAATTCAAGCCATTAAAAAAATAATGCAATTAAAACAAAATGATAGCAAGACATCATTCACGTTGATGTTTAAGCTCATGTATAATATGACATAAAATGAAGCATGGGTTTCTACATTTTTGCTTTTTAACAAGAAAACTGCATCACAGAATCCATCCCTTAAACACTGGACGTTTTCCAGAAAGAAATGTTTTGTTTCTTCTCATGCTTTGGATATAAAATGAATGCTTTACATGCTCCATCCACACAAAGGCCTTTATGCTCCCTTTCTCCCTTCAGTAGTTCAGTCTAGAATAGACAACATTATACAATTTCAGGACCCAGCTACAACAATGGGAATGCTTTCAGTGGCTTGTGGGAACAAAGACACTTAAGGGGTTAACAGTAATATTTTGCAAATTGAAGCAAGTGGGGGGGGGGGGAAAGAAGCACATTAGCATAAGAAAAGGTAGCCCTCAGGGATTTTTCACTCAAATGTTTGGTACTAAGAGCTCTATGTTACCAAGGAGAAGGCTGGAGAAGAAAAATCCCAGTGTCTACATTCTCCTGAAATACATTGTTATTATATGCATTCTACTGGTGAGAAAGACTGCATAGTTATTAAAGAAATGTAAATTGGTTCTGTCTAGCAAGAAATGTAAAAATTTGATATACTAAAAAAATCCCCAAGCAACCATACAACCACTCTGAGTCAAGTATAGCAAAAAAATAAGAAAATTGATTCAGCAACTAAGCAAGAAAATTTGATTAATCCCCAAATGATGCTGAAAGTATGCCAGGGTGAGACAAGAGGTGGTCTGAGATTAAAAGTGAAAAATCTCAATCAACATTTTTTGAAACAATCTTTTATAGTGCTTCTAAAAATTAGTTTTCATTCATTCA
Source organism: Elephantulus edwardii (assembly GCF_000299155.1). Taxonomy (NCBI): domain Eukaryota; kingdom Metazoa; phylum Chordata; class Mammalia; order Macroscelidea; family Macroscelididae; genus Elephantulus; species Elephantulus edwardii. The sequence continues at coordinate 10,565,413 of NW_006399869.1, forward strand.
CATACACTGTGTTTTGTAATTTAACTACAATTGATCAATGACTTTTATCACAATGCCTTGTCAAATTCTCATTGTACCTGTCCTATATCACCCCACCCACCTGCCCATTAATCTTTGCTGCTCTGAATTTTTTTTATTATTTTTAAGTTAAATTTTACAAAGCAAATTCCCTTTAATACTTTTATACGGATTTTTCTTTGCCATTGGTTATAATTTTTACACTATGTCAGCATTCTCTTTATTGACATTGTGTTCTGTTTCCATTGATCTAGTTTTCCTTCTCTTGTATGGGGCTTAGTATGCTAGCTATGAATCAGTTCTTACTTGACAGTACACAACAACAACAACAACAACAATTGACCAATAGTTTTCTGTAGTCACTTGTATTGGGTAGAAAATGACACCGTTGTTTATTTTCAAAATATCCTATTATTTGATTGAAAGTTTATCTGCAAAAAATGCCTGCTATATCACATTCAAAGTTTTTTAGGCAATTATCACAGGATTCCCTTAGTCTCTATTGGCCCAGTAAAAGCTACTATTTCCCCCCTCATTTGAATTTTGTCCTACATTTTTCTCCCCCATAATATCTACTATGTGTCCTGTCCAGAACAGTGTGTAATGGTAACAAGGTCCCATCTTCTTTTCTCCATATAGCAGAGACTGTGACTTGTGCGTGTTATTAGTCTTTGTGGATTAGTTTCTTCTTTGACGCTTTTGGTTTTCTTCGTTCTTTTTTTTCTTAAGGGGTGAGAACACTTTAATTTATAAATAGGATTTGGCTATCCTCCTACAACTCCCCTCAGAAGGAGCCCACGGGCCATATCACTGAGGAAGAGTGTCCTGAAGTTCAAGATCCTCAGAGGGGCAGGATGGGGAGTGTGAGGAGACAGGCCCTGGCCCTGGCCTATAAAACTGGTCTTGGGTTCAGCAGTAAGTGGCAGAACTTAGACTGATGAACGGCTTTCTCAACTATGGGGTTGTGCTTTTGTCTGGATTTGCTTTTGCGTTTGTTACCTCCATATTACCTGTCAACAACTTATGTGGAGCAAGAGAGGCAAGGTACAGGCAGGGTGGGACATTAGCTCTTACCATAGTAGAAGGGACTGTCTTTATCAAAGAGGTCATTGGCTTCTAAGGCTGGTAGCCTGCTAGCAGTAGAACTCATGTCACTTTTTTTCCATGTCGTAACTCAGGCAGGGCAAGGGCTTGTTTTCTCTGTCTCAGTCGAGGATTACAAATTTGAAGAGGCTTTAACTTTGAAGAGGCTTTAATTTGAAGAGGAAGGTCTGAAAGTACAGTGCAGAGGGCAAATCTGGCTAGGCCACTAGGTCTATTGATGGCCCAGGTGGGTTCAGGCTCTTTAAAAGTCCTGCGCAGGCAACAACACCTGCAGCCAGGGAGGAGACTAGTTCTTTACTTTCTTCCTTCATTTCTTTTTGTTCCATGTAAGTGGTGACCCACAGGTGTATCTTTTTTTTTTTTTTTTAACGAAACACATTGTTTCTTTTCTGTCAATCTTATTTCCACTTTTTAAAAGACAGTTTAAGACTACTCATTGGTTGTTCTGACCCACTCAGGGGCCCGAGCAGTAGGGTCTACAGACCAGTCTGGAACCAGTTAAGGAACTGCTGAATAGATAGAGGGCACCTGCACGCCACGGTCAGATGAGTCTGCAATTTCAGGCTGAGCAGCAGTGAATTTAGGGGCAGGGGCCGGCCATGCTCCCTGAAACTCCTTCTTGGTCACCGCCTTTCAGCAGCAGCCTGTCCTGCCTTTTTAATCTCTTCCGGATCTTTGCAGAAGTACAGATCAGGTGAGGCCTCCCATGGGTGCTCCCGGGAGACTGTGCCACGCGTGCGCAGGACTTCCTGGGCCAGCATCCACCTCATCAGACCCATGGAGTGAGCTCCCTTGTTGTTGCACAGAACAAAATCTGTGTTACACAGGGCAATGGTGGGCAAGTTAACGTAAGATGCTTCTGTCAGAGGCTGGTGGTCAGCCCTGAGATCAGTAACCATCAGAAGACAGGGCTCCCAGAAGGCTGCCTGGATCTGGTTAGTGAAGGTTCCAGGAGTGAAGCGCCCGGCAATAGGAGTGGCCCCAGTAGCAGCAGCAAACTTCAGAACAGCTCTCTGGCCCGTATTTCTGGAGGATATGACACTGACATCAGCTGGATTTTCAGTGGCAACAATGGCACGTGCAGCCAAGAGAAGCTTCTCCCAGGTCCTTTGCAGGTTTATGACATAGATGCCATCACTTTTCCTTTTGTAGATGTACTGTTTCATTTGGAAGTCAAGGTTGGTGCCACCCAAATGTGTTCCTGCTGCAAGGAATTTTTCGAGGACATCCTCCTCTTTCATCTGCAGGACATCAAAGGCTTGGGACATTGTGGAAGTTGCCCCTTTAAGTTACAATGAGAACCAGGACAATGCCTATGGACCCTGGTGGGGGTAGTGTGGAAAGTCCATAGTTGTAACTCATACAATTACTTGCAAGATTTTAAAAGTGCCCTCTCTGCCCAACCTACCACATACCAAAAAAACAGTAAACAAAAACACAAGAGAATATCTTTGTGACCTATCATTGTTAGGTCTTGCTTAGCTGAATCCAACACAGAGAAATCCTGCTTATCTCTTGTAGCATCCTCACAGTCTCTGTTAAGCTTAAACCCATTGCTGCAGCTACTGCATTAACCCATTCAAGCAGGGTGTTCTTTTTCAGGAATTGGCCCTTTCTGACAACATTCCCAAGTCTCACCATCCTCATCTCGGAAGAAAATTCTAACTGCATTTCTTCCAGGACAGACTTGTTTTGTTCTTTTGACAGTCCACAGTATTTTTAATATTCCTTGCCAATCTCACAATTCAAACGTATTGATTTGTCTTTGGTCTTTCCTATTCATTGTTCATCTCTCACAAGCATATGAAAGAACTGAAAATACTTATATGCACACCCATGTTTATCGCGGCTTTGTTCACAATAGCAAGGAGTTGGAAACAACCTAAGTGCCCATCCACAAACAAAACAAAATGGATAGAGAAGCTGTGGTATATTCACACAATGGAATACTATGCTACATTGAAAACCAAGGACCTCATGCAATATTATTCAAAATGGGTGACCCTGGAGGACATTATGCTGAGTGAAGTATCTCAATCACAAAAGGACAAATACTTCATGGTGCCACTGTTGTGAAGCAGGACTGACCTCAGGGTTGGGAGGAGACTGAGAAGGATGGGTTCGATAATGTATACTGCACTGAAACAGAGGAGGGAGAAAACTGTTTAAAAGGAATAAGTGTAGATATTTTTGTCATGACAGGAGTCCAGAGAGAAGGTTGCATAGTGGAGTGGACCTGGGGGGAGGGATGGTAAAACAATGAAAGAATTTTTCTTTTGCTTTTCTAAGAGGGTAGTGTACTAGGGGGGAGGGTTCGGAGGGGAGAAAAGTGCAACAATGAATGAATGGAAACCTAAAGTCTCTGTAAATTTTCATTGAAATGAATAATAAATTTAAAAAATGTAAAAAAAGTTAACAGCTATAGGGGAAAATAAAACAGAATTTCATTCTAAAAAAAAAAAAAAGAACTGAAAATACCATTGCCTGAGTCAGGTGCACCTTAGTCTTTAAAGTGGCATTTTTGTTCTTTAGCATTTTAAAGAGGTTCTTGGTAACCAGTTTGCCAAAGACAAATACATTGATTTCTTGGCTTCTACTTCCATGAGTCTTGATTGTGGCTCCGATAAAAATGAAATTGTTGACAACTTTAATCTTTTCTCTATTTGTCATGATGTGATAAACTATATTATGCTAATTGATTAAGTTGTCCCTGAGACTTATAGTTTAAAGCCTTTTAAGCCAGTAAATAAATTCCATATATTGAAGTAATTTAGAAAAGTGTTACAACTGTGTTTACTACTATGTGGTTGGTTGTTGTTGTTATGTGCCGTCAAGTCGCTTGTGACTCTTAGCAACCCTGTGTACAAGAGCTCTAAATGCTGTTCTATCCTGTACCAACCTAGCCATCTCAAATGCACTTATTCCCACTGCTCCAGTCACAGAATCGATCCATCTTATAGAAGGTCTTCCTCTCCTTCGCGACCCCTCCACTCTGCCAAACATGATGTCCCTCCCCAAGCACCAGTCCCTCCTTGCAACATGCCCAAAATATGTCAGACGAAGCTTCAGAATCCTTGACTCCAAGGAGCATTTCGGCTTCACCTTCTCCAGGACAAACCTGTTTGTTCTCCTAGCAGTCCATGGTATATTCAACACTCTTCTTCAGCACCACAGCTCAAAGGCATCAATTCTCTTTCTATCAACCCTATTCACTGTCCAACTCTCTGATGCATAGCACATAATTACGAAGACTATAGCCCGGATCAGGCACACCTTAGTCTCCAGCCTGATGTCATTGCTCTTCAGTACTCTTGAGAGGTCCCTCACAGTCGACTTTCCCAATGCAATTCGCCTCTTGATTTCCTGGCTGCAGGTACCAAGAGCGTTGATTGTGGAGCCAAGTAAACTAAAACTGTTAACTATCTCAATCTCTTCACCATCCATACTGATGCTGTGGTTATATATGTGAATATATTTGCAGCACACACAAACATATATGTGTGTGTGTCTGTCTATCTCTATGGGTGTGTGTGTGGATACCTATACATATACTTAAACGTGGCTTTACATGTGATTTACAGCTTCTGGAAACCTGCTGTAGGGTCTGCTATAAGTCAATTCTAACTCCACAATACACATCTAAGAAGGAGTTCAGATGGCCCAATTCATAAGAAGTTACACTGCTAACACAAAGGTTGCTCCTCTCTGGCGGTTCGGCCCACCACTGGTTCTAAAGGGAAAAGACAGGCACTGTCTTTCCTTATGATTTGCAGTCCAGGAAACCTAATGGAGAATTAGCTTTGAATCAGTTTTGACTTGTTGGCAATTAATTTTTTTAATGAGATAAAACTAAGATGACTGAGCATAATCCATAGCGAGTCACACAGCTAAACAATAGTCTGCGTTTCTCTGGCAGTTGGAATCCATGAGGGGCTCAGCATTTCAGGAGGAAGATGGTCAATCTCTTCTTATCATGATTTTTAGAACCCTAAAAACCTGATTGAAGTGTCATTGTAAGTTGAAATAGGCCTGACAACAGTGGGTAAATTAGAAAACTAAGGATGTAGAGATCATTCATTCAGGAGTAATAAATTGTGTAGAGGAGCGAACATGGAAATTATTTTTTGAAGTGGCAACTGATTCTCTGTGACCTAATATTCTATCAATCTCATGCTGCTGGGTAGGAACCAGTCTACAGTGACCCTCCTTGGGGTTTCTGAGTCTATAAATCACACAGGAAGAGATTGCCCACCGTATGTCCTTGGAGCTGCTGGTGGACCTTAGGTCAGCCTCTCAGCTCCCCGTGAACAGGGTCACCAGAGCCCCTTCTGTATTTTATAAGTATCTCCAATTGTTTTAAAGGCATTTTCACACCTAGACTTTACCACTGGCTGTCTATACCTAGTTTCTTTCCCACCTATTGCCTCATCACATTTTCTAATTCTGTAAGGATAAAAAGAGTTAAAATATTTGAATTTAAATGATAAATAGTAGTATAAGATATTTGCTGTAGACAGTAATAAAGATAGAGAAGAGATTGTAGACGATATCCTTCTTGTTATCTGACACCCCTTCTCTTATAAACAGGGAAAGTAAAGCATGTGACATATTTCTTTTACTTATTATGTTCTTTTCTCAGTCAGTTCAGGATTCAAAAGGCCCTATTTTTCACTAATTTTCTTTAAACTAAATTGAGTATTTCTTATCTAATCCTTCAACCTGAATGAATTCTTTTTTGACTAGGCATATAGATCTATAGACACAGTGTTGCCTATTTACAATGAAATTATGGTTCATTAATTTCCTTTCTTTTACAGTACGGAGAACTAAGTCATGCTTGTGCTGGATACTTAACCCACAAATACCAGAATCCATGGTAAGCACATATTAACGTACTTTATATAAGTGAATTTCTTTTCCTCAATTAGTAACTTCTGTTCATTATTCTTCTAAATTTTAAAATATTAGGTCACTTTATTTCCTCTATTTTATGTATATTATTTTCATAAAAATGTGTGGTTTTGTCCTTAATAAATACTTCAAAATTTTTCATTCTCTGTTAGGTTTCATTAACGAGGGAAAGATGTAAACCAAGTACATTTAGAGTAAGAAACAGAATGTAATTGGGAAGAAAGATAATCAAGTCTACAACTATTAAGAATAGCAACTGAATGAGAGGATTAGAATAAAGTATATAAACCATTCTCTTTGGAAAAATAATATTATTTTTCTTAAAAAAGAAACTAATTTCATGCTGTTGACTTAGAAACCATCATAATGGGTAATTGGGGTTAATAAGCGTAATCCTGCTGAAGTCATGTAATGACTTGAATTCACACAATTTTAAGGCAGCCCTCAAATGAAATGAAACATATCTCACTGAAGATATGTGAAATTACTGGGAAAAGAGCATAAATGAGGCTTGTCTTCTGGATATAATGTGGAGTTCAGTTTCTAAGAGACAGAGGATCAATCAGTATGGCTTTGATAGGAAAGCAGCTTCAAAGTTGTTTGTATTTATATATTTTTGGGTGTAGATATCTGGTGTTTACTTCATCTCATTTTCAATTGTTGGAAGATATATACATGAATATATGCATAAACATATACATACATAAACATAGATGCATGAAAACAAAGTTATTGGATTTTAGTCTTGGTCTACTATACAGCATCAATCTAAAGCACTTCAAATAGATGAAAATAAGCCTCATGTCAAAAGATTACTAGTTACTACAACACATGTCCAGGAAAATAAATAACCTTATTGGGCAATTCTTATAACTTATAAAGCACATCCCATTTTAAAATCCATAAGGAAATAGTTAAACTTTAGTGCTTGAAAAGCACATGTTCTCATTAAAATATTCCACTTCATTTGGCCATAAAATATTGCCCCAGTGCAGGAATAAATCTAGTTTTGTAGAGGCATCTTTTTAAAACAAAGGAAAAATATTGGAGGACATATAAAATCAAGAAAATGTCAAAAATTTTGTTTTTCAAACCTTCGAGCCTTCTCATTATCATTGTTCCATGCACTGCTTTTACAGCTATGCTTTATGCCCTAAAAGGGCAGTTTACGTTTTTTCAAAGAAAGAAAGGACACACTGAAAGAGAAACGAAATTTCTCTCAAATCTACGGAATAAAGATATTGAAACAAGTGAAAAACGTTTGACAGACATTGTTGTTATATATATTGAAATTGATGGCATAATTTTTTTTAAAAAATGGGCACAGTATATGAACAGACACTTCACCAAAGAAGACATTAAGATGGCCAACCAACACATAAAGAAATGTTCACAATCCTGGAAGACATTAAAAACTTGGCAAGGAAAGAGCTACCTCTTCAAAGCAGAGTCTGCCCCAGTGACATAGATGGAGTAAAGATTTCACGCAGTGAAGGACCTTCACTTGCTGATGTGGAGAGATGCAAAATGAGGAGAAACAGCCTCAGACATCAATATATAGCTGGAATGTGGAATGCACAAAGTAGGAATCTAGAAAATTAGAAATTGTCAAAAAGTAAATGGCATGGATTAAGATTGATATAAAAAATGAAGTGAAATGCATAAAGATCCTAGGCACTAGTAAGCTGAGATGGACTGATAGTGGCCATTTTGAATTGGAAAGTCATATAACCTACTTTTCCAGGAATGGTAAAATAAAAATAGTGTCCCATTCAGCATCAAAAACAACACTTTGACATCTGTTCTAAAGTATAATTCTGTCAATGATAGGATAATTTCCATACACATGCAAAGACTTGTTCATGCAACTGTTTTTCAAATATGCACACCTGCCACTAAAGTCAAAGGTGAAGAAACAGGATTTCTACCGATTTTTTTTACTGTCTGAAATTTACTGTCTCCTATGCATCTGAAACTTAGGCAATGAATAAGGAAGACTGAAGAAGAATTGATGTCTTCGAATTGTGGTGTTACAAATAGTATTGACTACCTCATGGACAGCAGAAAGAACCAAACACTCTCTGTCTTGGAAGGAGTGTAATCAGTGTGCTCTTGAAAGGCGAGGATAATGAGCTTGTTGTCTCACATGCGTTGGGTGTGTAGTCAGAGAGGCAGTCATTAGAAAAAGATGCCAGGGTGGAAGAGGAAGACCCCAAATGAGATGGATTGACACAGTGAATGCAATTAGTTCACAAAAATGTGAATGCACACTAGGACCAGTGATGACTCTATAGACAATGTACCAAGACATTATTCTTAAATACAGATTTAATAATGGTGGAGGTTATGAGGATGGTGTGGGATAGGGAAATTTTTTTAATATTATTCATAGGGTCCCTATGAGTTATAGCTGAGACTTGACAGCACCTAAAAACAACTTGATAGAAATGTCATTGATTACTTGCATTTACAGGGAATAAGCAATATATTATTACAGGTTTTCTCTTCTCCATTTATCATGGTGCTGTCAATTGACCCCAGTAGTGAGAATCCTTGTCTTCTTGATGTTAAGCTTCAAATCATATTGAAGACTGTAATCTTTGATCTTCTGGAGCAAACACTTCAGGTCCTTCTCTGTTTCAGAAAAAACAAAGCAAAACAACAAACTTATGAGAAAGACGTCTTGCTGGAAAGATCATCTCAGATGTTAACACATTGTTGTTATATGCCTTCGAGTCCACTGCAACTCAGAGCAACACTATGCTCAATCCCTCCGAATCTTTCCCTATCCTGAGTCAAATTCACTGTCTCTGACGCACTTCCACTCGTTACCCTAGTTACTGGGTCAATCCATCTCATCCAGGATCTTCCTCTCCCATTCTGACCTTCCACCCTTCCCAGAATGATGTTCTTCTCCAAGGATGGTTCCCTCCTGGCATCATGCTCAAAATATGTCAATCAGATTTAAAAATTCTCCAAGGAACAATTTGATTTCATGCTTTCCAGGGCAGATCTATTTTTTCTCTTGGCAGTTCACAATATGTTTAGTACTCTTCTCCAGCACAACTCAAAGGCATTGATTCTTCTTCTGTTATCCTTAGTCATTGTCCAGCGCTCTGATGCATAGCAAGTAATTGAAAAGACCATGGCCTGTATCAGGTGCCCTCAGGCTCTAGAATGACATCATAGATTTTCAGCACTCTGGCGAAGTCCCTGACAGCAGATTTTCCTAATACTATTCATCTTTAAATTTCCTAATTTCTGATGCCAAGAGATTTTCTCTTCTCCATTTATCATGGTGCTGTCAATTGACCCCAGTGGTGAGAATCCTTGTCTTCTTGATGTTAAGCTTCAAATCATGTTGAAGATTGTAATCTTTGATCTTTTGGAGCAAATACTTCAGATCCTTCTCTGTTTCAGCAAGTAAGGTTGTGTCATCTTTATGATGTAGGTTGGGTTTTTTTGTTTAATTTTGAATTTTATTTTATTAATTTTAATGAACATTTACAGAGATTTTGGATTTTCATTCATTCATTGTTGCACTTTCTTCTTTACCCCCCCCCTTCAGTTCTCTCCTTTCTTTGAAAAGCAAAGGACAAACTTCTTCGTTGGTATACAATCCCTGCTACCCCATCCCCGACCCTGCCCCCCCCAAATGCACTCCACTATGCAACCTTAATTCTGGATTCCTGTGATAATCATAATATGCTATCATATATCACTTTTAAACTGTTCTCTCCCTCATCTGTTTCAATTCAGTATACATAATCTATCCAGTTTTTCTCAGTTTTACCCCAACCCTCATGTCAGTCACTTTCTACAACAGTGGCACCATGCAGTATTTATCCTTTTGTGACTGAGATATTTTACTCAGCATAATGTCATCCAGGGTCACACATTTTGAATAATATTGCATGAGTTCCTTGTTTTTCAATGCAGCGTAGTATTCCATTGTGTGAATATACCACAGCTTCTCTATCCATTCGTTTGTT
>NW_006399869.1:10580912-10581457 GCF_000299155.1 Elephantulus edwardii
AAAAAGCAATTACTACTTGATTAATCATGGTATATTTTACTTCCTTCTGCAGTGGGCTAATTTTCTTTACCTTAGACTTAGTGGACCAGCAAATATGAAATAACAAGTGGGAAACCCAAGCTTTAAATCAAAATATAGAGGCAGCAATCCCAAACTATACAAAGAGTAGAAACAATTTGTTTGTCTGCTGTCTTTGTTTCCATCACAACGTGGGTGGTTTTAAAGAACAGAAACTTATTTTGTCACAGTTTTGCAGACTGGAAGTCTAGATCAGGATATTCGTTTTGTTCATCCTTCTGAAAGCTTTGAGAGAGAAACTATTCCATTTCTGCTTTTAGTGGCTGACAGTAATCCCCTTATCTTCTAGTGGTCTTTCCATGTATGTCATTTTGTTTCTGTGTCTGTTTTTCTCTTTCATAAATACCACTCAAAAGGGATTAGGAGTCTCAATACTCAACGAGATGAATTGACACATAGTGTCTGCAAAAATTGGCGTGAGGCACAGAGATTCTGAGGGTGGCAAGGTTTCAACCTGTTGTTCTTTG
>NW_006399869.1:10581972-10586044 GCF_000299155.1 Elephantulus edwardii
GGAAAGGAAAGGAAAGGAAAGGAAAGGAAAGGAAAGGAAAGGAAAGGAAAGGAAAGGAAAGGAAAGGAAAGGAAAGGAAAGGAAAAAGAAAAGAAGTGAGAATGCTCCTTAGAAGCAAGGATGGTGAAACTTTTTCTCATGTTATCAGAGAGGACCAATCCCTAGAGGAAATCATGCTTGGCAAAGTAGTTTTTGTTGTTAGGTGCTGATGAGTTAGCTAAAACTCATAGAGACCTTTTAAACAATCTATCTGAACCTTGTCTTAACCTATGCCATCCTCACAAGCTCTGCCAAGTTTAAGCACATGGTACCAATCCATTTGTCGAAGGTCTTCCTCTCTTTTGCTAATCCTCCACATTTTTTCAGCATGATGTCATTTTCCCAAGGACTGGCCCATCCTGATAATGTATCCAAAGTACATATGATAAGGTTACACCATTCTTGCCTCTAAGGAGTACTCTGATTGTACTTCCTATAGCACAAACTTGCTTCTCCTTTTGGCAGTACATAGTATATTCAAGACTTGTGCAACACCATAATTCAGAGGTATTAATTTTTCTTTGGTCTTTTTAGTCATTGTCCACATTTTGGACCCATAGGAAACAACTGAAAATATCATGACTTGGATCAGACACACCCTAGTCTTTAAACTGACGTCCTTGCTTGTTAGAACTTTTTTACAGCAGATTTTCCCACTGCCACAGGTCTTTTGATTTCTTGACTGCTGCTTCCATGGATATTGATTATGAATCCAAGTAAAATGAAGTTGTTGATAAATTCAATCTTTTCTCCATCTATTATGATGTTGCCTACTGGTACAGTATAAAAATGAAAATAAAATGGATTCCTCAGGATCGGAGAAAGACTCATCAGTAGGCTACATTATGTAGATGATACAACTTCACTTGCTGAATGTGAAGACTTGAAGAACTTGTTGAAGAAGATCAAAGAACACAGCCTTCAATATGGATTGCGTCTCAATGTCAAGAAAACAAAGATTCTTACCACTAGACTGATAGGCAGCATCGTGATAGATGGAAAAAAGATTGAAACTGTCAACAACTTCATCTTACTTGGATCCACAATTAACATCCTAGGTACTAGCCTTCAGGAAATAAGGAGACATACTGTACTGAGAAGGTCTGCAGTTAGGAACTGCTCCAAATTATTGAGGAGTAATGGTGTCAGTTTGAGGACTAAGGTGTGTCTGGTTCAGGCCATGGTCTTTTCAATCACTTGCTATACATCTGAGAGCTGGATAATGAATAAGGATGACAGAAGAATTATGGATGCCTCTGAGCTGTGGTAATAGAGAAGAGCACTGAATCTCCCATGGACAGACAGAAGAACAAAGAAATATGTCTTGGAGAGGGTGAAACTGGAGTGCTCTTTGGAGGCAAATATGATGAGGCTGAATTGACAAGGTGAATTGACACAGTGGCTCAGAACAATGAGCTCAAACATAGCAACAAAAAGCACAGGGAAAAATACTTTCATTGCATTCAGTTAGAAATTATTTGACAGCATTTCACAAAGTGTGATGTACATGTACAAGAATTTTATTTTAGTAACAAAAAAGAATTCATTTTAAAAATGGGAGAAACAACTAGAATGCTAGTAGTTATGACATCCAAACCAAAAACTTTAAAACTAAAACCAGGGATTCCAATATTAAAGAAATATTCACCAACTTTCATAAACAAGGCTTTGTGTTTATTCTGAAGGTGTGAGGGGTGCCTGTATTACACATTAGTTGGGTGGTGTTTAGAAAATTGCCTGCTTTATTCTATAATGAAATACTGCCAAAACCAGTTGTTAAACTACCAGACTTAATGACAGCCAGTATTTAAAAATACATTGGTACATAAATGCTTGTTTTTTCTTGGAGTTGTTTTCCTCAAAACATTCATAAATCTTGACAGCTTTCTACTTTTAAGGTTGTCAGTGCCTGACACATTAGAAGGATTTCCTAAAGCATTAAGCTTTAAAGTTCTGCAGGTTTTGAGACCAGTAGCAGCTATTTCTACTCTGTCCCCTTAGATCCTTTAACTTAGAAAGCTGTCTTCCCAGTTCCTTCCTTCCTCTGAGCCCCCTTCTTCCATTCTAGTCTCCTCTTCAGCCGGATGGTGAGGGAAGAGACTTTCTGAGAAGTTATAGCTGAAGTCAGGTCACCGCAGAGGACCATGGTTACCAATGTACCACAAAGAGAGTCAGTGCTAACTTACCTAGTCCAGGCATATTCAAGTCCCAGTTACTATGCTATCGTCGTGTGTTGTTGACCAGCTCATAGCTGACCCTCCAGCAGGATTTCAGAGGCAGCAAATGGCATGAGAGGAGATTGCTGATCTTTCTCCCACAGAGCAGCAGCTGGTAGATTGAAAGCATGTGCCTGTGAGTGGGACGCACAACTCCTCAACACTAGGCCACCAGAGCTCCTTATGCACTGTGCAAGGCCTGGGGAATAGAGGAGCAAACAAGTTAGTCATATTCCTGCCTCATAGCTCACCAGGCAAGACAACGAAGAAATAGACTAATATATGTTTGATTTGGCAATTACAATTTCACCAGGTATTGTGTGGAGAATTGCAGAGTGGACTTTGCTGTTGAATAAATGACACCTGCTCCGTATCCCAGGATGGATGGCTTATAGGAAAACAACATGTGACTTACATTGAAAAAGAAAAATAAGCCAAAAACAGTAGCTAAAGAGCCATTAAAGGAACTCTGAGGAACAGTCCACAGAGTATTGTGTTGCTACTAACCCAAAAGTGGTGATTCTCTGGCAGTTCAAACTCACCAGCAGTTGTGAGGGAGAAAGATTAGAAGTCTCTTCCCATGTGATTTACAGCCTCCCAAAACCCACTGGTGAGTTAGCAGCAGTGAATTGAGTTGGAAAAGCCTTTACTGTTAGACTTAAGAGGATAGCGGACTATGTCATTCCCTTAATGCCCAGGTGAGGAACTAGCCATTTCATTTCATAATGTGGCTCTTCACTGAAAACTTTTCTGCATGCCAATCATGAGAGAGATGAAGTCCGATGTATGAAAGGAAGGCAGAAGTGTTAATGTGGAATTGATTCTGACTCTTAGCGGTCCTGTAGGACAGAAGAACCTGATAGGGTTTCCAAAGCTGTAAAATAGTGAGAGATTACCAAGTCTTTCACCCACAAATAGGTTTGCTCCCCCAATATTTAGGTTAGTAGCTGACTCTTTAACCCTTCATGTTGTCGAAGTTGCTGGGTAATAAAAAGGCATTATCCACTCATTAGCCTATTTGTTATTTTTCATCACATCACATATAAGAACTGTACATCTTAAGGCATAATTTTGTTTCTAGAGACAAGAATGACAGAGCAGCTGGCAGACCTAACAAGACAGTTTACAGCAATAAAATCATAGCATGAACTACAAACTAAAAGTGAACAGATGAGCTAAAATGCTTTGTTGGTGGTTGCCATTAACTAGATTCCAACTTGTAGTGGTTCCTCCTGTATGTGCAGAGAATTGCTTATAGGGTTTCAGGGCTATGATCACCAGGCCGGTCCTCTGAGGTGCCTCTAGGTGGTTTAGAACTGCCAACCTTTTGGCGAGTAGCCAAATGCTTAACTATTTGTGCCAGGCAAGGACTCCAGGTAAATGTCTAAGCTAAAGAAAGAGAGTTCATCTGCTGAAAAAAGTGCAGGAGGGGGGCAAGAACAATGAATATACCAAATGTTTGCCATGTTTTCAGTTCACTTTCATCTGTTATATAAACTGCAACAGTACCTTGATACTTGATCATATTAGTATAAAATTTCTTATATTCACTGATACCTACATAGGATGCTTACAAAAGAATAATAATAGCAGCATTTAGCCTATATCCCCATTACTAGATAAGCTACAGTGTGGGAAGTCAAGTTTCATACTAAATATAGTTAATAAACCAAATACTATGTCAGGATATGAGGGAGGCTCTGATACAAGCTGGAATTCACCCTGAAGCACTAAGGCAAACCTTTAATGTTTACAAGGGTATGCAGTAAGGTAAGCCTTGAGCATTTAAACAATTCTTTTTTTATTAAATTTTATTA
>NW_006399869.1:10586144-10590755 GCF_000299155.1 Elephantulus edwardii
TTTTCAATGCAGCGTAGTATTCCATTGTGTGAATATACCACAGCTTCTCTATCCATTCGTTTGTTGATGGGCACTTAGGTTGTTTCCAACCCATGATGTAGAATTTTTAATGAGTCTTCTTCCAATTTTGATACCACAATCTTCCTCATAAAATCCAGCCTCCTGAATGTTTTGTTTTGCATATAGCTTGAAAAGGTATGGAGACAGGACATTTAGCATTTCTGACATACTCCTTTCTTGATTTTGCCATGCAGTGTTTTCTTGATCTCCTCTGAGGACTGCTTCCTGGTGTGAGTATAGGTTTCTCATGAGGACAATTACATGTTCTAGAATGTTAAGGTAGACACCTTATAACAGCCCCCTTTATGACAAAGACCAAAGGAAACAAGTGACTTGGATATAAATGATAACCTGTAACTCTGAATATTAAAGGCACAGCTGAAGAATGGGACCTAAGTGCCAATTTTTAAAAAGTGTATAAAAACAACAGACAGAATTCCAACTCACCATTGTCTTACCAGGGAGTATTGGTGGCCGAGTGGGTAAGGAGTTACACTACCAACTTAGTCACAAGTGCTTTGAATCCACCACCTACTGCTTTGGAGAAAGATAGGCAATGTCTTCCCATGGGATTTACGATCTCTGAAAATCTGCTGTGAAGAAGGTTGGCTGAGTTGGTTCTGATTCCACAGCAATGGTAGTTACTTATTAGTGCCTTAGTAGCCAAATCTGCTCATCATGACAAATTTGATACAAAAATAAGTAATGTGCCATTTGAAGCCCCCATCACCTGGTGCAACCAAGTGGGAGTACTTACACACCCTTATCCAGAGACAGGCAGGGCTGCTCCTGCTCTGTGAAAGTGAAGTGCACATACCTCACCTACTTCAACTCCCATGGCTCCCTATGTGAAAGCCCTGCTGATATTCTCATCCCTCCCTTCCCTTTATGTGATTGATTCCAGTAGCAACCACTATCAGCCCATCTCTAAGCTAAGATTCTACAGATTAGCCATATCTTCTCCTTTGCTAAGCATTTATTAAATACATAAGGACCACATGGGCATGGACATAACTGATCTTTATCAACTTTCCAAAGTGATACTGTCCCTGTCAACAACAGTAATAAGACAAAATCAATTCCCATGAGGTCAGACATGTTCCTCGTGCTCCTGAATCTCTTTCTACTCATAAATCTTACAACACCAATCTCACTGCTTTTGTGGGTTCAAAATCTAATGTGACAGCTCACAGATAACACAGAACCATATTAGGGAAAGAAATAAGCTATAACTCAGGTTAGTAGCAGAATACAACCACTCTGAATGTGCTTGCAGGCACCTCTGCCTCGAGCCTCATGGCTTTAGGCCATTGTGACAAATCTCTCAGTTCTGTTATTTACGGCTCTGCTTCCCTGCTCCCAACCCCAGTCCTCCACTCCAGCAAACTTGGGTAAAGGCTCTTACATCTGGTTCCCTGGTGGGATAGCAGTCCCAAGGTCAGCTCCAACTCATGTTGGGTCTCTGGTCCTCTGTTTCTGTCTCTGGTCACTCTGCATTCTGCATGCTTGCTTTTCCTTTGCTAGTGGGAGGTTGTCCAATTCCACTTAATTTAATGGTGAGATTAACCAATCTTTTTTTTGAACTGGTGAAACTAGCCAGTCCCTTTGTGGATAGGCTAACTCATTCTTTTCACATATCCTTGCCCATCCACATGAAAGAAAAAAATGAGTAGAGAAGCCATTTTGAATGATAAATCCTTAGCACTTCACCACTTTGCTGGGCACCTGTGGATTGGTAGCATCCTTTTCTCTGCCTGTCAATAGCATTACCCATGAACATGGCAGTGTCTGTTCCTACACCCACATCTGGGACCTAAGACTAGCACTCAGCTGCTTTGGCAGCCATTGGCACTCCCAGTGCCAGTGAACCAGAGGTGCCTACCCCCACATAGAGCCATTCATGTTATTGCCTGCAGACCAGTAGCACCCCTACTTGCTCCTGTCACCTCCATTAAGACCAGAGGGCTAAGAATATATTTTCCCTGTGCTGTATGTGGTGGACATATGTATGCCCTCCTAGAAGGTAGCCATTGACTAATGACATTATCTTTGCTTAATCCTTCACACCTTGAATACCTTCGACTCTATAACTGGGATTGTGTGCTCGCTCTCATCACCCCGTGCAACACTGTCCTGGAACCATCAATGAAAGTTTCTAAGCCACCCATTCAGCAACCAATGACCCAAGCACAATCTTCCTAACCACTCAACAACCAGCTTTATGTGCACATCACACTTGATACTAGCAATGGCCTTTAAAATTAGTTGCTATGCATCTGAGAGCTGGAGGATGAATGACGACATCCTAAGAAAATTTTATACCATTGAGTTGTGGTGTTGGAGAAGAGTACTAAACATCCCATGGACTGCCAGAAGAACTAACAGATATGTCTTGGGGTAAGTGTAGCATGAGGACTCCTAGGAGATGAGAATATCAAAGCTCTGTCTCCTATACTTTGGGCATGTTGTTAGGAGGGGCAGTCCTTGGAGAAAGGCATCCTGCTTGGGAAGGTGGAGGATCAGTGAAAGAAAGGAAGATCTTAATAAGCTGTATATTGTATAACTATTGTTATACAATGGGCTCAAATATATTGGAAATAGTGAGGATCGAACCTTAGGAAAAATCAGATCTGTTGTTCATAGGTTCACTGTGAGTGGCAGGCAGCTCAATGACATATAACAACAACAACAGTGGCCTCAGAAAAAGCAGCTTTTAAAGAGTAGTGAGATTTGAGTCACTATTACCAGTGCCAATGAATATTTATCTGGTGAAACAAAGTACACAAAAATTCACACTGGTTTTGAGACAAGAAATCCAGAACAGATAATTACAGGACTTCTAACATGCTAAAGTGTAGTTTTCAAAATTTAACCTTTCTGAAATTAGTATGTGTTTTATAAAAATTATTTACAAATGCAATGTCCTTGTGAAGCTGTTACTAAAGCAACAGAGTGACATACAATATTTTTAGTATCTTAAAGATCAATAAACAAACATAAAATGAAGAGTGACTATATGCCTGGTACTTAGAATTTAATAAATCAATAATTAGGTTTTCTGTTCTCAAGTTTTTCACAGAGTTTCAAGAATAGAAACATGTAAACATTAATTTGGTTGTGGATTAACAGGTGTTGTCATTTTTCTCAATTAAAGAAAATCTTGATTTCATCAATTTAATCATCTTGTTTAGACGAGGACTGAGTGTATGTGTATGTATAAAATATCCTTTTATAAATACATGAAGAATTGTTCATCCCTAGCTCTAAGAGAGATGCAAATCAAAACAACTATGAGATATCATCTCACCCCAGAGAGAATAGCAAAATCTAACAGAACAGCAAACAACAAATGCTGGTGAGGTTGTGGAGAAACTGGAACCTTTATTCACTGTTGGTGGGAGTGTAAAATGGTGCAGCCATTATGGAAGGCAGTATGGCACTTTCTCAAAAAGTTGGAAATAGAAATACCACTTGTCCCAGCAATTCCACTACTTTAATTCCATAAAGAAATCAGAACTGCCACCCAAACAGATATATGCATACCTATATTTATTGCTGCATTGTTCCCAATAGCAAAGAGATGGAAACAACCCAAGTGTCTATCAAGAAATGAATGAATAGGGAAGTTGTGGTATATTTACACAATGGAATACTATGCAGCACTGAAAAACAAAGAACTCATGAAATATTGTACAAAATGGGTAACCCTGGAGGACATTATGCTGAGTGAAATATCTCAGTTACAAAAGGACAAATACTGCATAATGCCATTGATATAAAACAGGACTGACATGGGGTTTGAAGGAAAACTAAGAAAAGAGGGGATAAAGAATGTACACTGCATCAAAACAGATGAGAAACAGAACTGCTTAAAAGGAATATATGATTAGGAATTATTTTCATGACAAGAGTCCAGAATAAGAGCTGCATAGTAAAGTGGACTGGGCTGGGGGTATTATACAAAAGAAAATAGTAAACAGGGGCAAATGAGTGGGGAGGAAAATTTGCAACAATGAATGAATGGAAATCCAATTTAAAAAATCCTCTTATTTGGATGTGATATTGTATAAATATACTCAATCCTTCTAATTTCATAAGAAAATCAACGTATAAATATTGCAGGGCAGGTATAGTCACCACTGGGTTTTCAATGCTGAAAATCTTTATGGGAGGAGATTGTCCATTTCCCCCCCCTTGAAATTTCCTATGCGCTATGCCACCAGAGATCCCTCAAAATATAGATAGAGATTGTGAAAAAGATTTGCATACAAATGAAGAGAATGGATAAAAGAGTGAAAATGAACTAACAAATAATGAATTGACAGACTATTTTATCTTAATAAGTAAAATTTTTAAAAGCTGTTTTCTTGTACATACATTTAGTCATAATTTATGCACCATCATGAATAAAAGAGCCTGTAACATCCCCCAGGGTTTTAGCAAATAATATTTTAGAAATATCTAATTTCAGAAATATCTCCATGACTCCTGTTTTCTAATGAGAGCAAACTTAATTTAACAATAATATTGTATATTCTTCCTAATCATAGA
>NW_006399869.1:10596600-10611002 GCF_000299155.1 Elephantulus edwardii
AGCCTAGAAGACACAAATTAAACCAACAAGTTAAAAGTACATGAGTCAAAAATTAAAAAGCAATAATATTCCAAGTAGAGGTTCTAATAGTGGCACAAATCAAGTTACAGAGGGAAGGTAGTTCTTAAAATAAAAGGTCTATTGAAGTTTAAACAATTCTTGTATTGGATTTGCTAACCCCTCCCTCCTGAGTCAAGCATAAGGTTTTCAATAGAAAGAGCTTAACTTCATTTACATAGACTTTTCTTTGTGATTTGTTCTCTGGCAATTTTCAATAAAGGCACAGGAAAGCTGGGATCTGCAATTCAGTTGTTCAAACTGCTCGCTTCCTGCCCTCCTGCTTTACTTCTGTTCACTTATACATTCCTGGAGTTCTGTCTCATTCTTAACATTAATACTTTACCCATGGTCTACAACACTACAGAATTAAAAAGCATTTATACTGTTTAATGTGAATGTATTATCATTTCTTCCTTTTATTCTTTGAGACCTGGTCATAAATTCATGTTACACAATTGGAAGATCTCATGCACAAGGCTTTGAAGTTAGGCAGACATAGGCCTATTTCCTTATGAACTATAGCTGTCCTTGAACCTGAGCTTCAAGGGTAAAATAAGAAGTGATAATAGCTATTTTGAGGATTGTTGAGAATTAAAAAGCAATACGTAAAAAGGCACCCAGCACAGAACTGATTACCAGTAGTTGGTTCTCTTCCCTAATTAAAGAAAGCCTCAGCATGGCCATTTTCTTAGGGCTTTCTACTTGAGTTTCAAAATTATCACCTCAAAATAAGTTAGTTCTAATTTTATTCTTGTCCACAAAGTCCTAAGAGCAACAGACTGTTTCGAGGCATTATGTGATTTCAGCTTTAAAGGGAAATTCATTTCCTTTCATTTCTCCTTCTATCTTCTTGGTAGGTTTCCAAACCATTTCAAAGAATGTTTGAGGAACATTCAGCGTTTTGTAGTGGTGAGTTTATGATGGGAATGCAGCACATCGTTTCTCATTGGTGTCCTCTTTAGGTTCATGACCAGTATGTGTTTCCCAGTCACTCCCTGAGTGCAGTGATGAGAAAGAGCTGTGCTGGTCAGATGTGTTATTTGAAGATTATAGAAAGAAAACACCAGAAAATCTTGAAGGTCACTGAAATGGGGGATTTAAAAAAAATTATTAATAGAAGGAAAGTTGTTGCTCAGACTTTGCATTTTCTGTATTTTTTATTTTATGTTAAATGATTAAATCTTGGGGGTGGTTTTATATAATGTTGAGTAAATTCTGACTGAGAAATTTTATAATACAGAATAAGACTGCCTCAGGTTGTAATTGTAGTGTTTTCACTATTCAAAGAAGAAAAAACACTTTGACCTGCCTACTTCGATTTGTAGCCCTTCATTCCATTCAAATAATCAATCAGCCATTCAGCAGATAGGTTTACAGCATTGTCCTTCTCATCAAACAGATCATAGATAGTAGAGAAAAGAGAAAATAGAGAATTCTAGAACATTAATAGTGATGATTCTACCATAATAAATCGCGCATATCCCTCAGGACAGAATAAGAAGGGGGCACATAGAAGTTCTCTGTGGAAGAATCTGAAAAGTAAGATAAGTAAAGAATGAATTGAGATGTGGGGAAGGAATGTTTCAGGAACAGCAGATATCAATGACAAAATTTACCATCTCTGGATAAATAGTGCAGATTTATCCCAGATTAATCTGGGAAAATATCAGATAAATATCCCAGCCAGTACTGCTGGATTCCATAACATAATGAATGATACTCTGGTGGCCTACTGGCAAGAAGCTGCACTGTAATCATGAAGGTATGTGGTTCTAGGCCACCAGCTGCTCTGTGAGAGAAGGATTGGCAATCTCCTCCCATGGGATTAACTGCCTCTGGAAACTCCACCGGAGGGTCAATTATGAGATGGTTCCAACTCAACAGTACACAACAGCAACACAGTGAATGGTGCAGGAACAGTTAAAATGATAGAAGTAATAAGGAGCAAGACTGTGAAGAGTTTACTCTTCCTAACCTCCAAAAACTGACCCTAACTTTTAAAGGATGGAGAGCCACAGAAAGAATTTAAATATGTATCCCATTACAACATACCCTGGCCCCTGAAATCTGTTTTGGATAGAGGACTCTGGAGGTTGTGTGGAAGCAGCTATTACCGGGGATAGGGAGATCAGGAAGGAGTCTATTAGAGCAGACCAGGAAAAAAGATTGTAATCTAGGATCAGACTTAAATACTCATTGTCATTGAGTCAGAACTGACTCAGGGCTGACCCCTCAGCAGATTTTCAGAAGCTGTAAATTCCGTGGGAAGAAATTTTCCATCTTTCCCTCTCAGGTCAGCTAATAAGGTTCAAACCTTTTGCCTTTGGATTGGCAGTGTAACTTATTACCCAAAGAGTCAGCAGAATTCCCTAACATAATATGTTGTACTTTCCAGTTGGAAGTACTCATAGTTGTCACTCTAGAAGGTTTTTAGAGGCAAGAATTTGCATGAGAGATTGCCCGTCTTTCTCCTGCAGAGCAGCTAGTGGGTTTGAACTGTGTCCCTTTGGATTAGCAGTGCAATTTCTTACCACTAAACCGTGATAGCTCCCTAATATAAGATGGTGGTACTAAATTAGAGAGGCAGGAACAGATTCCAGAATTACTAAGAGATAAAATTGGCAGGAGTTAGGGAATAAATAATCTGATTAAAGTAATGGGAATCTCAGAACACTTGATCATGCTAATGTGAAACCTATACTTGGACCAGGAGGCAGTCGTCAGAACAGAGCAAGGAAACACTGCATGGTTCAAAATTAGGAAGTGTGTATGCCAGGGATGTGTCCTGTCTCCATACCTTTTTAATCTATATGCAGAACATATTATCCGGGAGGCTGGGCTGTATGAGGAGAAGTGTGGCATCAGGATTGGAGGAAGATTCATCAACAATCTGCATTGTGCAGATGACACAACCTTGCTTGCTGAAACTGAAGAGGACCTGAAGCACCTGCTGCAGAGGGTCAAGGACTGCAGCCTCCAATATGGATTGAGGCTCAATGTCAAGAAGACAAAGATTCTCACCACTGGACCAATTGGCAGCATCAGGATGGATGGTGAAGAGATTGAGATTGTTCACAGTTTTAGTTTGCTTGGCTCCACAGTCAACACTCTTGGCCCCTGTAGCCAGAAATGAAAAGACATATTGTGATGGGAAAGTCTCCTGTTAGGGACCTCTCCAAAATACTGAAGAGCAATGGTGTCACTCGGGAGACTAAGATGCGCCCTTTGCAATCACTTGCTATGCATCAGAGAGATGGACAATGAATAGAGATGATAGAAGGAAAATTCTTGCCTTTGAGCTGTCGTGCTTGAGAAGAGTATTAAATATACCATGGACTGCTGAGAAAACAAACAGGTTCATCCTGGAGAGAGTTAAACCAGGCTGCTCCTTGGAGGCAAGGATTCTGAGGCTTCATCTGGCATACTTTGGCCATGTGACAAGGAGGGACCAGTCCTTGGATAAGGACTTTATGCTTGAGAGGGTTGAGGGACAGCGCAGGAGGGGAAGACCCTCTATGTGGTGGACTGATTCAGTGACTGGGGCGTAGGTATGTTGGAGACAGTGAGATTGGCACAGGACAGAGCAGGGTTTAGGGCTGTTGTACATAGGATCGCTATGAGTCACAGGCGACTCGACAGCACATAACAAGAAGAATAACATAGCAGTCCAAGTTGTAGATTTCTACTTTGAGTAAATTCCTAGAGACAATAAATCAATTCAGATAGAATATAAAAGGAACATCTACCTCAATGGGGGAAAAAAGCAAGAAGAGAGTTTAGTTGGATTGTAGTTCTTATGAAATATCTGGATAGATAAACATAATGGCACTAGATGGAAGGCTTGTGCTGAACTGCTTTTAGAGTTGTATTTGCAAACTTATGTGTTGGTTAATTCTCTTAAGAATGGTACACTTAAGAGAAGACCAGAGGAATAAAGTCAGGATTGAGGACAAGAACAACAAAGGTAATATAGATAGAACAGTGCACATCAGGAAAATTTGATGATAAACATTAAGATGTGAACTTGACAATGTCCACAGAAGAAAGTAGGAAGATAGAAATTGAGTAAATTTGGGGAGAGAAAAGCAAAGGTATTTGCAGGAAAGAAGGGAGATGGAAGCTCAAATATTGTTAGTGGAGGTCTTAAGATGACAGGTGAATTGAAGTCAACAAATATAGAGTGTGCTTTTGAAAACTGGACTGACAGAGGGTAGAAAATGTGGATGGCAACTAGAGGCAGATGACAAGCCAATTGTTTCTTCAAAATATAAGAACCTTTGCCATTATTTATACTGATTAAAAAGAGATAAAGTTTTAAAGAACGGTTAACTGCTGGAGCAATGCAAGGAGAAAATGGGAATGCAGTATTGAGTTCAAGAGCACAGGTGACAAGAGTTGTTATTAGATGTCTTCAAGTATGACCCTATGAACAACTGATCTGAACCCTGTCCTATCCTGTGCCATTCTTATCATCTCTGACACAATTGAGCTCATTGCTGCAGTATCTGTGTCAATCCATCTCACTGATGTCGTTCTCTCTTTCACTGACCTTCCATCTTTCCAAGCATAATGACCCTTTACAAGCCACATGTTCCCAGAAAGAAAGATAAAGCTTTGCCATCTTTGCTTCCAAAGAATATTCTGGCTTCACTTTTCCAAAGACATATCTGTTTGATCTTTTGGAAGTCCATGGGATGTTCTATCCAACACAACTCAAAGGCATCCCAGAAAACGAAAGGAAAGAAATAGAATGTGTTTGTACATGAAAGTTGAAATGTATCTGAACAAGCAAATGTGGGATGGTAGATGTCAGTTGTAGTTGAGGGAGCTCAGAGGGTTTTAGTATTCTCCATGAAATCTTCTATAAGACTCTGATGAAAATAATGGGCATGAGAAGGGGATGGGATATTGAGGAAACAAAAAAAATGGCTTGGAATCATTGTCAAAGAGAGTGGGAAAATGTGTAATATGTGAAACGATAAGTGGAAAGATTGCAATTTTTGTAGTGTGCTGAGAGCCCACATGAGATTGGAGGCCATGTGTTTATATTAGTAAGCTTCTTGATTGTTCTAGAAAACATAAGCCATCTTGATCTAGGATCAAAGAAAAAGTGAATGGAGTTGGGACAACTGGACAAAGTTAAAAATCACAGATCTTCAAGAGCACTGATCTGACATACTATCATCCACACCTCATAATATACAAGATAAACACCATATGGACTATAAAGAATGGCTTTCAAAATGAAATAAAAAACAGAGAGTAAAACACACAGTAACATTTATATTATGTTAGTGTAGTCTGTAGGGAGTTACGATGTTAACTCAATGGCTTCACATTCTGGAAGTTTGAATCCACTCACGGCCCTGTGGGAGAAAAGATGGGCATTCATCTCTCATGCTATAAACAGCCTTGGAAACCACATGGACATTAACGATGAGTTGTTTCCAAATCAGCAGCAATGAGTGAATTTGAGTATACAATCTAGGATTCAGACATCTGACTATAGCATTAAGACAGTTGAGAGTGTGTATATGTTATTTAGCACTTCTTTTTTAACTTTTAAAAATTATAATAATAAACATACACTAAAATATATAGCTATTCCTCAATTTTTACATCTCTAATTCAATGATATTGATTGAATTTTCCAAATTGTGCCAACCTTTTTGCTCTTTTCAAGTTATCCCCCCGCTGTCAACACAGGCATTGAAAGTAGTTTAAGCGAAAACTCCCTCTTTTGCCCGTCTTTCCCCTGATAATCACCAATTTCTTGTGGTTTCTATATTTTTCTCATTTCATATAAGTGATGTAATATAATAGTTGTTCCTTTGTCACTGGGTTCTTTAACTCAGACCAATGTCCTAGATTTGTCCACTTTGTCCATGTCTCAGGACCTCAGGATTAATTTCTCTTTCGAGTTGAGTAATATTCGTGTGTGTGTGTGTGTGTGTGTGTGTGTGTGTGTGTGTGTGTGTAAAATATTTGGCTTATCTCTTCATCAGTGGACAAACATTTCAGTTGTTTCTATCTTTTTGTAATCGTAAATAGTGTTGTGATCAACTGTTCTATTATCTACATGATTCGTTTTTAGGTACAAACCTAATGATAGATTTCCTGGCTTATGTGGTTGCTCTTTGTTCAGCTTTTTGAGGAACAACCAAATAGTTTTCCACAGTGGCTCTAGAAATTTACATCCCCACCAGCAATGGATGAAGATTGTTGTTTCTGCATAGCCTTGACAATGCTATTTTTATTTTTTCAACATTGCCATAATGTGAACAAGATGGTATCTCATTGCAGCTATTCACTCTATTTTTAAATGTTTCCCTGTAATTATAATATGACCCTAGAGAGCATCTCATATCTATCTTTGGTAGTTTTAATTAGATTTTCGGCAGTATCACTTCTGTTCTTTACTCCAACCAAATATTGGGTAAGCATGTTTATTAAGGGAAATAAGACAGAAATTTTTTTTTAAAGGAGAAAGAGAATATATCTCTATGAAAATAAGGCACAGTTGTTTCTCTCAAAGCGTTTATCCTGTGAAGGGGGAAGACATACAGAAAGAGATAATCACACTAGAGACAGTGATAGAAGTTCTGAGTAAACCTATATTGATTACCTAACAGTCCCTGGCACTTTGTTTGGTGTTAGGCTCAGGTCTTTAACACAGTTTACAGCTCAATGTGATGTGTATTATGGTCAGTGGTATTACAGAGCGAGCAGTGGTAGCATAACATTCAGCACTTGAATTTAGAAGCAGAAATCAGGAAGGGTTCTGGAAGGTTACTTGATCTGGAAGGTTAGGAGTTAGAAGTTCTGATTCCAAGATCTTGCTATTTTAGAGATGGAATTTCCCGTGTTCAAACATAATTACCTTGGGGCTCAATAACCATGTATTTGGAAATAAAACATTCCATTTCTAGCCTTTACAGCAAAGTATAAAGATGACAGAGAGAGTTTATACAGAATGTTGCAGCTTCTCCAACTTATATTCTGTCTAGCAGCCTCAGGGCTAATTAATTAAAATTCAAAGATGAATTACATGGTGGGTGGAAGAACAAATGTTTTCTTCACTGAACAGACCTAAGGCCTTTAAGACAGTTTTGCCCAGAATTCAAGTCACTCTTTGCAGCTGTTCAGTACGGTATGATTCAGACATCACCTCCTCCTCCACACCTCCCAACCCTTTCCTGGCTTAGATGCATATGACAAGGACAATGAAGGAAAACAGGACAGCAGCACTGGTTCCACTTTAGATATGAATTTGGAACTATGTACATATTTTATCTAATTGCAAAATAAATGAAGTATAAAATTTAAAACGTCTGAATGTGTAAAAAATACTAGGCACCACAGAGAGTTAAATTATCAACTGAAACCATCTAGTTGATGGCTTAGCTCACTCTGATGGCTAATTTTGTGTCAGCTGTCAGCTTGGTTGGGTTCTGATTCTGAGTGGTAAAGCTAAACACTGGATAGGCTGCAATTCATCATTGTTGTTATCTGCTAACATGTTGGTTCTGGTTCATAATAACCGTAGGTAACACAGTAGAGCTGTTCCATAGGGTTTCCGGGTCTCTAACATGTCAACGTGAAGACTAAGGTGTGCCTGATTCAGGCCATGGTCTTTTCAATCACTTGATATGCATCTGAAAGCTGGCAATGAAGAAGGAAAACAGAAGAAGAATTGATGCCTTTGAGCTGTGGTGTGAGAGAAGAATACTGAATATTTCATGAACTGCCAAAAGAACAGATATATCTTGAGAAAAGTGAAGCCTGAGTTCTCCTTGGAGGCAAAGATGACAAAGCTCCATTTCTCATACTTTGAGCATGTAGGAAAGGAACACCAGGCTTGAAAAGATGAAGGGTCAGCAAGAGAAGAAAACCTCCAATGAGTTGTATTGACACAGTGACTGTCGCAATTGGCTCTGGTGTATCTGAGACGATGAGGATGGCACAGGATAGGATAGGATTCAGGCCTATTTTCATAGGGTAACTATGAGTCAGACTGGACTCAAAATCACCTAACAACAACAATATTTGTAGATTGCGATGACATTTTTTTTTCTGTTGGTCGTTTGGGTAGTTTTGCAACACTGGCAGTTTGATAAGTATCCAAACTTTTAATCATTGTACCATCAGGGTACAATCAGTGTTTAGCTTTGCCATTTCACAGTATAATCTATTGCAATGCAATGAGTGACCTTCCACTGCATGAGCTGATGTGATCTAGCCATCCATTCAAAGGAGAATTTCCTTAGAGGTGTGACTTGCCCCCAGTCCATTATGTAAGTACAACTTCTGGCAGTGCTCACTCTCACTTTTAATCTTGCACTCTTGTTATCAATTGACCTGTGGATCTTGAGACATAAGCTTGCAGGAGCTGTTGGCCTGCCACTTCATCTACACAGATGAGCTATTTTTCTTGAAATCACATTTTCTCTCCTGATATACTTGGCAAGTACCAGTGTATTTCACTGGTTCTATTTCTCTCAAAGGTCCTGATGAAGACTCTCCTAGGGAGAAATTTTCAAAAACAATTTTAAAGAACAATAATTTTATTTTTACTCTCTTGTAGGGTATAACCTGATAATGGAAAGAATGGCAAAAACTTTGGTGGTAGTTTTAGGATTATTACCATTGTTCTGTGGTGGGTGTGTTGTGGGATAAAGCAAATGAGACATAATATGATGTTCTCATTGAATTATTCCTGGCTTGGTTGAATACCAGGGCTGTTGGAGTGGGAGAAAGAAAATACAGATCCAAGATGAAGAGCTGAAAAAACAAATCCTGAATTTGATTAGTGATATATATATGTGTTTGTGTTTATATTTTTTTCCTATGTCCTAGCATATGGACTAACTCACTAGTCCTTCGATTATACTCTTCAATTACCTTTTCCACTAAAGTGAAGTGGAGTTTTTTTTTTAGAAAATTACTAATTCTGGGTCTAAAGAAAGAAATAGGAAAGATAAAGCTGAGACATCTAGCCACATGAGATAGGAAAGAAACGATTAGAGACTGCCACATTTCTGCAAGAAGCAGCTAAGCAGCAAACTAGAAGAGTCAAGCCTGGGGGGAAATAGGTGTAAAAACAGCAAGGGCTGCATGGGGAGAGCCATATCTGACCGTTATCAACTTTACAAAAGGGAGCTGTCCCCATCCACAGCATCAATAACATCAAACCAATTCCCATGAGGGCAGACATACCCTCCACATTCCCATACCTCTTTCTACTCATCTCAACACCAATCTCACTGCTTTTCTGGGCCTAAAATCGGATGTGATACTCAGACTACACAGAACCCTACTGGACAAATAAAAAGGTTATATTCTAAATTAACAGAATACAGTCAAGACATCTCCTGAAATGTGCAGGCACCTCAGCCTTGAGCCTCATGGTTTTTTGGACAGTGTTCCCAAGTTCTCACTCCTGCCAATATTGATTTTCCACCCTCAGTTGTTCAACAAAGTTTTCAGTCCTGCCAATATTGGCTCTTCTCCCCGAAGGCTCTATCTCATTCCAGGTCTCCAATTCAATCATAGATGTTGTTGCCATAGGTGTAGCAGGAGCAAAAAGGGCACCCTACATTCTCTTGATTCTTGTTTAATGGTGTCAGATCTATCTACCTCTCACGGCTAGCTTGCTCAACTCAGTGGCAAGACTAATCAATTCTCTTATAGATTGTTGAGACTGGCAAATTCCTTTGTGGAACAGTAGATTGTCAATCCCCTTGTGGATAGGCTAACACATTGCATTCGCATATTTGTGCCCATTACATTGTTGTTGTTGTTATGTGCTGTCGAGTTGCTTGAAACTCAAAGTGACTCAATGTACAACAGCTCCAAACCCTGCTCTATCCTGTATCAATCTCACGGTCTCAGACACACCTACTCCTGTTACACTAATCAGTGAATCAATTCATCTCATCGAGGGTCTTCCTCTCTTGTGCTGCCCCTCCCTCTTCCTAAGCATGATGTCCCTCTCCAAGGACCGGTCTCTCCTTGCAACATGTCCAATATATGTCAGACAAAGCTTCAGAATTCTCATTTCCAAAGAGCAGCCTGGTTTCACCCTCTCCAGGATGAACCTGTTTGTTCTCTTAGCAGTCCATGGTATATTCAATACTCTTCTTCAACACAGCAGCTCAAAGGCATCAATTCTCCTTCTATCCTCCCTAGTAATTGTTAAGCTCTCTGATGCATATCACGTGATTGCAAAGACCATGACATATATCAGGCACACTTTAGTCCCCAGACTGACATCATTGTTCTTCAGTACTTTGGAGAGGTTTATGACAGCAGTCATTCCCAATGCAATATGTTTTTTAATTTCCTGGCTGTTGGTGCCAAGTGTGCTGACAATAAATTGACAACAAGTGCTAACTCTGAGAAGAATAGGAATCCCAGACCAGGAGGCAGTCATCAGAACAGAGCAAGGGAACACTGTATGGTTCAAAATTAGGAAGGGTGTACACTAGGTATGTGTCCTATCTTCATACTTTTTCAATCTATATGCAGAACAGATTATCCAAGAGGCTGGGCTCTCTGAGGAGAAATGTGGTATCAGGATTCAAGGAAGATCCATCAGCCATCTCTGTATTATATAGATGATACAATCTTGTTTGTTGAAACAGGAGGACCTGAAGTGCTTGCTGCAGAAGGTCAAGGACTAAGGCCTTCAATATGGATTGAAGCTCAATATCAAGAAAAAGATTCTCCCAACTGGGCAAATAGGCAGAATCATGATAGATGGCAAAGAGATTAAGATTGTTAACAGCTTTAGTTTGCTTGACCCATCTACATAGCAAAGTCAAATAATGGCTAGGAAAAGTCATATTCCAAGATAAATTCCGTAATAGGACAGCTCGGAAAAGGTTGTTGTTGTTGTTGTAGTTAGATGCCGCCGAGTAGAGTACTACTCCTAGCGAGCCTATGAACAGAATATCTGAACCCTGTACTATCCTGCGCCCTCCTCACACTTCCTGTCACACAAGAGCCCATTGCAGCAATCACCATGGCAATCTACCTGGTTGAGGGTCTTTCTCTCTTTCATTGACCATCCACACTTCCTAGCCTCAAATTCTTCTTCAAGGATTAGCATCTCCTAGTAACATGTGCAATGTATGTGAAGTGAAGCCTAAGAGCTCCATCTGCCTCCATTGCTGCAAGATAGCATGGTCATGTTAGGAACTCAGGGATTTTTCTTAAGTCAGTCTTGACGTTAAATAAGATAAACATCACATATCTGAAATTTGGTATAATAAGCCAATGTCTTCTATAATAAATTTAACTTTATATGCTAATAAGTGAGGTATGATGGGGAAAATAAAAATAAACCTACTCATTTAAACTCTATAATATTACAAGAGCAAAACTTGTGTAATCAGTACCATTACTCATGGCCAAACTCCATAAAAGAGTGTATCATAAAATAGCATAATCTTAATATTAAATTTTCACTGGCGATTTAATGCTAAGGTAATGTTTGAAGTCCTAGTTTGTGAAGTTATTAATTTCCCCTCTATTTTCATTATAGTTATAGTGTTGTTAGATGCCATGGAGTTGTCTACAACTCATAGTAACCCTCTGACCGAGAAATCTGAACCTTGCTCTATCCTGCACCATTCTTACAATTTTGATTGTGCTGAAGCCCACTGTGTAGTCACTGTGTCATTTCATCTTCGTGGAGGTCTTCTGTTCTTTCTCTGACCCTCCACCTTTCCCAGCATGAGGTCGTTTTCCAAGGATTGAAATCATGCCCAGAGTATGTGAGAAGAAGTGTCACCATTGCTTGCCTCTGAGCAGTAACCTGGTTGTACTTGCTCCAAAGAAGACTTGCTTGTTCCGTTTTCATTACCACTATTTTTAAAAGCAAAGAAAAACAGTACACTCTGACTGCACTCTTTCCAAGACATATCTGTTTGTTTTCTTGGCCATCCATTAGATGTGCATTGCTCTTCTCCAACACCACAGATCAAAGTCATCAATTCTTTTCCTGTAATCCTCATTAATTGTCCAGCTCTCAGATGCACAGTAAGTAAACTGCATAATACAGCAACTTGAAAAAAGGTTAAGAACTGAAATAGATTAATATATATTAATATCTATATTATAATATATATAATATATATAAGTGTGTATTTACATGCATATATATATATGCATGTAAATACACACTTACCATATATATTCATTAATTCAAAACATCTCTAAGAAACCACTAGCCTATTGCTCACTATTGAGAGTTCTAATAAGCTAATGTTGAAGACAAGCTTTACTTCTGCCTTTCTGATGCAAATTGTGCTACTGTGTTAACAAATAGAATTGGAGAGACTTTTTAAAAATTTAAGTATTTCAGCAAATAAAGAAAAGATAACAAAATTAAGGCATTTTGCAAACCCTAATAAATAAAAGAATCAGTGTGAATGGCGCACGTGCGCGCGCGCACACACACACACACACACACACACACACACACACAAATGAGACAATTGGGTAATATGTAACGCCTGAACACACCACCTCGTGGGGAGTAGTCTTGCCTTCAAAACTCAATTTAACTATGCCCAAGTGTATAAATCCAGCTAATAATCTTTAGGAAAGATGAGAACAATGAGAAATGTTTAACATTATTAAGATGTTGTCAGAGAAATTTATTATGGGAAATCTTTTAGACTCAGTATTGTTAAAAAAAACACAAACAACCAACACCCAAACAACAGTGACAAACAAACCATAACTAAAGGAAGAAGAGAAGAAAAGAAATAAGAGAACCTATAGATGAAAGGAAACTTAAATAGCATTTCAATTGATCACAACGCTTGGGTGTACTGGGAGGTAATAAGCAAATTATTAAAGAAACCATAACATTTATAAGGCCATCATAATTTTAAACAATAAATATTTGATGAAATTCTTATTTGTTAGAAGAAACAATGCCATTGTGACTATGTTAAGAAAACCAGCCTTTATACTTAAAAGATTCATGCTAAAAGATATAATATCTTGACAGGAGGAAGGCTAATGGACAGAATAGAGATGCAATAAGATGGGCCATGAGTTCATAATTTTTGGTGCTGAGTAATGAGCCACTAAGATCTTTATAAAATTTTATCTACTTTGCAAATGCTTCAATTTTCCAAAGTGAAAAACATAAATAAATTGCGTCAACTTTATTCATTGTTAATGAATGTCAAGATTTGCCATCTGGATAGATACATTTGTCCAAAACTAAATTTAGGCAATAGTCTCCCAACTAACCTTCACCCCAATTGCTGTCAAGCAGCTGAATTAAATGTCACTTCCCTTTCTTCTTTTTGTTACTTATGTAACAAAATAAGTAATGCCCAGGAAAGTCCAAAATAAAGAGAAGCCCTGGATGGTTATTCCCTGAGTTGCTGAAACTGGAAGAAAAAAAAATCTCCTATATCTCTGACAACATCAGTAATCATATTAACACTCCTAATAGGTGGCCTGAGACAATACAGCATATTCGTATGCATGGTATGATTTTAAATAGTCACCTTTCAGTGATGTGCATGGGAAAACCTGATGTAATGGGCTCTCCACATAAATGCTTCTTAAAAAACAAGTACATCAATAAACACTTCGGTATATTTCTCTCCCACAGACATGGACAAACTCTTGGCAGTAATGAATGTTTGTCATTGTGCACAAGAAGGCAACATGTTTATTTCAATTGCATAGCTGTGTGACTGGAAGCCCAGCTGGAGCCCATAAGGGCAACAGGCAGCGTGCTGGTGACATCACTGTGGCAAGGAGAGCATTTTTCACATTGTGCAGACTCTGGAGAGCAATCTGCAAGTTAATTAAAAAGTGCTCGCTTAGCATCATGTCTGACCTTTCTTCTTTCCATTACCTTTTTTTTTTTTTTTACTTCAGTATACTTACAGAATATTTAGCAATTCTTTCAAATAAAATGGTTGTATTGGCTATGAAATAACAGCAATAAAGCAAATAAAAATAATCCCAATCTGAGGTTAGGAGCAGATGGCACACACACTTTCACATAGTTCTGCAGTCCTCCGGAGTGCTTTTTCCAGAAGAGAACCCCAGAGATAGGTAGTGTCTTTTCTTCTTTAAAGGAAAAAGATATATTCTTCCATTTTGCTACCCCTTTCTCTCTTTCAAAAACAACTTTTAAGCAATGCTTTCATGTATGAAATAGATTGGAAAATGTACGGAAATTTGTTGTGTTTTTCCAACACACTTCCTTGGGAAATAAATTTCTTTTTATCCTTGGGATACAATATGTATGGGACTATGTCATTCTGTTTCTAAATTTAAATAATTCCTACCTGTTGAGTTTGGGG
>NW_006399869.1:10613439-10620650 GCF_000299155.1 Elephantulus edwardii
GTTTTGATTTGTATCTCTCTTAGAGCTAGGGATTTTGAACATTTCTTCATGTGCTTGTTAGCCATCTGAATGTCATCTTCGGTGAAGTGTATGTTCATATCCTGTGCCCATTTTTCTATTGGATTATTTACCTTTATCTTGTTGTGGCGCTCAAGTATTTTATAAATTCTGGATATAAGTCCCTTATTTGATGTCATTACCAAATACTTTTTTCCAGTTGGTGGCTTCCCTTTTACCCTGTTGGAGACATTTTTTTTATGTAATTCCTACCTGCTTTTGTAAAATAGTTTATGCTCATGGATGCACAAGCCCCATCAATAAATTTGTTTTTAATTGCTAATGATGTAAAACTGATCAAAAGTATCTTTGCTATTTTGGGAGGAAGTGAATTCCTTAGCAAGAATAAAAGGTTCATGTAGATATTTAAAATGATTGCCTACATTTTGTTGTGAATGATTAT
Organism: Elephantulus edwardii; assembly: GCF_000299155.1. Taxonomy (NCBI): domain Eukaryota; kingdom Metazoa; phylum Chordata; class Mammalia; order Macroscelidea; family Macroscelididae; genus Elephantulus; species Elephantulus edwardii. Next base: position 10,613,900 of record NW_006399869.1, read on the forward strand.
CCGAGGAAGTTTATAGCATATAAATAACCTCTTGGTACTCTTTTCACTTATTTATAGATACAGCAATAAAGAACCACTTGTTTATTTATACATTAATGCTGTGGGCCTTCTGCCAGGTATCTGTATTACAGACCATTAGCTTTCTATGTGACTTCCCAGAGGGCTGGGCTTAGTAAGCGAATGCTCAAAACTCTGGCCAAGACTCTAGTTATCTAAAAGCAGGATCAACATATAATTAGTCTTTGGATCACTGAGCCTATAAATTGCCTCAAATTGTCCTAACCCTTCAATTAAATACTGCTTTGGACCTTTATTTTAAACAGATTAAAGTTACTACTCACAGGTAGATGCTTTATTTTTTCCAATATCCTGAAGACTAAACCTTTAAATAAGTGAGCACATCCTTTTGGTAGATAAATCTCTATAAGCTCCTTTGGACACTGATGACGGAAAATTAGCTCCTTTTATAAGCTTCTCTGTCTCCTTCCACTTACTAATACTCTCATGGGCAACAACTAATCTAGGATAAATTCCATTACAGTATACATCCCCCCCCCATTATAATTGCTAGATATAGTTCTTGCATTAATTTTATTAATCCAAATGCAAAATATCAAGATAGCTTCTTGTTATTAATCTTCTCCATGATGACTGCTGATCCCAGTTTAAAGAGGAGTTATCTCAGAAGGTTAAGACTAAATCTTTGGAAACCAAGATATACTATCATTATATGTGGTTCTCTGGAGTCAGGGAGAAGAAGGATACAACGTGGTAGGAATAAGGCTGAATCTAACAAGGCTATGACTAACAGAGACTGGCACCCAAAAAGCAAACCAAACCCACTACTGTGGGTGGATTGGATTCAGACTCACAGGAAATCTTTGCAGGAGGAGATTGTCCCTTCTTTCTCTCGCTCAATACTTAACACACTACCTCTTTAAAACAAACCTCCTTAAAAACAGACCTGTGACATTCCAAATCCCCCCAGTTCTTGCTTGTTGGCAACACTCTCTCAGAATATAGACTCTTGAGAAAGATCAGTTAATAATCCCAAACAGAATCTCTCTTCAGCTCTGCGCTGGTTTTCATTTGCGCAATGACAGGCAAGGGAGTATTTGAGGTAGTATTTTCTCAAACAGCCAGTGTCTCTAAATCATTCCACAGGAGTGGCTGCCTGTGTTAGCAGTAACACCCACTCCACCAAGACAAACGCCAGTTTAGAAAAGGGAAAATAGAATTCGAATCACCTTGAAAGCCCTCCTTGTACTTCCCTGGTCGACTGGGACCTAGGTTTGGACAACACCACTAACAAAGAAAGGTTTTTTAAAAGCTGAGGTCTTTTGTCCCTGCATATGTCCCAAAGGAAAAAAAAAAAAATAACAGGAAGAAAGGGCCTGTTCTCCCAGGAAGCGTACATCCTGCCAAAAGGTTTCTAAAAGTGTTTCTCAAAAATTTCCATGTGCCATCAATGGCTCTTCGGTGCCTCTGGGACTGGGAAAGCAGAAATCAATGAAAACAGTGGGAGAGCAAACATTTAGAGGAACCAACTTGCTGACAAAACAGGTAATCATGAGTCTAAAGCCGCAATGTGGACGCGGCGCCAGGCCTCGCGGCTGCAACAAGCATGAGGCCACTGAGTTACATCACCTGTGACGCTGCAGGAAAACGCACTCCAGGGACCTTTCCGCATATTTCTCTGTTAGAAACTCAAGTGAATAACTGTTCCTGGCATATATATTAGGCAACCAGACTGACTCACCGAAACTTAAGCAAACAGTGAGTAATTTTTTTCCCCCTTTAACTTTGGAATCCAAAGAGGCAGAGTCGTTTTACCACTCTTGTTCAAACTATTTTTAGTCAGCTGGAGGGAATCCAAACGACGTGGGTCGTCATGCAAAATAGGAGGGAAAGATTGGTTCCTGGGTAAGACCGAAGCTGGGTGATCACTTCTCCAGAATAACTGGCCACTTTCCTCAACATAAGTAAACAGCTTCATCAAGCAGACTATTTCATGGGAAACCAAGAAGAGTTCGTGCAATGCTTGGATATCAGTCCAAGCTGCTGCTCTGTAGACTCCCCTGTCCCCAGATAGAGTCTCAGAAAGTCCGGGACACAAAGTCCAAACAGCACCGCCGCTCACAGGGCCCCTATTCAACCGTCAAGAGTTTTCTCTGGCAGAGGTGTCGAAATTAAAGTCAGGTGTCCCATCAGGTAGACAGTTACATAAGAAAGGTCCAGCCAGTCATTTCCTAGTTTAGCGCAAAAAAGGTTTATCTTCTCACGACATTTCTCCCCCACCAGGCTGCTAGGAAAATTTTAGTCATTTCTTAATAAAATAGCCAACATTTTTAAGGAAAATGGAGATGTTTTATTATACAAATAAATAATACGTGTTCATAGTTTTTTAAAAAATGCCAGTAGTAAAAGTATAAATGTAAGAGAAAGTCCCTTGTACTTCAGATATTTCATCCATGCCCAACTACAGTCCTCCTTGCCAGAAACAACAACAGATATTTTCCCCTCTCCCTCACCTCGTATTTTTATAGAAGAATTTATTGAAAACATATATGTCAGGAAATCTGCTAAACACTAAAGATATAAAGGGGGAAAAGCGTTTCCTTTCTCTACAGATTTATTGAGTGAGAGGGTCAACATGAAAATACTAAATGTAGTAAGTATGAACAATGTTCTATGGTAAAAAGAGAGAGAGAAAGAAAAATGAGTAATTCTGCTCAAATGCTGAGGTGAGGTAGGCATTGGGGAATGTTTTTTAGGAGAGGTGGGGAATGCTTTGTAGAAGAGGTGACTTGTGACCGCTTTGGGTTTGGGGGTCCACCCCTCATTGTGATTTGGGTGAAAGTGTATAGAAAAGAAATTATTTTCATTCAGCAATTTATGTGCCTTTTATTTCATAACATTTTCTGTAATCCCCTCAGTATAACAGCCTTCTCTCTGCTTCCTCTCTGGGGTCCCTCTTAGGTCATCTTCTTTCTTTTCTGCTCCTTTTTTGCCTTCTAAACTTTGTCTATGGGCAAAAGCTATCTTTGGTCTCATACCAAAGATATTGGTTATACTGAGGTGTGCATTTCTCACAAGTGACGCTGTTCACCCTGGGAGCCTGCCTATCATTTGGCTGTAAGGTGATACCTGAGGGTGGGCTCAGTTCCTGGTTTGAAGAGTATCTAAGGGCCCATCTTGAGATCTACCAGTTTCAATCAGATAAGTAGGTCTGATATTTTTGTTTATTTATTGGTTTTCATTCACTCACTCATGTATACTTTGTTCTATAACATTAATTATAATTGTACAATGCAATTATTTACAGCATCTTATCAATTCCTCACTTCCCAGCATCTTATCAAATCCTCACTTCCTCTCCTTTCCCTTCACCCTACCCATCCATCCTCTCCTTCCCCTCTCATGCATGTCAACCCTCCACAGTTGTTTCTATGTGTAAACTTTCCCTCATTCTTGAAATTAGATATGACTGGGGGGAGGGGCATTTTATGAGTTTGCATTCTGAGTTACATTTTTCTCTCAACTAGGACTTTTTGTGGAGCCGATCAGAATGGTTGGTAGTGGTAGCTATTGGTGGTTTTGGTTGACATCAAGTCAGCTCCAATTCACAGTAACCTGACTGCCAAGAGAACAAATAAGTATGCCTTGGAGAAAGTTCAACCATGGAGGCTCCTTAGAGTGAGGATAGTGCGGCTTCGTTCCACATACTTTGGGCATGTTGTTAAGAGGGGCCAGGCCTTGGGAAAGGACATCATGCTTAGAAAGGCAGAGTCAGAGAAAGAGAGGAAAGCTTTCAACAAGATGAATTTATACAGTGACTATAGCATCAGGCTCAAGAATGTCAAAGATGATGAGGATGGCACAGAATAAGGCAAGGTTCAAATCTGTTGTTCAGAGGGTCGCTATGAGTCGTACTTAACTCAAAAGCACCTAACAACAACAACAACTATATACGACAAAATGAAACCTTGAGAATTGACTATGTCATCGTCACAATCTCTGCTCTCAATCTCTGTCCATTGTTACAATCATGTGTCAATCCATCTCCTTGAGGTTTTCTCTCTTTTGTTAATCCTCTACGTTGCCAACCTTTTATCCTCCAAGAAATAGTCCTTTCTGACATGTTCAATGTATGTGAGACAAGTTTTCACCATCTTTGCCTCTAAGGGAAAAGATTTGTTTGTTCTTTTTGGCAGGCCAGGATATATTCAGTATTTTTTGGCCAAAATCACAATTCAAAGGCAACATTCTTCTGCTTTGCTTTTTTATTGTCCAGCTTTCACACGTATATGAAGCAATTAAAATTCCATGGTATGAGTCAGTCATTAAAGTGATATTCCTGCTCTTTAACATTTCAAAGAAGGCCCCAATGGGCAACAGTCTTGTCCAATGCAATACATTGATTGCAGATCTGAGTAAAATTAAATCACTGACCACTTCATTTTTCCATGCATTTATCCTGCTTGGTGGTAGCTTATTAGGTTGTGAGGTGCCATCTAGTTGCGTTCAACTCCTAGAGACCCTATGAACAACAGACCCAAACTCTGTAGTATCCTGTGCCATTTCCATTATCTCTGACACACTTGAGCCAGTTGCAGCAGTCACTAGTTGACTAGTGTCAACCTAGTTGAAGCTCTTCCTCTCCTTCACTGACTCTCATAATCACCTTTCCACACATGATTTCCCACCTCAAGGTAGAGCTTTTCCTAGCAACATGTCCAAAGTATGTGAGAGGAAGCTTTGTCATCTTTGCCTCCAAGGAGCACTTTGGCTACACTTTCTCCAAGACTTACTTACCAGTTTGTTCTTTTGGCAATTTATGAAATATTCAGTACTGTTCTCCAATACCACAGCTCATAGGTATCTATTTTTCTATCATCCTTATTCATTATCCAGCTCCCAGATACATAGCAAGTGATTGAAAAGACAATGGCCTGTATCAGGTGAATCTTAATCTTCAAACTAATATCATTTCTCCTCAAGAATTTGAAGTCTTTGAACGTAGATTTTCCCAGTGCAATAAGTCTCCTGATCTCCTGACTGCTAGTAGCAAGATTGTTGACTGTAGATCCAAGTAATATGAGGTAATCGACAATTTCAATCTTTTCTCCATCTATTATGATGTTGTCTATTGATACAATGGTGAGAATTTTTATTTTCTTAACAATCAATACAGTGCAGGCTGCAGAGCTGTTGTATAACAACAACAGTCTTTGATCTTCTGCAGCAAGTGTTTAAAGTCCTCCTCACTTTCAGTAAGCAAAGTTGTGTCATCTGCATAATATAGGCTGTTAATGAGTCTTCCTCCAATCTTGATGTCACACTCTTCTTCAAAATTCCAGCTTCTCAAAGAATTTTCCCAGCATACAGATTGAATAGGTTCGAAGAGAAGATACAACACTGATGCACACCTTTCTTAATTTTAAACCATGTAATAATGTTCCTTTGCTCTGTTTGCCCAACAGCCTCTTGGTCTATGTATAAGTTCTTTTATCCACTAGTCTTTTGGACTCATTGTTTCTTTGAGTCTTGTTTCTTTGATTTATTTTTTCCCTCCTCTGGGTGGAGAGAGATCAATAGTTACATCTTAGATGGCCACTTGCTGGCTCTTTTCCCATTAGGATGCTTATGGGTCTCATCCTGTTCACCCACTTGAGAACAATAGTTACATCTTAGATGGCCACTTGCTGGCTCTTTTCCCATTAGGATGCTTATGGGTCTCATCCTGTTCACCCACTTGAGAACAATAGTTACATCTTAGATGGCCACTTGCTAACTTTCAAAATCCTAGTCGCTATTCATCACAACAGGCTGTAGAACCAGTGTTTTGTGGACTACATTATGTCAGCTGACTTGACTGTCACCTAAAAATGTGATTCTAAGTCCCCAAACCCAATGATTTATTCTGGCAAGATGTTTGGTTATACCAAAGGAATTGTCATAACCTTGCCTCCCATTTGTTCTAGTATAAATGTGAATATATTTTTCATAGTACATGAAACAGGAGGAAAGTACATGGATGTTAATGAAAATAGTAATCTCTGTGATATTTCAATGGACATTATTCTCATCTTTCTTTTCCCAGGTTCATAGTAGTTTTGAAAACCTACCTCCTAACAGCCATGGTTATTGCTGTTATCAAATGCCGTCAAATTGGTATCACCCTTCAGCAGGTTTCTAGGAGTAATAAATTACATGAAAGGAGATTGCCCATCTGTCTTCCAAGGAGCAGCTGGTGGATTCAAACCATCTGCCATTGCGTTGGCAGCACAAGTCATTACCCACTAGGCCACCAGAGGTCCCCCATAGCCATGGCTTTTTGGCAAATCAGCAGTTGCTGGATGAGAAGACAGCTTTAGAACTACAATCTCAGAAAGACATCATATGTTGAACTATCTTACAGCTTCAGGAAATCTCCATTCTCAGATTTCATCTTCACTTGAACTTATTTGATATTTTACTCATTTGAAAACAGTCCTATCCATGGCCATTTGTTGAAAATAAACAGCAGCAATTGTTTCGCATAAAGTTTTTTGAGAGGGAAATGAATAAAAAGTTGACCAAAAATGTAAAAAGAAAAACAAAGCAATGACATGTTTATAGGGAGCATTCAAAAACTCTAGTGTATTGCTAGGAATCTGTAAGGCTATGTTCATGTGTAGGGCTGTGGCTATGTTGTTGATGTTGTTGTTGTCGAGTCGTTTGTGACTCATAGCAACCCTATGTACGACAG
>NW_006399869.1:10620750-10623307 GCF_000299155.1 Elephantulus edwardii
AACACTGATGCACACCTTTCTTAATTTTAAACCATGTAATAATGTTCCTTTGCTCTGTTTGCCCAACAGCCTCTTGGTCTATGTATAAGTTCTTTGTGAACAAAATTAAGTATTCTGGGATTCCCATTATTCTCAATATTACTAGTAGTGTGTTATGATGCACACAGTCAAATGCCTTTGCATAGTCAATAAAACACAAATACACATTCTTCTGGTCTTCTCTGCAGTCAGCCAGGTTCCATTAACTATCCCTGGTGCGATGCCCTATTCTAAATCTTGAATCAATATCTGGAAGTTCTCTGTCTATACACTGTTCTAGCTAATTTTTATGATATTCACAATAATTTGCTTGCACATGACATTAATGATATTGTTCAATAATTTCCACATTCTGTGGATCACCTTTCTTGGGAATGGGAACAAATATGGATCTTTTCCAGTAAGTGAGCTAGGCAACTATTCTCCAACTTTCCTAGCATAGATTGGTTTCAATCTTTTCTCCATCTATCACAATGCTGCCTATAGGTCCAGTGGTGAGAATTTTTGGGTTTTTGACACAGAGATGCAATCCGTAGTGAAATCTATAGTCTTTGATCTTTTGCAGCGAGTGCTTCAAGTCCTCCTCATGTTCAGCAAGCAAGGCTATGTCATCTGCATAACACAGGTATTGATGAGCAATCTAGATGTCACATTCTTCTTTATATAGTCCAGCTTAGCAGATAATTTGCTTAGCATACATATTGGAGAGGTATGGAGATAGAATACAGTCTTAATGCACTCTCTTTTTAATTTTAAACATTTTAGTGTTCCCTTGCTCTGCACAATAATAGCCTTTTGGCCTTGGCATAGGTTTTACATGAGCACAATGAAGAGCTCTGGGATCGCATTTTTCTTAGCACTTTTACTTCAGCATCTTTTCTCTTTATTTTGGTTTAGTATTAAGGGTTTATTGTTCAAAATGGCTTTCCTAGCCATTGTGTTTGATTTGACCATGTGGATGGGTGAAAATGTTCAGATAGGGTATGTTAGCCATTAATTTAAAGTGACTCTAGCAGCAGAATTAGAGAATTTCACCTCTAGCAAAAAGGAAGCAAGAGAGTAACACATGTACTCCTGGGCCAGAGATTCTTTCACTAGCTAGACTGGGGACTATGGAAACAGCAGCCATAGCAACCAGCAGCAGAGAACCAGAGACTTGTAATGAGATGTAGTAGACCTTGTAATGGCTACACCAGCGAACCAGAACTAGGAGCTTTTCCTAATTTGTTGAGGGACTAATGGGAAATTATTATGGTTTTACTAATTTAGGCAAGACTAAGAGCCTAAAGAAGCGAGGCTGAAGGCTGAGGTCATTGTGAGCATATTTCAGAAGCTATGCTGGCTGAGTGTATTCTACTATTAACCTGAATTAATAGCTTTTTTACTTTCCTAATGTGGTTCTGTGTCTTCTATGAACTAATATAACAGATTTTGGACCAAGTAAAGCAGTAAGATTGGTGTTGGGAAGAGAAGAAAGAGGTGCAGGAGTATGAGGAATATGTCTGATTTCATGGGAATTGGTTTTGGGGTGTTGATGTTTTAATGGGGACAGCTCCTCTGTGTGGAGTTAGTAAAGGTCAGATATCATCATCTCCATGTGGTCCTTTTCTTTTTACATTTGGCTTCTCATTGTTCTAGTGCAATTTTCAGTCTTTTCCGACACCCATTTTGGATTTTTCCTTCTCCTCTTTGTAATGATCTTTTGCTCTCTTCATAGATGATATCCTTGATATCATCCCACAACTTACTCATCTTAGAGCATTAGTGTTCAATACTTCAAATTTAGTCTTAAGTTGATTTTTAAATTCAGGTGGGATAAACTCAAGAAAATATTTTTATTCTCGTGGACTTAATTTAATTTTCTTCAGTCTTAATTTGAGTTTGCACATGAGTAATTGATGGTGGTAAAACAAATTTAAAAATTACCATCTAATTCTTCTGATTGCTAGGGTACCAGAAGTTTCCTGAACTAGATCTGGCTCTCAGGCCAGGCATATTCTAGGAAGGTTACTTTCTAAAATTAATGTTGTGAGAGTGAAGAAAAAAATCCCCACCATATAACACAGACAGAAAGATAGTTAAAGACAGAGAAAAGTTTATTAAGAGAAAAATTCTTAGAAGATGAGGGTGGGTCTGCTTCATGAGATGAGAGTGAACATTTTCTCCTTCTTGGGCTTTCAGCTATATAGGTTTTGTCACTTCCTTGTTCCACTTGAGTATCCATGCCTTTCCCAGGACATATTTTGGAGCAAGGTCATCCTCAGTATTCTCAGTGGTTTCAAGTCTGATGTTGGTAGGCTTTGATTGGTTCTTCTCATTGTCTCTTTCCATTTCCTGATTCTTCCTCAATCCATCATCACCATCTTCTTTTTCTTCTGTCTGACTCCTAGCATTGATCACAGGGCAATAGTAGATATAGTTTATTTTATCCACTAGTCTTTTGGACTCATTGTTTCTTTGAGTCTTGTTTCTTTGATTTATTTTTTCCCTCCTCTGGGTGGAGAGAGATCAATAGTTA
>NW_006399869.1:10628541-10644620 GCF_000299155.1 Elephantulus edwardii
TAACAATTTTCAATATTTTAAATAAACACTAATTTTAAAATAAACATAAATTCTGATTGGAAAACTGGCGGGTTTTACTGCTGAATTCAAGAAAACCTCTATGAAAGAATTAGCAGGGATCCTTTCTAAAAGTTAAAAAAAATACAAAGGGAGGGAATGCTTTCTAATTCTCTGAAAACTAGGTTTTTTTGCTATTAAACTAATACCAAAATCAGACAAAGTCATTGCAAAAAAAGAATACAGCAAACCAGCATCCTTTAGGTGTAAAAATTATTAACAAAACACGGATTGAATTGTATTTCCCTAAAATACATGTTACAATATTAAACCCTATACCTGTGTCTGTAATACAGTTTTGAAATAGGGCTCCTTTATTAAAATGTTAATAAGGGCATATAAATGTAGAATTCGTCCTAAATTGAGAGCTAGTAGATTAGACACAGTTGTGAATCCCTACTGGTCAAGTACATCTGCCATGTGAGTCTTTCTCAGAGTCAAGGCATGCAAGAGCTGTTTACGAGAAAGGAGTCAAGTTTAGCCATGATGCCTATTTGGATTTTTAATCTTCAGAATTGTGAAAAACCAATTTCTCCTCTTTAAATCAATACATTTTTTATATTTATCTTACAACAGTCCTAGCTAACTAAGCCAACTAACAAACCAAACCCAACAACATATAAAAATTCTGCCTGTGACCAAGTGGGAGTTTATCAAGGGACAAGCTTCCTAAACTGCGTAGGCAGGTTTGTCACAGGAATGCAAGGTTGGTTCAAGAAATGGAAATCAACAAATGTCACACTGATATGGTTATCAATGGAACAAAAGATAAAAACCCATGATCGTTTCAATAAGAAAAAAATTCAGTGCTCTTGCTAAATGATGGTAGTTATGGAAAAGCTTCAGGCCTTTTATTCATAGGGTCACTATGAATTGTGCTCAACTTGATGGCAATTAACAACAACAACTTGCTAAATTAAAACATTCAGCTAGTAACAGAAGAAAATGTCCTCAATCATCTAAGTTATATAAACAGGCATCTAAAAAAATAACAAAACAACAACTAATATAATACTTAATGGTAAAACTTTGGTGCTTTCATTATATGATGAGGAACAAAATTAGGGTACCTGCTTGCTTTTTGTCTAGAGGCTCTGCTGAAAGTAATAGACAAGATAGAGATATAAATCCACATTGCAAAGAAAGAAGTAAGACTATTTGAAGATCATGTGGAAAAAACTTAAAATTTATTTTAAAAGCTAATAATAAATGAGTTCAGCAAGGCTACAGGGTATATAATGTACACAAATTAATTTTATGTTTATTCACCAGCAATGATTATACAAAAGTTAAAACTCTATTTATAATATCAACTAGAATGAAAATACTTAGAAATATATCTCACAAAACTCTCAAGGCTTATATACTGAAAAGAACAAAGCATCATGGAGAAAAATAGAAGAAGATATAAAAGACATTTTATGTTTATGGGTTGGAAGACTCAATATTGTCTAGGTGGCAATATTTTTTTTTAAAAAATAAATCTACAGATTCAACACAAAATCCCAGCTGGCTTCTTTGTTGTTTGACAAGTTGGTCTTAAGATGCATTTGGAGGGACCCAAAATAGCTTATCTTTAAAAAGAGCAAACTTAAAGGACTCATACTTTTTAAATTCCAAAACTTGCTAAAGCTGTCATCATCAAGACAGTATGGTTCTATCATTAAGGACAGACATAAAGATCAGCAGAACAGAATTAAGAAAACAGCAGTGAAGTGTCATATTTATGATCAACTGATTTTTCACATAGGTATCAAGAGAATTCAATGAGGAAAAATAATCTTTTCACCAAATGATTATTCATACACAACTGGTTATTCATATTCAAAAGACTGAAGTTGAACTCTTTCTATACAATTGAATTAAAACTGAATGAAATTGAATTAAACTGGATGAAAGATCAAAATATAAGAGCTAAAGTTATAATCTCTTAGAATATAGGGGCAAGTTTTCATGAGTGATATCTACTAATAATTGTGATATCAAATAATTGGCCTATATTCTTCAAAAGCATTAAATTGAAGAGGAATAAAGAGACTTGAAAACAAAATGATATATGGGATTTTGAACTCAATCATTAGGGCAAAAACAGAGATTTGGGGACAATAATGGTCAAAATCTTTGATAACAACTGAGGAAGTTTGGATTGTAGAAATGTGAAGATGTGAATATTCTGACTTCTGATTTTAATAAATGGAAGACAGGTTTCAGCAGAGCTCCTGGATTAAGATAGAGGAGGAAGCAGGACTGGTCACCCATTTCCAAAATAATAGGCCTTTGAAAATCCTATGAACAGCAGAGAAACACGGGTAGCTCTAGTATTAGAGGTAAAGCTTAGATGGGAAGTCATTCAAGTATGAGGAGAATATGGGGACAGCAGCAATACAGCAATGAGTGTATCAGAGATGATGCGGATGGCACAGGATAGGACAGGGTTCAGATCTGTTATTCACATGGTCACTAGGAGTCATAGTTGACTTGACCATGGCACCAAACAACAACAAGCAAGGCTCTGTAGGGAGTTCTAGTAGTTCTGGGAACCAAGGTGATAGGGAGTTGCATTGCCAATCCAAAAACTGTATGGTTCAGGAGAAAGATGGACAATCTTCTTGTGCATGATTTACTGACTCTGAAAATGAACTGAAAGGTCAGCGAGGAGTCAGTTTGACTTGATTGTATATCACACACACAAAAAGGTTATTTAGAATATCCCTTCTGGAGGAATACACATTGTTTAGTTATGGGCATTTTGACAATGTGCTTTCAAATGGCTCAAACAAAGAAGGCCTTTGTGCTCTGCTTTTACTAGTTTTAGAAAAATTTAAAAAAACATCTGACTTTCACGAACATAATTAAGAATTTAAGTAGCAAGAATGTTGCATTAAGAATATGTTGAAAAAAAAGAATATGGTGTGTGTGTGTGTGTGTGTGTGTGTGTGTGTGTGTGTGTTTGCTACTATATTGGTATGTTACTAACCACATCACTAACACTATTGTGTTCCTATATCTGGATCCAAACTTTCTGCTCCTTAGTTTACCTATTTAAACTTTGTTTCTCTTTTGTAAAGTAAATGGAGTATGTATAAATCTCCACAGTTGATAGTCTAATGTTCCTTCCTACATAATCTTTAAAATCTTCAAATTGCAATTCATGTTTAGCTTTCCGTTGCTCCTGGTGATTTCAGATTCAGAGACATAGGATATTCTAAATGTATGTATAGTAAAATATTTTAGCACTCAAATGAAGGTCAAATTTGTATAAGAATTTTTCTAAACTTTTCAGTTTAGTTACTTCTATAATACATTATTTTTTGTTCTTAATATATTTTTTATTATTATTAATTTTAATGAAAATTTACAGGCTTTGGATTTCCATTCATTGTTGCACTTTTCTCCCTGCCCACACTCCCCCCTCCTCAGTTTGCTCTTCTCTTTGAAAAGTAAAAGAAAATTTTCTTTCATTGTTTTACAATCCCTTCCCCCAAGAAAAAGTAACATTTCTGAGAAATGGCTTTTCCGCTAATAACATGAAGAGTTATATAAATAATTGCTATTATAACCATTAGCTATCCTGTGCCTTAACCCTTTTTAAAACTTGTTATAGTTGTGTGCTGTTGAGTTAAAACAGACCCATAGCTGACCCTCTAGCAGGTTTTCAGAGGCAATAAATTGTATGGGAGGAGATTGTCCATTTTTCTGCCATGGAGCAGCTGGTGGATACAAACCAGGTACCTTTCACAGAGCTCCCTGGTTGGTTGGTGTTGGTTTTTGTTGTTTTGTTTTCAAATTAGTCCAAGCTATTATTCTGTGCTTGTAGATAAAGGAGTCCTAGCTGTGCAGTGGTGAAAACACTTAGTTACTAAGCAAAAAAATGGCAGTTTGAACCCACCAGGTGCTCCTTGGAACTAAGATGTAGCGGTTTGCTTCTGTAAAGACTACTGGTTTGGAAAACCTAAACCAGTTCTTCTCCACCGTGTAGGCTTACTATGAGTCAGAATTTATTTTACAGCAAGGGGTTCTATTTTATCATTTTACAAAACTCAGACAAATTAAGGAACCATTGCTACACAGCATCATTGGTGGGAAGGGAAAAAGTGAGGTGGAGGGGAATGAGAGGGAAGAAAAGGAGATGGCCTTTAAAGTACTCCACTTCTGACTTGCTCCCTTGCTTCTTAATTACACCAAATACCAAAGATTAGATGGGAAATGCCCCTGGGTGGCACAAATGGTTAAGTGGTCAACCACTAACCTAAAGGTGAGTGGTTCAAACAGCTCCGAAAGTGCCTCTGAACAGAGTTGGCGATCTGCTTGTGAAAGCCTCAGCCTTGAAAGCTCTATGGAGCAGCTCTATCTTATACACGTGGTTTGTCGCATGTTAGACTTGCCCTGACAACATATGGAGGTAAATGGGTGTTGAGGAGTCAATGCTGAACAAGACACATTCTATGTCCTTTCTGGAGCTCTGAGTTTGGGGGAAGATGAGCTAGAAATTAAAATATATTCTTTTTTTAAAATCCCTTCTCTGTTCCTTCAAGACTTGCATGAGCAGCACAACTCACTGCAGACCATGCTACCAGATCCCCCCTCTGTAATAATTTAGAACTTATATGGAGTCATTTTGGAAGCAGGAGTGGCATTCACTTCCTAAACAACATGCCTCTAGAAACTCTATGAACTTTGAGAAATGGTGATAGTTATAGAAGGGCTTCAGGTCCTTTGTTCATAGGGTCACTATAAGTCATGCTCGACTTGACAGCAATTAACAGCAACAACATATGGGACAGAACAGAGCTGCCGTATAGGGTTTTGAGAATTACATTCTTTGCAGAAGCAGGCCAATGCATCTTTCTGCCACTGAAAATTTGAACTCGGATTTTTCAGTTAGAATCAAGTATTTAAGCACTGAGCCACTAGTGCTGCTATATTCAAGTATGTTTTTACAGATAAAGTAGTATATTTTAAAATACACATTTTTGCTTTATAAGATAAATAAAGTAATATTTTTTAAAAAAACAATCCCAAACCAGTACTATCAAGTCTAGACTCATAGTGACCTACATCTGGTTTCTAACAATATGAATCTTTATACTAAAAGACTGACCACTTTTCTTCCTCACAGAAGCTGGTGATTTTGAACCGTCGACCTAATAGCTCACAACCTGACACATTGCACACAATGCTACCAAGGCTTCTTAAGACAGAAATAGAAGAACTACAAACTGCGATAAGGACTGTCATCACAGAAAAATTGCTATTCAAGCCTAGCCTACATAGCAGCTTCCTAGGAAAAGGAGAGAGAAAGATGGTAAAATTAGAATAAATAGTTGGAGCTTAAACTTAAACATCTAAAAATTAGGTTTCTTCAGAGTTAATAGAGAAAGAGAGGAAGATTGATGAAGCCTTGTGTGCATGTCTGCATTTGAGCCTGGGGCAAGAAGAACAAACTAGAAAGGCCCACCGTAGTCAAAACATCTAATTGAAAGAAAGAATGGACAAAAAGCAAACAGCAAAAACAAACATGATATGTTGTACCAAGGAGACTGGATGTTATTCTCAGGGCTAAGGGAAGCCTTAAATCTAATGCCATCAAGTCAATTCTAACTCATAAAAACCTTAATCTCACTGCCATCAAATAAATTCTAACTTATAGCAAACCTTATAGGAAGGACAGACCAGAAATACATGAGTTTCTTTACACAGAAGCAGATTGCTTTAGTGGGTTGGAAATGTCAATCTGCTTTAGTAACTCAAAATTTAAACCATTAAACCAATAGGGGTCTCCCGAAAATCAGTGAAGGGCAAAGTATTGTCATAAAATATACACAGCCCAAGAGTTAAAAAGCAAAGGACAATAGCAAACTTGACATTTCTCAAGTTGAAAGAACAGAAGAAAAATGTCAAGCTTCAATTTGCAACATTGAAGGATTCTATGAGCAAAATTTTGAATAATGCAGGAACCATCAAAAAAACATTAGAAGGAATACACAGTCACTGTACCAAAAAAATATTGTTTGATGTTCATCCACAGCAAAGGATCAAGAACTAATAGTATTGAAGGAAGAAGTTCAAGCTCCACTGAAGACACAGGAAAAGAATAAGACTCTGGGAACTGATAGACTGCCAATTGAGACATTTCAATAAATGGTGCAATTCTGGAAGTACTCAGTGATCTATGCCAAGAATTTGGAAGACAGCTGCACACTTGGCCAAAAAGATCCAGATAAATCCATATTTGGGCCCATTACAAAGAAAGGTAATTTAATAAAATGTGGAAATTATTCAACAATATCTTAATAGTACATTGTATATCAAGTTTTGCTAAGATAACTGAAAAACAGTTGCAGTTACACTGATAGAGAACATCAGAAGTTCAAACTAGATACAGAAGACATGGAATGAAGGGCATCATTGCCAACGTCAGATGGATTTTGGTTAAATGCAGAAAATACCAGAAAAATGTTAAATTTTCTTGACGATGCAAATGCATTTGACCATGTGGTGGTGTTGTTATGTGTCATTGAGTCAAGTATGATTTATAGCAACCCTATGAAAAGCCAAACAGAACCCTGCCATATTCTGTGTCATCCTCATCATCTCTGACATACTCCAGCCTACTGCTGAAGCCATGATGTCAATCCATTTTGTTAGAGGTCTTCCTGTCCTTTGCTCGCCCTTCACTTTTCCAAGCATGATGTATCTTTCCAAGTAATAGCCTTGCCTACCTACATGTCCGGCACTTAACAACAACAACAACAACAACATAGAGAGAGCTCAGTTGGCCTAATGGACAGAAAGCAAAGCTACCAAGCCAAAGGTGGGTGACTTTGATTTGTGGACCTCAGGCCTGCTTTTAATTGTTTTTTGTCTAACATTCTTCTAAGTGGTATAGCATTGGTCTGTCCATTTGCTGTACAGAGTAACTCATAGTTGCTGTGAAGCTGAACACTGTGACACTGATGTGTCAAATGCAATAATGGTTACCCATGGTGGACAGTGTTTGGTGGAGCTCCCCAATTAAAACAAGCTTGCAAGCAGAAGTGGCATCCACTTCTGAAATAGCTTGCCTCCGGAAATCCTACGAACTTGGAGAAATGATGAAAGTTATACAAGTGTTCAGGTCTTTTGTTCATAGGGTCACTATGAGTCATCTACAACTTGGCAGCACTTAACCACCACAACAACCTACATGTTCAAAATATGACAGATGAAGCTTCACCATCTTTGCCTTCAAGGAACACACAGGTTGTACTTTTTCCAAGATATTATTCTTTTAGCAGTCCATGGGATATTCAGTACTCTTCTCCAGCTGACTGAAAATACCATGATCTGAATCAAATGCACCTTAGTTTTCAAACTGACATCATTACTCTTCAGCATTTTTGGAGAGTTCACTCATGCCAGCCTTGCCCAATGCAGTATCTTCTGATTTCCTGACTGCTGGTACCAAGGGTGTTGATTGTTGACCCAAACAAGATGAAATCACTGACAACTTTAGTCCTTTCACCATCTATCAAAATCTTGTCCTGTGGTGAGGACTTTAGTTTTCTTGATGTTCAGATGTAATTCATACCAAAGACTGTGGCAGCAAGTCTTTCATGTCCTCCTCCCTTTAGAAAGCAAGGTTATTTCATCTGCATAAGGCAGGTTGTTGATGAGTTTTCCTCTGATCCTGAGAAAGTCCAACACTGGACTTTTCACAGTCCAAATTGACTGTGTGAGTCATAACATATGGGTATGTTGTGAACAACAAGAATTCCAGAACATTTAGTTGTATTCTTGAGGAACATGTATATAAATCAAGAGACAGTTTTTCCAACAGGACAAGGGTATATTGTGTAGTTTAAAAATTAAAACAGGATGTGTCTACATTATCTTTTCACTCTATTTATTTGGTATGTATGCTGAGCAGATAATTCAAGAAGTTGAACCATATGAAGATGTGGATAGGAGGAAGATTTGCCACCAACCAGCAATATGCAAGTGATACAGCTTTGCTTGATATAAGATGTTGATTTTGTTAGGCACAGTAGAGTTGCATATGACCCACAGCAAACCTATAACAACAGATCTGAGCTCTGACCTATCCTGTGTCATCCTCACATTTCCTGACACATTAAAGCCCGTTGCAACAGTCACCATGTCAATCCACCTGGTTGAGGGTCTTCCTCTCCTTCATTGATCTTCCACCTTTCTAATCATCACGTTCCTCTCCAAGGAATAACCCTTCCTAGCCACATGCCTGAAGTATGTTAGGCAAAGCTTCATCGTCTTTGCCTCCAAAAAGCACTCTGGCTGCACCATTTCCAAGATGTATTTGTGTGTTCTTTTGGCTGTCCATGGGATATTCAACACTCTTCTTCAACAACACAGCTCAATGGCATCAATTCTTCTTCTATCATCCTTATTCATTGTCCCGCTTTCAGATACATAGCAAGTGATTGGAAAGACCATGGCCTGAATCAGATAACAGAATCAGACTTTAGTTCTCAAACGGACACCATAATTCCTCAAAAATTTGGAGGTGTTCCTAACTGCAGACTTTCACAGTGCAATATGTCTCCTGATTTCATAACTGCTGATACCACGGGTGTTAACTGTGGATACAAGTAAGATGAAATTGTTGACAATTTCAATCTTTTCTCCGTCCATCACAATGTTGCTTATCAATCCAGTAGTAAGCATCTTTGTTTTCTTGACATTGAAATTCAATGGATATTGAATGTATTCTTTGGTCTTCTGTGACAAGTGCTTCAAGTCTTCTTCACTTTCAGCAAGCAAGTTTGTTATTTGCATAAAGCAGATTACTGACAAATCTTTTTGCAATCCTAATGTCACATTCCTCTTCACAGAGTCCAGCTTCTTGAATAATTTGCTTAGCATACAGATTGAATAGGTATGAAGAGAGAACACACACCTGATGCACCCCCTTCTTAATTTAAAACCATGTGTTCCCTTGCTTTGTATGAACAAAGCCTCCTGGTCCACATATAGGTTCCACATATGCACAATCAAGTGCTCTGGGATTCCAATTCTTCTCAATGCCAACCAAAGCTTGTTATGATCCACATAGTCAACTGCCTTTGCATAGTCAAAAAATCATAAATAGACATTGTTCAGGTATTCCTTACTTTCCGTCAGGATCTATCTGACATCAGCAATGATATCCCTGGTGCCATGGCCTCTTTTTGTGCTTGAACTTCTGGCAGTTTTCTATCTATGTACTCAACAGAATGTGGAACCTATCAAATAATATCATTAATATCACATTCAAGGAAAATACTGCTGAAGATCTTTCAAAAATATCTAGAGCAATACAGAGATAGGGATATAAGTTGAGGTGGAGTTAAAGGACTAAGAGATTCAGATTATTAACAGCTTCTGCTTGTTTGTTTCCATAATCAGCACTCTTGGTACCAGCAGCCAGAGAATCAAAAGACAAATTGCATTAGAAAATCTGTAGGCAGGGACTTCTCTAGAGTACTAAAGAACAATGATATCAGTCTAGAGACTAAGGCATGCCTGATTCAGGCCATGGTCTTCACAATTACTTGCTATGCATTGGACAGCTGGATAATAACTAAGGATGTTGTTGTTGTTGTTGTTGTTGTTGTTGTTGTTGTTATGTGCCATTGAGTCGCTTGCGACTCATAGCAACCCTATGTATAACAGCCATAAACTCTGCTCTGACCTGTGCCAATCTCACTGTCTCCGACACACCCATCCTGATTACACCAGTCACCAAATCAATCCACCTCCTAGAGGACCTATCCCTTCTGCACCTGCCCTCCACCCTCCCAAGCATGATGTCCTTCTCCAAGGACGGGTCTCTCCTTACAACATGACCAAAGTATGTCAGAGGAAGCCTCAGAATCCTTTCCTCCAAGGAGCAGCCCGGTTTAACCCTCTCCAGGATGAATCCATTTGTTTTCTTAGCTGTCCATGGTACCCTCACAAAGCTCAAAGGCATCAATTCTCCTTCTATCCTCCATAGTCATTGTCCAACTCTCTGATGCATAACAAGTGATTTCAAAGACCATGGCCTGTATCAGATGCACCTTAGTCTCCAGAGAGACATCATTGCTCTTCAGTACTTTAGAGAGGTCCCTAACAGCAGATTTTTCCATCGCAATACATCTTTTAATTTCCATTAAGGATGATAGAAGAAGAATTGATACCTCTTAGTTGTGGTGCTGGAGAAGAGTATTAACTATACCATGGACTGCTGGGAGAACAAACAGTTTCATCCCGGGGAGGGTAAAATTAGGATGCTCCTTGGAGGCAAGAGTTTGAAGCTCCATGCTTTGAGCATGTTGCAAGGAGAGATCAGTCCTTGGAGATGGATATTATGCTTGGAAGGGTGGAGGAACAGTGCAAGAAAGGAAGACCTTTAATGAGGTGGATTGACTCAGTAACTGGGGTTTTGTGGGTAGATGTGTCAGAGACAATGAGGTTGGCTCAGGAGAGAGCAAGGTTCGAAGCTGCAAGCAACTTTACAGCACATAACAGTAAAGATCAAAGATTTTGGTGTGGATTACACTTCAACATCTAGAGAACAAAAATCTCCACAATTGGACCAATTTAAGCAATCCCCCCAAAAGGGTTCTCTAAAGTGTTAAATTTTTTTTTTTCATGTAATCTTCAAATACTGTATAAGACCATTATTGTAGAATGAGAGGAGGATCCAAGGTGGAGGAGGGTTGGAGCAGAGGGTTGAGGATGGGGGGAGGGGTAATCATAGAGTCGCATAATTTGTGATGAGTGGAAGGAGGAGGTGGTGAAGGAAATGGTGTGAAGAACAATGTGTATGAACTTTGTAAATAAGCCAGTATAAAATTAAAAGAAAAACAAGCAAAAACCCAAAAATAAACAACCTCCCTAGTGCCTGGTTCTCTTTAGGCTCCATGAGTAGGAATCAACTTAAAAAAAAAGAGTCATCTTGAAGGTGAAAGTATACCTGATCCATGCTGTGTTAGTTTCAGTCACTTCATGGGCACGTAAAAAGTGAACAATGAATAAGGAAGATTAAAGAAGAATTACTGTCTTTGCATTATGGTGTTGACGTAAAAAGCATTGAGGAAAAGAAATGAATGAAAATCTACCCTTTCTGTAAACTATCAGTAAAATCACAATTTTTAAAAGACAATAAAAAAATATTGAATGCACTTCCAGTGACGTAAAAAATATGGAGGAAAATAAGTGAATGAAAATCCACCTTTTCTGTAAACTATCAGTAAAATCACAGTTTTTAAAAGGCAATAAAAAGAAATATTGCATGCACTGCCAGAAAACAGAAAACCTATATTGGAAAAAATCCAGCCAGAAAACTCCTTAAAAACCAAGTGAAACTTTATCTCACATACGTTTGCACATATTATCAGGAGGGATAATATGTCCCCTGGATATAGATAGCATGCTTGTTAGAGTCTGCAGAAAAAGTAAAAGACCTTCAATGAGTTGTATGGCCAGGGTCTGTAAGAATCATCTCAAACATAGCTTAATTGTGAGGGTGGAGCAGGACCAAGCAGTGTTTGTTGTGCATAAGGGAGTTATGAGCTGAACTCCTAGGCAGCACTAACCAACAACTGAGGGCTTACTGGCTAGTGACATGGTTCTCTCCAGCACTGGGAGTCTGATAATTATGAGTAAGAAGGCAGTGTCTGAGTCCTTTGTGCAGGGAGGTTTGCTTCCTCTCTTGCTTCATTTAGTTTTCTGTCTAAAGAATACTTCTCTCTCTCCTGCCTATCGTCTTAAAAATAGCAACCCTGCCATTTTCTCTTTCTAATGGAAAAAAGCTGCACTGCAATACCCAAGGCGCACAGGTCAAATCCACCAGCTGCTCGACAGGAGAAGGGTGGGCAATCTCCTCCTCTGCGATTAACTGCCTCTAAAAACCTGCTAGAGGGTCAGCTATGGGTCAGTTCTGACTCAATAATACATAACAAACAACAATGATCACACAAGGATGCCCACTGACACTACTTCTACTCAGTATTGTATTGGAAGTGCTTACTAGGGCAATACAACAGGAGAAGGAAGTAAAAGGCATCCAGACTAGAACCAAGATGATGAAACTGTTGCTATATGCAGATGATATGATAGTGTACACATAAAAACCCAAGAACACAGCAACAACCAAAAAAACCTGTTAGAGTTAGTAGACCAGTTTAGTAGAGTGGCAGGATATTAAATCAATGTAAAAAAAAAAAAGTGAGACTCCTCTGTAATAAAAAAGAGAACTCAGAGAAGGAAACCAAGAAAGCAATACCATTTACAACACCAGCCACAAATTGAGATACTTGGGAGTGAACCTAACTATAGACACAAAAGACCTATACAAAGAAAACTAAAAAACAGTTCTGTAAGACAGAATAAAAGATCTAAATAAATGGAAAAATATTCCTGTTCATGGATAGGAAGACTTAATATTGTGAAAATGACAATCCTATCAAAAGAAATCTACATGTTCAATGTAATCCCCATACAGATACCAAATTCATTTTTCAAGGAGATAGAAATGGAAAATGTCATGTTTTTTTTGAAGAGGAAAGAGACCCCAAATAAGCAAAAACTAAAGCTCCAGGAAATGGAATACCAATTGACATATTTCAACAAACAGATGCTGCCCTGGATGTGCTGACCAAGTTGTGTCAAGAAATCTGGAGGACCACTACTTGGCCAACTGACTGGATGAGATTCATAGTAATTCCCATTCCAAAAAATTATGACCTGAGAGAGTGTGGAAATTACTGAACAATACAAACAAGTCTCCGGAAATTGACAGCATACCAATTGAGATGTTTCAACAAACAAACGCTGTCCTGCATGTGCTCACTGTGTTGTGCCAAGAAAACTGGAGGACAACCCCTGGTCAAATGACTGGAAAAGATCTATATTTGTTGCCATTCTAAAGAAAGGTGTCCCAACAGAGTGTGGAAATTATCGAACAATATCATTAATATCACATGCAAGCAAGATTCCACTGAAAATAACCCAAAAAATGACTGAAACCACTTATCAATAGAGAACTGACAGATGTGCAGGCTGAGCTTAGAAGAGGCGGTGATACTAGGGATATTATAGCTAATGTTAGATGGATCTTGGTTGAAAACAGAGAATACTAGAAGAATGTCTATCTGTGTTTCATTGCCTATGCAAAGGCATTTGACTGTGTGGATCACAACGAAGTGTGGCTGACTGTGAGAAGAATGGGAATCCCAGAACATGCAAAACCTGTACTTGGACCAGAAGAGAGTCATCAGAACAGAGCAAGGAGACACTACTGGTTCAAAAGTAGGAAGGGTGTGCACCAGGGATGTATCCTGTCTCCATATCTTTTCAATCTATATGCAGAACAGATTATCTGGGAGGCTGGGCTGTATGAAGAGGAATATGGCATCAGGATTGGAGGAAGATTCATCAATAATCTGCTATTGAGGAGGACCTGAAGCACTTGTTGCAGAACATCAAGGACTGAAGCCTTCAATATGGACTGAAGCTCACCATCAAGAAAACAAAGATTCTCACCACTGGGCCAACTGGCAGCATCAGTATGCATGGTGAAGAGATTGAGATTGTTAGCAGCTTTAGTTTGCTTGGTTCCACAGTAATCCTCTTGGTACCAGCACCCAGGAAATCAAAAGACAAATTGCATTGGGAAAGTCAGCTGTCAGGGACCACTCCAGAGTACTGAAAAGCAACAACATCAGTCTGGAAATTAAGGTGCAGCTAATCCAGGCCATAGTCTTTTCAATTGCTTGTTATGCATCAGAAAGCTGGTCAATGACAAGGGATGACAGCAAGAAAATTGATGACTTTGAGAAGTAGTGCTCGAGAAGAGTATTAAATATACCATGGTCTTCTAGGAAAACAGGTTCTTCCTAGAGATGGTGAAGCTTGCCTGCTCCTTGGAGGCAAGGATTCCGAGGCTTCATCTGACATACTTCGGGCATGTTTCACGGAGGGACCCATCCTTGGAGAGGAACATCACACACGGAAGGATGGAGGGACGGAGAAAAAGAGGGAGACTATTGATGAGATGGATTGATACAGTGACTGTGGTAATGAGGATAGGTGTATCAGAGACAGTAAAGTTGGCACAGGATGGAGCAGTGTTCAGGGCTGTTATACTTTGGGTCACTATAAGTCACAAGTGACTCTATAACAACACACATAACACATAACACAACAATATCACTAATATGATACACTAGCAAAATCCTGCTGAATATCATCCAGAAATGACTGGAACAGTACATTGACATAAAGATAACCTGTAAAATATTTATGAGGCTCCAATGGAGAGAAGGTTGGAGCAGAGGGATGAGGATGGGCAGGGGAGTAATCATAGGGCCACACAATTTGATAGGTAGAGAGAGGAATGCGTAAAGGAAATGAGAAATATCCAGTGAGAAAAACAATGTATATGAACTTTCTAAGTAAACCAGTATAAAATAAAAATTTTCTTTTAAATACAACCCAAAAAACAACAATCTGGGTTTAGGGAGCTCTGGTGGTGTTGTCCACAGGGACTTTGCTGTTAATCTTAAGGTAACCCCTTTCTGGTTGCTCAAATGCACAAGTGACTTCGTGACAGAAAGATAGAAAACCTCCTCCATGTAATTTACAGCCTCTGAAAACACACTAGAGGGTCAGCTATGAGTCAGTTTCTACTTGACAGCAATCTCTGTTCATTTTTCTTCCCGAATATTTTATTTACAGTAAGTCCCCAAGTGAGAACATTTAACTTATGGACAATTCATACTTCAGAATGGACTGCCATAAATGTAAAGCCCATTATATTAAAATTTGAGTTAAATATAGGGGTTGATAAAAAATGAACACACACTCTACTTTGTGATTGTCATGAAAACAGGGGTTCATCAATTGAGAATGTAGAATGCTGTCCACCTTTTACAATTGGGTCACATTACCGTTAACACCATGTGAGTCTGCAACTCTGTGTGTGGCTTACATTTTCCTCTTATGTACTCTTCTAACCAGGCCTCCAATACATAAAACCGCTGTAACGTGCTGGTCATCAAAGAAAAAGAAAATAATTATAATTGTACACAAAATTGAAGTAAAATGTTCAGAAAGGTGAAACAATAATCATTGGAAATAATCAATAAATAATCAAGTCATTGGAAAAGTGTTTGGCTATTATTTGGTGTCATCAAGGTGACTATGATTCATACTGTCTCTATTAACACCAGATCCGAACTTTACCCCTATACTGTGCCATTCTTACAGTCTGTATCATGCCCAAATCCATTGCTTAGGTCACTGTGTCAATCCATCTGGTTAAGAATCTTCCTATCTTTCTCTTAGCCTTTCCCACAAAGATGTATTTTTCCAAGGACTGGACTCTTCTGACAACATATCCAAATTATGTGATGGTTTCGCCATCCTTGCCTCTGAAGAACACTCAGGTTGCACTTTCTCCTAAACGGATTTGTTCTTTGGGGTAGTCTATGAAATCTTCAATATTCTTTGATAACACCACATTTCAAAGGCATCAGTTCTTCAGTCTTCATTATTCATCATCCAATGAGTTTATTTATTGTCCACCTGACGCACTGGAAGCAACTGAAAATGTCATGGCTTGGATCAGGCACACCTTAGTCTTTAAACTAGTGATCTTACTCTGTAGTGCTTTAAAGAGGTCCTTGACAGAAGATTTTCCTAAGGCAACATATTTTTTGATTTCTTGACTGCTGCTACCATGGGTGTTAATTATCCAAGCAAAATTAAACTGTTGATAACTTCAGTCTTTCTCCATTTGTCATAAATACTATCGTCCAGTGGTAAGGATTTTTGTTTTCTTCATGTTGATGTGTAATCCATATTAACGGAGTGTTAAGCTATAGTTTGTCAGAGATTCCAATAATTTTAAAGGGTAATAGTAGAATAATGGAGAATGTGAAAAGTTCTGCCCAATGAAAGCTAGAATTTTTTAATTAAACTTTATTAATTTTAATGAACATTTACAGAGATTTTGAGTTTCCATTCATTCATTTTTGCAC
>NW_006399869.1:10659201-10660902 GCF_000299155.1 Elephantulus edwardii
TGTCAATCTTCTTCCTTTTCAATGACACTCCACCTTTCTAAGCATGATGTCCAATTCAAAGAATAACCTCTCCTAGCTGTCCACTCCAGTTTGGAGGCTCATGTGTGAAGTAGTTGGATTCTGGAGGGTAGGTTCTCCTGATTTAGTTGAAAGTCAGCTGAAAACTGTTCGGATTTTTTATATTTCATTCACAATCATGTGTAAACTGATTGGTCACCTAGATTTAGCTAATCATCAGCGGAGGGCTGGAAGCCTCTTGTTTAAGTCAATCAGGACCTGGTGGGCAGACCTTATATTTAAAAGTCAGTTAGACCCTGATTAATTCTCCAATTTGGAGGCTCATGAGTGTTAATTGTGTTTGGGAAGAACATTGTTCTAAGTGGTACAGCACTTGTCTGTCAGTTTGCTGTACTACGATAACTTGGGGTTGCTGTGATACTGAAAACTGTGCCACTGGTGTATCAAATACCATAATAGTTACCTATGGTGGTCAGAGTTTAGTAGAACTCCCAGATTAAGATAGGCCTGGAAGCAGGATTGGCATCCATGTCTTAAACAACAGGCCATTTGAAACTCTATGAACATTATCAAAATGACAATAGTTATAGAACAGAATTCAGATCTTTCGTTCATAGGGTCATTATGAGTCATATTCAACTCAAAGGCACTTAAGCAACATGTCTAACACATGTGAAACAGATTTGTCATCTCTGCTCCTGATGAGCACTCTGGCTGCACTTTCTCCAAGACATACCTGTTTATTCTTTGGCAGTCCATGGTATGATATTCAGTACTCTTCTCCAACATCTCAGTTCCAAGATAAAAATTATTTTTTTGTCATCTTTATTCATTGTTCAGCTCTTAGATGTATAGTAAGTGATTGAAAAGATCACGGTCTGAATTAAATGCACCTTAGTCTTCAATATCATTGCTCCTTAATAATTTGGAGAAGTCCCTGACTTCAGAGTTCCCCAGTTAAGTATATTTCTTGATCTGGTCAGAGGTGCTGATTATGGATCCAAACAAGGTGAAGTCATTTACAATTTCAATCTTTTCTCCATATATAATGATGTTCCCTATTGGTCAGGGATGAGAATTTTTGTTTTCTTGACATTGAGATGTAATTCATATTAAAGGCTGCATTCTTTGATCTTTTGCAGTAAGTGCTTCAAGTCCTACTCACTTTCAACAAGCAAGGTTGTGTCATTTGAATAGTGCAGGGTTTTTTTTAATCTTCTGCAGATCCTGATGCCATGTTCCTCTTTATAGAGTGCAACTTCTTGAAAAATCTGCATACAGATTGAAGAAGTATGGAGAGAGGATACAGCCCTCACACACACCTTTCTTTATTTTAAACCATGTAAAGTAAAATATTACAATGAAATGTGTAAGGAGTTGGAGTCAGAAAATCAAAAGGGCCGAACTCGCTCAGCGTTTCTTAAACTCAAGGAACTGAAGAAAAAATTCAAACCTCGAGTTGCTATAATCAAGGATGCTTTAGGCAGAATATTAAATGATCCAAGAAGTATTAAAAGAAGATGGAAAGAATATATTGAGTCACTGTATCAAAAGGAATTGGCAGACACAGAAAAATTTCATGAAACAACATATGAACAAGAGCCTATGGTGATGAAGGAATAAGTTCAAGCTGCTTTGAAGGAAATAGCAAAAAATAAGGCCCCAGGAATAGATGGTAAACCA
>NW_006399869.1:10662022-10682909 GCF_000299155.1 Elephantulus edwardii
GTACCATGGACTGCTAGGAAAGCAAACAGATTCATCCTGGAAAGGGTCAAACTGGGCTGCTCCTTGGAGGCAAGGATTCTAAGGCCGCGTCTAACATACTTCGGACATGTTGCAAGGAGGGACAGGTCCTTGGAGAGGGACATCATGCTTGGTAGGGTGGAGGGACAGCGCAGAAGGGGAAGACCATTTATGAGGTGGATTGATTCAGTGACTGCGGTAATGGGGATGGGTGTATCAGAGAAGGTGCGATTGGCACCAGACAGAGTAGAGTTTAGGGATGTTGTACATAGGGTCACTATGAGTAGCAAGCGACTTGACGGCACATAACAACAACAATGCTCTCTTGCTCTGTTCGCACATATACATAGACCAAGAGTGTTGTGTGAACAAAGCAAGGAATATGAAAGGAGTGTGGAGCAAATTGTGTCATAATTCACACATGCTTTTAAGGAATTTATGGCTGAAAACATTACTAAGATCAGATAAGCCGTAGTTGGTAATTTTGTAATCAAATACAGTCAGACATCATTGAAAATGGTGTCATAAATTCTCAACTCTCTGACCAAAGAACACTATATGGAACTAGAGTGGCAGATGATAGCATATGAGGAAGAAGTCTGAGACCTAGAAACTCCGAACTGAAAAAGCTTTTGATGAAAGAATTAGTTGACATCTTGCGTCTCAGGGAGCTCGGTGATAAAGAGCTGCACTGTCAACCCAAATGCACACAATTCACCAAATCCACCAGCTGCTCGGTGGGAGAAAGATGGGCAGTTTCCTCCTGTGCAACTTACTGCCTCTGAAATTTCACTGGAAGGCCAGCTTTTAGTCAGTTTCAATTTGATGATGCATAACAACATGACATCCATCACATTAAAGCAGGAATGGTGAAATTAAAGGAGGAAGATCCTAACACAGGGAGGTTGACCACTGTTAACAGCATGGCAGCAAAGTGTTTCAGACACGAGAAAGCTGATTTTGATGACAAAAAGTAAAGCTTGCACAAACATCGCTTAGCACTGCTTCTTGTTGTTATTGTTAGGTGCTGTGGAGTCAAGCATGACTCACAGCAACCTTATGAAATAAAATCTGAACCATCTTCTATCCTGTGCCACCCTCACACTTCGTGACACATAAGAGTGTATTGCAGCAGTCACCATATCAGTCCACCTGGTTGAGGGTCTTCCTCTCCTTTGCCGACCCTCCACCCTTTCCATCATCATGTCCTTCTCCAAGGAATAGCTTCTCCTAGCAACATGTCCAAAGTACGTGAGGCAAAGTCTCATTCTTGCCTCCAAAGAGCGTTC
The DNA here is from genome assembly GCF_000299155.1 of Elephantulus edwardii. NCBI lineage: Eukaryota > Metazoa > Chordata > Mammalia > Macroscelidea > Macroscelididae > Elephantulus > Elephantulus edwardii. The sequence continues at coordinate 10,663,330 of NW_006399869.1, forward strand.
TGGCTGCACTCTCTCCAAGACATGTCTGTTCATTCTGTTGGCTGTCTATGAAATGTCCAGTGCTTTTCTCCAACACCACAGCTCAAAGGCATCAATCCTTTTTCTGTCATTCTTATTAATTGTCCACCTCTTGGATTCATAGCTAGTAATGTAGCAGTACCTGTTGTTAGGTGCTACCAAGTACAGTATGACTCATAATGACTCTATCAATGAGAGATATGAACTCTGTCCTGTCCTGTGCTATCATTTCTGACATAACTCAAGCTCATTGCTGCAGTCATGGTGCCAGTCCATCTGTTTGAGGGTCTTCTTCTCTTTTACGGTCCCCTCTACCTTTCTAGAAGCTATGCTACCAAGCCAAAGGTGGGTGATTTTCATTTGTGGCCCTCGGCCAGGTTCAAATTGTTTTCCTGTCAAACATTCTTCTAAGTGGTATAGCACTGGTCTGTGTGTTGCTGTACAGAGGTGACTCGTGGTTGCTGTGATGCTGAAGACTGTGACAGTGATGTGCCAATCATGGTAATGGGTACCCATGGTGGACAGTGTTGGCTGGAGCTTCCCGACTAAATCAAGCCTGGAAGCAGGAGCGGCATCCACTTCCGAAATGGCTTGTCTCCGGAAACTATGTACAAACAGTGCTCAGGCCGTTAGTTCATAGGGTCGCTATGAGTCGTCTACAACTCGACAGCATCGAACAACAATAACAACTACCTTTCCAAGTATGATGTCCCTTTCCAAAGAATAATCTGATCCACATACAGATTGAAAAGATATGGAGATAGGACACATCCTTGACACACGTTCTTCCCAATTTTGAACCATGCCATGTTTCCTTGCTCTGTTTTGGCTCTATGAGACAAAGTGTGGTGTCAGGTTTGGAGATAGACTCATCCACAATATGTGTTAGGCAGATGACACAACCCAGCTTGCTGAAACTGAGGAGGATCTGAAGCACTTGCTGTAGAAGGTCAAGGACTGCAGCCTTTAATATGGATTGAAGCTCAACATCAAGAAAACAAAGATTCTCACCACTGGGCCGATTGAAAGCATCGTGATAGATGATGAAGAGATTGAGATTGTTGACAGCTTCAGTTTGCTTGGCTCCACAATCAACACTCTTGGTACTAGCAGCCAGGAAATTAAAAGACGAATTGCATTGGGAAAATCTGCTGTGAGAGACCTCTCCAAAATACTGAAGAGCAAAGTACTGGAGATTAAAGTGTGCCTGATCCAGGCCACGATCTTTGCAATTACTTGCTATGTACCAGAGAGCTGGAAAATGACTAGCGATGATAGAAGGAGAGTTGATGTCCTTGAGCTGTGGTATTGGAGAAGAGTATTGAATATACCATGGACTTCTGGGAGAACAATCAAGTTCATCCTGGCGAGGGTGAAGCCAGGCTGCTTCTTGGAGGCAAGGATTCTGAAGCTTCATCTGACATACTTTGGACATGTTGTAAGAAGGGACATCATGCTTGAGAGGGTGGAGGGATAGTGCAGGAGCGGGAGACCCTCAATGAGATGAATTGATTCAGTCACTGGGGTCATGTGGTCGGTGTGTCAGAGACAGTAAGACTGGCAAGGGAATAGAGCAAGGTTTATGCCTGTTGTATATAGGGTTGCTATCAGTCGCAGGTGACTGGATGGCGCATAACAACAACAACAAGTGTTTTCTTGAATACTAAGTTTCTAGTTTGGAGTCTCATGTGTGAAGTGGTTTGATTCAGAAAGATGGTTTCTATTGCCTTGGTGAGGGTTGGGTGTAAACTGTTGTGTTTTTTATGTTGTTGTTGTTCACAGTCAGGTGTGAGCTGATTAGATTTGCTGGATTTAGCTAACAATGAGCTATGGACTTATTGGGCCTCTTGGTTTAGAGTCAACCTGGACCTACTGGGCAGGTCTTGTATTTAAAAAGGGGTTGGGCCCTCTGGCTTGTGTTAAATGTGTTTGGGATGGACATTCTTTTACGTGGCACAGCATTGGTCTGTCAATTTGCTATACTGAAGTAACTTGAAGTTTCTGTGATGCTGAACCCTTTGCCGCTAGTGTGTCAAATGCCATAATGGTTAACCATTGTGGATGGTGTTTGGTGGAGCTCGCAGATTGATTCAAGTTTAGAAGCAAGTGTGGCATTCACTTCCTCAACATGCCTTTGGAAACTCAATGAACATAGAGAAACGATGATAGTTATAGTACAGAGTTCAGGTCTTTTGTTCATAGGTCGCTATAAGTCATGCTCAACTTGATGGTACTTAACAACAACAACAGTGTTCTCTTTCTCTATTTGCACAACAGCTTCTTGGTCATAGTAGAAGGTTTACAGGAGCACAATTAAATTTTCTGTGATCACTATTCCTCTCAATGTTAGCCATAATTTATCAGTCACACGGTCAAATGCCTTTTAATAATCAATAAAGCATTAGTGTTCTTTGCTTTCAGCCAGGATCTATCTGTTGTCAGCAATGATAACCCTGGTGTCTCAGCCTCTTCTAACCTCAGTTTGAATTTCCAGTTCACTTCCTTACAGACAGCTAGTTACTTCAGTTGAATAGAACTTGCTGCTAATACTACCAAGGTCATGAGTTCAATCCCAATACAGGCCTTAGTGCCTACTCTTAAGAAATTGACTTCTGAAACACGTGGAAGAGTGAACTATGAGTTGATTATGAATTGAGCCATTCAATTGATAGACTTACAAACACACACACATGGGTTTCTAGTGCTGTAATACAACTTTGTATTGCATTACTATGTTTAAGATGTTTTAGTACATTCAGGAGTATTTAATATGCACAGAAACATAAAATATAGACTAAGACAAATATGACTGACATAAAATAAAAACATATATATATTCTAATTTACCTATAGATTTTATTTAAATTTTATTTGAGCATAGATCTCATTTGTACACCAGAGACCGACTGGTTTTTTTTCTCTGTTTATTGTGTGTCTCTCCCCCTGGTATATAATCTCTATGGTAACAGGGACTTTTATTATGAAGATTGCCCCAATGCCTTTTGAGTAGCTGGTAAATCAAAGTAATAGAATGTTCCTGAATGAGCGAAGTGCAAGTCAGGGCTGCCACAAATCTTGGTCCAAAGAACTTGAGAACCCTTAAAACTCAACAGAGAACTTTGCTTTCAGAAGGGGCTCTGGCAGCTGAGGGGAAGGGATGGTGGGAGTAAGAAGCCCTAAGTGCTCTCTAGAGAGGAAACAACTTTAAAATTAAATACTAAATCCATGACCTTAAGATCCATTTTCTATCCATTTTCCTGAGCTGGCCCTTGATAATCAGAAAGAAGGGCTCAGATGGTGCTCTAATGTGCTGCTGTTGGAACCTCGCCAAGGAATTTACTGAGGAAAGAGGAGGATGCCTAGATCTTTTCTTCTAACACGTTGTCCAAAGCCCAAGCCTGGAATCACAAACTGATATTTTCCTAAGTGCCTGTGGGACTTCAAAATGGACAAGCTATGACTGCCAGAACAAATAAATTTCATGGATGCTTGGATTTAATATTGGTGCTGGGTGCTGTGTCTAAATAATGACTAGAAAGTCAAACAACTAAGTTAATAGAGAAGAATAGATTTTTTTCACTCACTCACTGCTGACCACTTGGAATCAATTCATAGCTGATCCTCCAATGGGGTTTCAGAGGCTGTAAATCACGTGGAAGGAATTCCCCACTCAGCTGCGGTGGAGTCTAACCACCACAATGGGTGCAGTTTTGGATTAGCAGCTTCACTCCCCATGGACTATGCAACCTGCAACCAGAGCAGAATGATTAGAATAAGAAAGCTCTGTGTCTCTTCAAGCACCAAAAGCGCAGAGTTGTTCTAGGGTTTTTCTTTTAGGGAAGGGTCTTTTGCAGAAGTAAAAGGGAGTTGTGCTGCTTGTACTGATTGAGTCAGATGATTGTGATTTCCGTTCCTGCTCTGTGTGTCCAGCAAAACTTCAGGACGACCTCTGGTGCCAAAAGTTAGGGAAGTGGTGGGAAGACTCATTATAGGACATAGATACATGCCTACACTACTGTGGCCTCTGAGTCTGAGTCTTGCTCCCATCTTTGAGCCACTATTTGAGGTCACTGTTTGGTCAGGTTCATATTGCTGCACATGTGTGAAAATTTTATTTCACCCATTCTTTTGTCTTTTGAAACACTCTTTAGTTTTGGCTATCTAAGATCATATTTTTTAAATGTTAAGACAATACCCACTTAACCCTAGACTCTTTCTGTTCCTCATAAATTTTTCTTTTTTTTAAACTTTTAAAATTTTATTATTTTCTGTGTGTGTACTGTTAAATCAGATCTGACTGGTACAGGAGGAGATTGTCCTTCTCCAGCAGAGCATCTGGTGGATTCGAACCACGTACCTTTTGGGATTGCATAAATTTATATTTTAACAAATGCTTAGAGATGTGTCTAAGTAGGTGTGCATATACCAGAATGTATGGAGTATGTGTTAGCAGGTTCCTTTGAATTTTTCTTCTACCCTCTAGTTCCCTAGATGAACACTCCCCTTACTTCCTCAAGGTACATGATTAATGGCATCCCTAGCAGCTTTCTTCATTCAGTATTTCTTAAGCTCAAGAAACTGAAGAAAAAAATTCAAACCTCGAGTTGCTATACTTAAGAATGCTTGGAGCAGAATAATAAGTGATCCAGGAAGTATTAAAAGAAGATGGAAAGAATATACAGAGTCACTGAATTGAAAGAAATTAGCAGACACAGAAGAATTTCATGGAACAACATATGAGCAAGAGCCTGTGGTGATGAAGGAAGAAGTTCAAGCCGCTTTGAAGGAATTGGCAAGAAATAAGGCCCCAATAATTGATGGTAAACCAATTGATGTATTTCAACTAACAGATGCTGCCCTGGATGTGCTCACCAAGTTGTGCCAAGAAATCTGAAGAACAACCGCTTGGGTAACTGGAAGATACCTATATTTGTTCCCATTCAAAAAAAAGGTGACCCAACACAGTGTGTTAATTATTGTAAAATATCATTGGTATCACATGCAAACAAGATTCTGCTGAAGATTATCCAAAAACGACTAGAACAGCATATCAACAAAGAACTGCCAGAAGTGCAGGCTGGGTTTTGAAGGGGTTGTGGTACTAGGGATATTGTAGCTAATGTTAGATGGATCTTGGCTGAAAGCAGAGAGTACCAGAGGAATGTCTACTTATGTTTTATTGATTATGAAAAGGCATTTGACTGTGTGGATCATAACAAACTGTGGCTGACTCTGAGAAGAATGGGAATCCCAGAACTCTTGATTGTGCTAATACAAAACCTATACTTGGACCAGGAGGCAGTCATCAGAACAGAGCAAGGAAACACTGCATGGTTCAAAATTGGGAAGGGTGTACAACAGGGGTGTGTCCTATCTCCATACCTTTTTAACCTATATGCAAAACAGGTTATCTGGAAGACTGAGCTGTATGAGAAGTGTGGCATCAGGATTGGTGGAAGAAACTGCGTTTTACAGATGACACAACCCTGCTTGCTGAAACTGAAGAGGACCTAAAGCACTTGCTTCAGGTGAAGGACTGTAGCCTTCAATATGGATTGAGGCTCAATATCAAGAAGACAAAGTTTCTCACCACTGGGCCAATTGGCAGCATCATGATGGATGGTGCAGAGACTGAGATTATTAACAGCTTTAGTTTGCTTGGCTCCACAGTCAATACTCTTGGCACCAGCATCCAGGAAGTTAAGAGACATACTGCAATGGGAAAGTTTGCTGTTAAGGACCTCTCCAAAGTACTGAAGGGCAATGGTGTCACTCTGGAGACTAAGGTGTACCTGATACAGGTCATGGTCTTTGCAATCACTTGCTATGCATCGGAGAGTTGGACAATGACCAGGGAGGATAGAAGGAGAATTGATAGCTTTGAGCTGTGGTGTTGGAGAAGAGTATTGAATGTACCATGGACTGCTAAGAAAACAAACAGGTTCATCCTGGAGAGAGTTAAATCAAGCTGCTCCTTGGAGGCAAAGATTCTGAAGCTTCATTTGACGTACTTTAGACATGTCCTTGGAGAAGGATGTCATGCTTGGGAGAGTGGAGAGACAACGCATGAGAAGACCCTCTATGAGGTGGATTGATTCAGTGACTGAGGTCATGGAGGTAGGTGTGTCAGAGACAGTGCGATTGGCACAGGATAGAGCAGGGTTTAGGGCTGTTGTACATGGGGTGGCTATGAGTTACTGGAAGGTACAGAACAACAATAGCAGCTTTACTTGGAAACAATGTTACTAACTAGGGGTCCAGTCTGAAGAGATATTTCTCTGCACTCCCGACAGCTAGACATCGGAAAGCTGCCTGGAGAGAGACTAGAATCTTCTCAGGACACTGGCTGGTGGGCCAGGGTCTTGGTTTTCCCTAATCACTGGCCTAGAAACTGCTTGAATTGAAAATGAAACAACTCTCTGAAAACTGGCCCTTTTTTCTAGGTATTTACAATTTGAGAATTGACCAATATGTTTCTATTTCAGGCAACCAAAACCTCACATAATGGATAAGCAAGGAAAAGGTAGTCGTGGCTCTATGGCCTGGCATATGAGTGATTATGAGGACACCACAAACAGAAATTCTAAGAGTGCCATTCTTGTCAGGGAGAATAAAGCACCTACGACATCTAAACTACCCACGCTGCATTCCAAGGTACAGTACAATCTTCTGCTTTCTGAATCATTATAGAAAAAACAAAGAAGAACCAGATACCAGATTGTTTTAATGTAAACTAGAGAATTTAACATCCTAATACTATTGTCACTACTACAACTAATAGAGCTCTGTTTTATAGCTCCTTTTTGGAGGGGCGGGGTGCTTTTCACATTTTTCCTTTCTTTTTTTCAGAAGACAGAAATACATTCTGAATCAAACAACACGAGTCACACAATTTTTTCAGTAGGCCCAAGATTTCTGCGGCAATCACTGCAGCTCATGGCAGCATGAGGGGTCCTCAGAATTCAGATGTTAAAGCTTTCTCTACGGCCACACATTCCTTTGATGTTTGGGTTATTGAACACAAACTCATTGGATAATTTGTCTTCTACATAGTCCATTTCCGTTTCTGAAAGTGTGAGCTGTGCTTTCTTTTCAATGAACACTCTGACTCCCTCTTGAACAACTTCTTTATCAGAATCTTCTTTTGTTTTTTGCATATTCTAAAACTCAAGAAAGGCCGTTGTAACCCCTGGTTTGAACACTGACTTTCACATCTACATGTTCAGGCTTATCTTTAAGATGTTGTTTTATCTTGAGTACTGCGGAAGGTGTCAGGGTTAGGGCAGCCCGATTGGGGTGAACTCCCTCTTGCTGACAGCGTGGACAGTGCCTCACACTAAGGAAGCAGACATCTTCGGGGGGGCCCAGGGTGCCTCGGGCCACATCTCCCAGCCCTCAGCCTCTCTCCATGGACACAGGCGCTCACTGACCTTTTATAGTTCCTTTTAAATCTATTTATTGTAGGTATGTCAAATGCTTTGTAATTTAAATCTAAAGTAAGACAATCCATGCAGTTGCCCTAAGTCAACCCCAACTCATGAACACAATGTGTCAGAGTAGGATATTCAGTAGCTGGATTTTTGAAAGTAGATTGCCAGGACTTTCTTCCAAGGAGCCACTGTGTGAACTCAAACTTCAAATCTTGCCGAGAAGAGCTAAACACTACCCACTATGCAACCAAGGGCTCTGTATACCACACTCAAACCAAATTCACTTCTTCTGTCAACTTAATTCTAATTGCAACTTTGAATTATGGTGCTGAAGAAGTGTACTGACTAGATCATCAACTGCCAAAAGAACAAATAAATCTGTCCTGAAGGAAGAGCAACCAGAGTGCTCTGTGGAGGCAAGGATGATAAAACTCTGTCTCACTCACTAGGGGCATATTTTGAGGAGGAACACGTCCTTGGAGGAAGACATCATGCTAGGAAAGGAAGAGGGTCAGTGAAAGAGAGGAAGACCCAATAGATGGAGTGACCACCACCATGGGCTTGAGCATGACAGAAACAGGCGGATGGTTCGAGACTGGGCAAGGTTCAGATCTATTGTTCAGGCGGTAACTATGAGTCATAGTCGATTCAATGGCAACTAAGAAAAACACACCACCTTTGGGTTTCGAGTGGCCTAGTGGTAAAGAGTTGGTGCTGCCAACCCAAAGGCAGGTTCAAATCCACCAGCTGTTCTGCAGAAGATGGGAAAGCTCTTGAATGCAATTTGTAGTCCCTAAAAAATCCACTGAAGGGTCAGCTGTGAGGTGATTCTGACTTAATGACACATGACAACGATAATCACCTTGGGTGTCTGGGGCTGTAAACTTTTATCAGAGAAAGTCACTCATCTTCTTCCCAAGGAACAGCTTGAACTGCAGACCATCTGATCGGCAGCCCAACAGCCACCTAGTGCTCCTGTGTACCACCTGCATAATCTCTACCTTGTTCAAGCCCATTGTTCTCAATCCAATTTGTGTAGGGTTTTCACCCTTTTCTCAGACCCTCCACCTGTTTCAGCATGATGTCTTTTTCCAAATATTGGCCCCTTTTGCAGCGGTGGGTTCAAGTGTATCAGAGATAATAGGAGGCACAGAATAGGGCAGGGTTCAGATCTGTTGTTCACAGTTGAGTCAGACTCGACTGATGGCACCTAACAGCAACAACAAGGATAACATCCAAAGTATGTGAAAAGTTTCACCATCCTTGCATCTAAGGAGCAACCTGATTGCTCTTCTTCCAATAGAGACTTATTTGTTCTTTTTGACAGTCTTGGGCTATTCAAGTTCTTCTCCAACACAACAATTCAAAGGCATCAATTCTCCTTTGGTCATCATTACTCACTGTACAACTTTCAGATGCATAGGAAGCAAGTGAAAATACCCTGGTTTGAATCAAGCACACCTTAGTCCTTTAAATTGACATCGTTTATTATTAGCACTTTAAAGAGGACCTTGGGAGAATATTTTTCTCAGTCAATACATGTTTTAACTTCTTGACTGCTCCTGCCATGGTATTGATTGGGGATACAAGTAAAATAACTTCTTTTTTCTATCTACCATATTGCTAATTGGCCCAGTGGTGAGGGCTTGTGTTTTCTTTGTGTTAAGATGCAATCTGTATTGAAGATTGGAGTCTTTGGTCTTCTAGTAGCATATGTTTCAAGTCTTCTTCACTTCTTTCAAGCAAGGTTGTGTCAACTGCATTAACACAGAGCACTGATGAAGTTTCCCCCCTTCAATCCAAATGCTACATTATTCATCATTTAGTCTAGTTTTTTGAATGATTTACTCAGCAAAGCGATTGAATAGATATGGAGAAAAGATACAACCCTGACACCACACACCTTCCTGATTTTAAACCTTGCAGTGTTCTCCTGCTTTGTTCAGACAACTGCTTCTTAATCTATGAATTGGTTTTGCATGAGCACAATTAAGTTCTTGAATTCCAATTCTTTTCAATGTTAGCCAAAATTTGTTATGATCCACACTGTTAAAAAAAATCTTTGCATAGCCAATAAAACACAAGTAAGCATCTTTCTGATATTCTCTACTTTCAGTCACGATACAACCAATGTCAGCAATGATATCACTCATGCCACAGCTTCTTCTGAATCCAGCTTGAATTTCTGGAAGTTTCTTGTTAATGTACTGTTTTTTAATAATCTTCACTAAGATTTTACTTGTATGTGATATTAATGATATTGTTTGGTAATGTCTACATTCTATTGGATAATCTCCTTTTGGAATGGGAACAAACATGAATCACTTCTAGTCAGTTGACCAGCTAGTCATCTTCCAGATTTCTTGGAATAAACTGGTAAGAACGTCGAGGTCTGCATCTGTTTGTTGAAACATGTCAATTATTACTCCTCTAATTCCTAGGCCTTATTTTTTGTCAGTGCCTTCAGTGAAGCTTTAACTGCTTTCTTTACAATTGATTCTTGATTATATGCTACTTATCGAAATGGTTCAGTGTTGACCAATTCTTTTTGTTACAGTGGCTGTACATTCTTATCATTTTCTTTTGATGCTTCCTGCATCATCAAGATTTTGCCCATAGAATCCCTCAGTAATGAGACTTGACACTTTTTTCTTCCATTCTTTCAGTTGACAAATGCAAAGTGAATTCTTCCCTTTCAGTTTTCTAACAGCAGCTCTTTGCATATTTCATCATAATATTATGCTTTGTCTTCTCAAGCTGTCCTTTGACATTTTCTGCTTAGCTCTTTTCCTTGATCTTTCTACATTCCAGTGCAAGTTTCAGAGTCTCTTTTGACATTGTTGTTGTTGTTGTTATGAGTTGTTTAGTCACTTGTGACTCCTAGGAACCCTTTGTACAAGAGCTCTGAAACGTGCCCTCTCCTGAGCCAGTCTCACTGACTCTGATACACCTACCCTCTATTAACCCAGTTACTGTGTCAATCTGTCTCATTTGGGGTCTTCCTTTCCTGTGCTGTCCCTCCACCCTTTGGAGCATGATGACCTTCTCCAAGGACTGTTTCCTCCTGGCCATGTGCCCAAAGTATAAAAGACAGAGCTTTAAAATCCTAGCCTTCAAGGAGAAACTTGGTTTTACTTTCTCCAAGACAGACCTGTTTGTCCCCTTGACGGTCCATGGTATGTTCAAGACTCTTCTGCAGCACCACAACTCAAAGGCATCGATTCTTTTTCTGTCATCCTTAGTCATTGTCCAGCTTTCTGAAGCACAGCAAGTAATTACAAAGACCACGGCCTGAAATGGGCACACTTTAGTCTCTAGACTGACATCGTTGCCTCACAGACTCTGGGGAGGTCTCTGAAGCAGATTTTCCCAGTGTAATTAATCTTTTGATATCCTGACTGCTGATGCTAAGAGTGTTGATTGTGGAGCCAAGCAAGCTGAAGTTGTTAACAACCTCAATCTCTTATTCATCTATCATGGTGCTGCCAATTGGCCCAGTGGTGAGAATATTTGTCTTCTTGATGTTGAGCTTCAATCCATATTGAAGATAACAGTCCTTGACTTTCTGAAGCAAATGCTTCAGGTCCTCTTCAGTTTCAGCAAGGAAGGTTGTGTCATCTGCATAACACAGGTTGTTGGTGGGTCTTCCTCCAATCCTGATGCCACATTCATCCTCATAATGCCCAGCCTCATGAATGATTCTGTATGTAGACTGAAAAAGTGAAGAGATGGGCTACATCCCGAGTGCCCTCCTCTCCTGATTTTGAACCATGCAGGGCTTCCTTGCTCTGTTCTGAGGACTGCTCCTGGTCTGAGTATAGTTTTCCAATGAGCACAATTGAGTGTTCCTGGATTCCCATTCTCCTCAAGGCTAGCCACAATTTGTTGTGATCAACACAGTTAAATGCCTTTCCATAGTCAATGAACACATTCTTCTGGTATACTTTGCTTTCAGCCAAGATCCATCTGACACCGGTAATAATGTCTCTAGTGTCACAACCTCTCCCAAACCCAGCTTACATTTCTGGTAGTTCTCTGTTGATGTATCATTCCAGTAGTTTCAGCAGGATTTTGCTAGTGTGTTGTATTAGTGATATTGTTTGATAATATCCACAAACTATTGTGTCATCTTTTTTCTTTTAATGAGAATAAATATAAATCTCTTCCAGTCAGTTGGCCAGGTAGTTGTCCTCCAGATTTCTTGGAACAACCTGGTGAGCACATCTAGGGCAGCATCTGTTTGTTGAAGTGTGTTAATTGGTATACCATCAATTCTTGTTCTTTGCCATTTCCTTCAGAGCAGCCTAAACTTCCTCCTTTATCACCATTGCCTTTCAGTGATACATTGTTTATTGAAATTCTTCTGTGTCAGACAATTCTTTTTGGTACAGTGACTCTGTATTAATATTTCTTGTATCATTTAATATTCTGCCAAAAGCATTTTTAAGTATTGCAACTGGAGGCTTAAATTTGTTCTTTAGTTCCTTCAGTTTAAGAAATGCCAAGCAAGTTTGACATTCTTTATTTTCCTACTCTAGTTTTTTTAAAAATATCTCTTTATATTTCATTATAATAGTTTACTTTGTCTTCCCGAGCTGCCCTTTGAAATCTTTTGTTTGGCTCCTTACCTTCCTACTTTCTTCCCTTTGCTTTGACTTCTCACTACTTTAGTGCAGTATTTAGAGTCTCTTCTGACATCCATCTTTGTCTTTTCTTCCTCCTGTCTTTGTAATGACCTTTCACATTCATAGTGGATGATATTCTTTATATCCTCCCACACAGCTCATCTGGTCTTCGTTCATTAGTGTTCAAATTAAGCCTCAAATCTGTTCCTGAGACGGTTTTTAAATTCAGGTGGGATAGAATCAAGGTCAAATTTTTATTCCCATGGATTTTATTTAACCTTCTTTTGCTTTAGTTCGAACTTACATATGAATAGTTGACGATATGTTTCACAATCAATATTTGACCTAGTTTTCACTGCTGATATTGAGCTTTTCCAATGATTCTTTCCACAGATGTAATTTATTTGACTCCTGTGTATACCATTCATGTGTGTAGTTGAAATCCACTTTCTGTGTAGTCTGTGTTTATGCTTCTTATAAAAGGTATTTGCAATGATTATGCAGAATTCTGTAACTCTATCCCTAGCCTCATTTTCTGTCACCTGTACATTTGGTCTTTTCTTTCTTGTCTTTGTAATGAATTTTTTCTTCCTTTGTGAATGATGTCCTTGATGCCATCCCATAATTCATCTGGTTTTCTGTCAATGTTCTATATGCTGAGCAAATTATTTGATTATCTGGAATCTATGAAGAAGAATATGGTATCAGGATTGGAGGAAGGCTCATCAAGAACCTTTGTTACGCAGATGACACAACCTTGCTTGTTAAAAGTGAGGACTTGAAGTACCTGATGCAGGTTAAACACTGCAGCATTCAAAATAAACTTCATCTCAACACCAAGAAAACAAAAAGCATCACCACTGGACCGATAAGCCCCATCATGATGCATGGAGAGAGAATTGAGACTGTCACTTCATCTTACTTGCATCCACAATCAATACACTTGATACTAGTAGTCAGAAGATCAGGAGATGTACTGACTGGGGAAATCTGTAGCCTGAGACCTCTATGGATTATTGAGGCATAATGATGTCAGTTTACGGACTAATGTGTGCCTTGGTCAGGCCATAGTCTTTTCAGTCACTTGTTATGCATCTGAGAGCTAGACAATGAATAAGGATGACAGAAGAAGAATTGATGCCTTTGAGCTGTGGCATTGGAGAAGAGTGCTGAAGATCCCATGGACTGCCAGAAGAACAAATAGGTGTGTCTCAGAGAAGGAGCAGCCAGAGTTCTCCTGGGAGGCAAATATGATGAAGCTTCATCTCACATACTTTGGACATGTTTCTAGGAGAGGCTATTCCTTGGACAGGGACATCATACTTGGAAGATGTATGTATAGCAAAAGAGAGAAAGATCTTCCATCATGTGGATTGACATGGTGACTGGCACAGTAAACCCCTGGCTGCTATTTTTAAGTTCCGTTCAGTTGACTACAATCCATATTTGCCCTATGAACACAAGATCTGAACCTATCCTGTTCTGTACCATCCTCACTAGCTCTTCTTCAAGCATCCTTATTCATTATCAAACATTCATTTGTACAACAAATAATAAAAAAGAAAATGGACTGGAACATGTGTACATTAGTCTGTAAACTGACATTGTTGGTTCTTAGAACTTTGAAGAGGTCCTTGAAAGTAGATTTTTTTCCAATGCAATCTATCTTTTGATTTCTTGACTGCTGGTACCAAGAGCATTGATTGTACTCTTTCATTAAGGACCCGCCAACATGGGCCGCATTCACTCCAAAACCATGAAGAAGGTGGCCTGGGTCATCATAGAGAAATACTACATATGCCTGGATAATCACTTCCACACCAACAAGCATGTGTGCGAGGAGGCCGCCGTTATTCCCAGCAAGAAACTCCGGAACAAGCTAGTGGGCTATGTCGCACATCTGATGAAGCGGATTCAGAGCGGGCCTGGGAGGGGCACCTCCATTAAGCTGCAGGAGGAGGAGAGGGAAAGGAGAGATAATTATGTACCAGAGGTTTCAGCCCTGGATCAGGAGATCACTAAAGTACATCCTGATAGTAAGGAAATGCTCAAGCTCTTGCACTTTGGCAGTCTGTCTAACCTGCAGGTCACTCAGCCCACAGTTGGGATGAATGTCAAAACACCACATGGAGCGTTTGAATCTGTCTGCAATGCTGTAATATTTTCAGTAAACTTGGGAACACACACATAAAAGGGTGTTGATTGTGGATCCAAGTAGGATGAAATTGATGATCATTTCAAACCTTTCTCTATCTATTGTAATACTGTCTATTTCTTTCCCAGTGAGGATTTTTGTCTTCCTAATGCGGAAGGAGGAGTGGCGTCCACTTCCATAATAGCTTGCCTCCGGAAACCCTATGAGCCTGGAGAGAGGATGAAAGGTACCCAAGCGTCGAGGACTCTCCTTCATAGGGTTGCTATGAGTCACCTGCGACTCAACGGCACTTAACAACAACAAGAACAATGTTGTGGTACAATCCATATTGAAGACTATACTGTTTGATCTTCTTTCCAACAAGCGCTTCAGGTCCCCTTTAGTTTCAGTGAAGAAGGTTGTGTCATCTACATAATGCAATTTGTTGATGAGTCTTCCTCTGATCCTGATGCTGCATTATTTTTCATGAAGTTCAACTTCGTATTTGTTTAGCATACAAAATGAAAACATAAAGAGAAAGGATATAGCTCCAACACATCTATTTAAAACCACGCTGTGTTCCCTTGATCTGTTTAGATAACTTCTTGTTCTAGGTATAGGTTTCACATGAGCACAAGTTAATGTTCCGGGATTCCCATTCTTCTCAATGTTAGCCACAGTTTGTTGTGATCCACACAGTTAAATGCCTTTCATAGTCAATAAAATAAATGGACATCCTCCTTCTGGTATTCTCTGCTTTCAGCTAAAATCATCTGACATTTGCAATAATATCCCTCGTGGCATAACCACTTC
The DNA here is from genome assembly GCF_000299155.1 of Elephantulus edwardii. Taxonomy (NCBI): domain Eukaryota; kingdom Metazoa; phylum Chordata; class Mammalia; order Macroscelidea; family Macroscelididae; genus Elephantulus; species Elephantulus edwardii. The sequence continues at coordinate 10,678,350 of NW_006399869.1, forward strand.
TTGAATTTCTGATAGTTCTCTGTTGATGAACTTAGTAGAGGGCTTTCCTCTCCGTCGCAGACCCTCCACCTTTCCCAACATCATGTCCCTCTCCAAGAATAGCACCTCCTAGCAACATGTCCCAAATATGGGAGGTGAAGCCTCATCATTCTTGACTTTAAAGAGTTCTCTGGCTGCACCATCTCCAAGATGTATCTGTTCATTCTCTTGGCCATCTATGGGATGCTCAGTGCTCTTCTCCAATACCACAGCTCAAGGTGTCATTTCTTTTTCTGTCATTCTTATTCATCGACCAGGTCTTGGGTGCATAGCTAGTAACTGTAAAGACTATGGCCTGAATCAGAAGCGTTTTAGTCCACAAACTGACATCACTGTTCTTTAATAATTTAGAAAGTTCCCTAACTACAGATTTTCCCAATGCAATGAGTTTCCTTTTTTTCCTGACTGCTTGTACCAAGGGTTTAATTGTGGATCCAAGCAAGATGAAGCTGTTGACAATTTCAATATCCTTTCCATCCATCATGACACTGACTATTGGTCCAGTGGAAGAATCTTTGTTTTCTTAATATTGAGACACAATCCATACTGAAAGCTGCATTCCTTAATCTTCTGCAACAAGTGCTTGAAATCCTCCTCACCTTAAGCAAACAAGATTGTGTCATCTGCATAATGCAGGTTATTGATAAGTTTCCCTCCAATCCAGATGCCACATTCTTCTTCATAGAGTCCAGCTTCTCAGATAATTTACTCATCCTGTAGATAGAACAGGTATGGAGAGAGAATACAATCCTTATGCATTTCTCTCCCCAATTTAAAACCATGCAGTGTTTCCCTGCTTTGTTCACACAACAGCCTCCTGATTTCTGCATGAGCACAATCGAGTGCTCTGGGATTACCATTCTTCTCAATGAGAGACACAACTTATCATGATACACAGCCAAACACCTTTGCATAGTCAATTAAGCACATACAGACCTTCCTCTGGTATTTCTTACTTTCAGCTAGGATCCATCTGACATCACCCCTGGTACCACAGCCTCTTCTAACTTACAACTACTTCCTACCATATGGTTTATTATAGAGAGAATTACCATTCACTTGGTTTCCAAAGGCTAGTAAGTGCAACCTTGGTAGTATTTAGAAGCAAGGATGGTGAAGCTTCATCTTACATACTTTGGGCATGTTGTTAGAAAAGGCCAATCCTAAAGGACATCATGCTTGGATAGGTGAATCATCAGCATAGGAGAAGACCCTCAGCAAGATGGATTGAGTGATGACTGAAACTATGGGCTCAAGTATTGGAGTTGTTGAAGATGGCACAGGATAGAGCCAACTTCAGATCTATATTCATAGGGTTGCTATGTTGTTGTTGTTGTTAGGTGTCATCCAGTCGAGTATGACTCATGGTAATCCTGTGGACAGAAGATCTGAACCCTGTTCTATCCTACCCCCATCCTCACACTTCCTGACACACAAGAGCCCATTGCAGCAGTCATCATGTCAATCCACCTGGTTGAGGGTCTTCCTCTCCTTCACTGAACTTCCTCCCTTCTTAACATCATTTCCTTCTCCAAGGAATACCAGCTCCTAGCATCATGCTTAAAGTATGTGAAGCAAAGCCTCATCATTCCTGTCTTCATGGAGCACTCTGGCTGCACCCTCTCCAAGACATGTTTGTTTGTTCTCTTGACCATCCATGGGATGTTCAGTGCGCTTCTTCAACACCACAGGGTTGCTAAAACTCATAGTCAATTCAACAGTACATAATAGCAACAAAAGAACATATGCATTCTAGGAAATGGAAATAAACCTGGAAGATCCTCACAAACTAATAATAACTCATTGCTCTTGATTGGTTACAATTTATGATGACTTTGTAGTGGATTTCTGAGGTTGTAAATCTTTATAGAGGAGAATGTTCTTCCATGGAAAAACTGGTGGATTTGAATCACTAACCTTTGCTTAGCAGCCCAACATGTAACACACTTTACTACCAGGTTCCTGTCACAAATTGATTTTAAAAACTCAAGCTCAAAACAACTTTCTCACCCCAGTAACAATAGCAAAGTTCAGGAGAGCAGCAAACATCAAAAACTGATGAAGTTGTGGGGAAACTGGAACCCTTATTCACTGTTGGTGGGAGTATAAAATAGTGCAACCACCCTGGAAGGCTGTGTGGCGCTTTCTCAAAAAGTTGCAAATAGAAATACCATTTGACCTAGCAATTACACTACTGGGAATATATCCTAAAAAGACCATAACTGTCACCTAAGCAGATACATGCACAATACCCATGTTTATTTCTACATTGTTGACAATAGCAAAGAGATGGAAGCAACCCAAGTGCCCATGAACAAATGAATGGATAGAGAAACTGTGGTATATTCACACAATGAAATATTATACAGCACTGAAAAACAAGGAACCCATACAAAAATAGGTGACCCTGAAGGACATGCTGAGTGAAAGATCTCAGTCACACAAGGACAAATTCTGCATAATGCTACTGTTATAAAACAGGATTGATGTGAGGGTTGGGGGAAACTAAAAAAAAAGGGGGGGATAAATAATGAACACTGCATTTAAATAGATGAGGGAAAGAACTATCTAAAAGAAATCTATGATTAGGCATTATTTGCATGACAACAGTCCATAAGAGCTGCATAGCAAAGCGGACTGAGGAGGAGGCAGGAGGAGGGAGAAAATTGTGCAACAATGAATGAATGGATATCCGAGCTTTCCATAAACTTTCACTGAAATATCAATAAAATAATAATAATAATTATTATTATTATGAATAATAATAATTTATAAAACCCTCAAACTCATCACCATTGAGTTAGGGCTGACTCATAGCCAACCCTCCAGTGGACTTTCAGAGGCTGTAAATCACACAGGAGATTGTACCTCTTCTTCCAAGGAGCCATTGGTGGATTCACATTGCCAGAGGTACTGTCTCTGGGTTAACACAGCAACTCCTCACAGACTATGCTACCAGAGCTCCTGAATCACATACTGATTTAGCAGGATGAAAATCTATCCATTCAAAGTATCATTATTTCCTTTTATTATTCATGGAAGTTCGGACAAGTTATGTAATTTCCCTATGTGGGATTTTACAAATAAAATAAAGAGAAAACATCCAAAATAAGTAATGCACTATCCGCACTGAACGTTTTGTGGCATTATCATAAGAATCAAATGATGATTGTTTCATTTACTTTATGCATTCATTCAACAGTTCTAAGTGAAACCACTTGGCTAAATCAGTCTTCTGCATTATCTCACAGTATAGAGCAGTTTGTGGTCCAATGTTTCAATATCAAATAGGATAACAAATTTCAATTACAGGAAAGGAAACTTAGAAACTTTTCCCCCAAAATGCTCTCTTGCTCCATTGAAGAATGCTGCCAGCTCACTAAAATATTGCTTACTCTTTCGTCAGAGATTTGAGCCTTTGTCCATTAAGTGTGTATCTGCAACATGCTCTTACTAGTCTTCCCTGATCCCCTGGACACTTTACATTGAAAAAAGGTGCAGTTCAGCAGTTAACATTCCTATGTGGCCTGAATTTTGGGAGACGTCCAAATGAGATGATTTATAGTGTGTGTGGTGGAGGGCTTGCACTAGTTACTTTTTGCAAGATTAGAATTTTGATAATTTAGACTATCCCCCAAACTTCCTGCTATCATATATTAAATCTTACAGAGAAGATTACTTTTATCTTGGGATGATTTCAAACCTACAGAACAATTGTGTGAACAGGACAAAGAAATCCTGAGATATTTCACACAGAATATCTGTTTGCTTTAATGTTTTTTCCAAATATACCTCTTGGCTATGTGTGCACACATGTGTGAGAGTGTGTGTGTGTGTACACACACACTTTTTCTTCTGACCCATTTGAGTAAGTTCCCTACATGATTGCTCTTACTTCTATCTAGTTCAGGGTGTAGTTCCCAAGAGCAAGGGTATTTTCTCCCATAGCTACAGCACAATTTTAAGATGCCGAGAATTCAGTCCAATCCATAATTTATATTCACTTTCGTCATTTGTCCCAATAAGCCTCCTCTCCCTTTCCACTGACTCCTCTGCTTTTGTATGTTTCTCCCCGACTCAGGACCTAACCTGTATTTACACACCAGGGTTCTTTAGTCTCCTTTCACTTACAATAGCCACTCGGTTTTTGTCCTTTAAAACAGCTACACCTTGAAAAGTGCAGGCCAGTTCTATAGAATTTCTCTCAATTTCAGTTGTTTGATATTCCCTTGTGGTCAGACACACAGGCTATGTGTCAGGTTTGGGTAGGGATCTCAAATAAGTAGTACTGTTTCATCCTCAGGGTACGAGGCACTGTTGATGCTGGCTTATTTTTGGTGAAGATATTGGTCATTTAGTCATACTGCTTCCCTTCTAGAGAAAAACTAATATTATATCATTGAAAGTATATTGTTTTATTAAGTATGATTTCCTTTAACTTTTTGAATGGTCCTACACAAAACATTTGCCATTTCAAGAATCTTTTCCCCATGATACATCTTCAAGGATATGTACATGTAC
>NW_006399869.1:10683289-10688416 GCF_000299155.1 Elephantulus edwardii
GCTTGAAAAAAAAAAAAGAATCTTTTCGTGCATACTAGGCTAACTTTAAATTCCATCATGTTGTTCAGATAACACTATTGTTTCCAAAGTATTCCATCATCGTAGCAGAAGTTCGTTATCCCCTAACCTTCATGACTCCTTTTTCCCCCAAAATTCTTATGGATGTTTCAATAAATTCTATGTCTTAGACGGGGCCAACATGTACTTGCTGTTGTTATGTGTGCTATTGAGTCACCTGCAACTCCTAGTGACCCTACCTACGTACAGCAGCTCTGAAGCCCGCCCTATCCTGAGCACGTCTCACTGATTCCAACACACCTACTACCCCGTTACCATCAATTCATCTCATCTGGAGTCTTCCTCTCCTGAGCTGTCTGTCTCTCCACCTTTCTGAGCATGATGTCCCTCTCCAAGGACCAGTCCTTCCTGGCCATGTGACCAAAGTATATGAGATGGAGCTTCAAAATTCTAGCCTCCAAGGAGAAACTTGGTTTCACTCTGCCTTCTGAGATAGTAGATTTAAGGAAGGTTTCTTAGAATTTAAAAGTCAACAGTGAATATAACATATGTTAAGCTTCTCACCCAATGTTTCACACACAGTCATCAGTGTGTGGCTACTATTATCATCTTACCTTAGGTGCATTTTTTTTACTTAGTTTCAGGAATTAGAACCACTAGAAAAGGTACCATTAAAAGTGTCCTCTGAAAGAGTTTAAAAAATTGTCAATGGAATTGGTTAGACAAAAACAAGACAATGAATAAAAAAGACTGAAGAATTGATGCTTTAGAATTCTGGTGTTGGTAAGAAAATTGAATACATGAACTGAAATGGACTGCAAGAGGGATGATTAAATCTTTCTTGAAAAAAGTCTCGCCAGGATGATCCTTAGAAGCAAGGATGGTAAGACTTTGTCTCACTTAGTTCGAACCTATTATCATTATATACTCTGGAGTAGATCAAGGCCAGAACTCACTGCCATTCAGTCACGTCTGACTCACAGAAACCCTCCAATGAGTTCCCAAGGCTGTAACTTCTAACTGAAGGAAAACATTTCTCTTTAGGTTTTGTTTGGTTTTTGTTTTGTTTGTTTTTTTGAGCAACTGGTGGATTGAAACCACTGGTGATGCAGCCTGTTAGTTAGCCGTACAATAAATACCCTATGGACTATATGACCAGAGAGGGAAGCCTTTAACAAACTAGACTGACTTGACAAAGTGACTGCAACAGTGGGCTCAAACATAGCAACAATTGTCTTTATGAATTAGAACTGATTTGACACTCAACAATCTACCAATATTGGGAGACATGGGAGTCTTAGGGAATTATTTTAAAAGCATAAACCTATATAATATTACCTTCTTTCTTATTGAGATATGCAGTTGGAAATAGAGATATTCTATATTCCTGTTCTTAAACTAGGATTTTCTTTTGTAAAATTTAGAACTTTATCACAGTGTTTCTAAATATGCAGTTTATAATATTTAATAGTATATTCTTGTGTATGTTTACCTAAAATGCTCTTACAGATTTTTTGGAAACCAGCTGGACAAACTCTTAAAGTTTCATCTATTCCCCAAACAATCTGTTTTAAATCACAAAATATCTCTAATAGTCTATCTTCTGTTCACATATTTTCCTTTTATTTTTTTATACTTTTTAGTCTACCTTCTGTTCACATATTTACCTTTTATTGTTTTTTATACTTTTTTATCCACATAAAATCTACCTAAATGACAAATGATGTGAACAGGACAGCCTTGCTCATTTCTACTTTATTTCTTTGCCAATCATTTTAGTGACCTCTTTCATTCCAATAAATGGATGTCATTCTCAGTGATGACATACATTTCCATTTATCTCACATTGAACATCAAAAGCAAACATTTTCAAATTTAATGGACAAACTTAATTCTGTCAGTTGGAGTATTCTTTTTCCCTAGGTGTATGTCTGGGATGAGCTTGAGAGTATGAGTTTTTATCATATTCTCAGGCCAGACAGCAATGGTGTACTTGTTCTTAGTCAGAGACCTACACTAGTAACAAATTCGAGATTTCATGCTGCAAATAGAAGAGACTTGATGGGACCAGGCAAAGAGGGTAAAGAGGATGTGCAGAGGAAGGGCAAAGGCAATGATACCCACTTGCACCTTTGGGAAAGTACATATCAGGGCTGAGTGTCTGGAGAACTGAATGCAAAGAGCAGTATCAAGAGATGAGGTAAGAGAGAATGATTAATCCAATTATTAATTCCCTCTTCCCTCTCTACATCCACATCCCTCTGCTTCCAGACTCTCCCACCCATCCTGGATCCTTACACTCATTCTACAGTAACAGTCGTATACAATATTTATTCTTGTGGGACTGAGTTAGTTCACACAGCATAATGCTCTCTAGTCCCTCCCAAGTTAGGTAGTAATTTACAAAGTTATTGCTCCTGCATGCTGCATACTATTCCATTGTGTGAATGTACCATAATTTCTCAATCCACTCATTTGTGATTGGACATTTGGGCTGTTTCCATGTTCTTGCGATGGTGAATAATGCTGCTGTAAACACTGGCGTACAAATCTCAGATAGTGCCTCAGTTCTCATGCTTGGGAGGGTGGAGGGACAGCGCAGGAGAGGAAGGCCCTCTATGAGGTGGATTGATTCAGTGACTGGGATAATTGGGATGGGAGTGTCAGAGACAGTGCGATTGGCACAGGACTGAGCAGAGTTTAGGGCTGTTGTACATAGGGTCGCTATGAGTCGCAAGCGACTCGACGGCACATAACAAGAAAATAACAATGTATTCCAGGTAATGGAATAGCTGGGTTATATGGAATTTCTGTTTAGCTTTTTTAGGAAGCGTCAAACTGCCTTCCAGAATGGTTGCATCATTTTACAATCCCACCAACAACATATAAGAGTTCCTCTCTCGCCACATCCTCGCCAACATCTATTACTTGCTGCCCTGTTAAACTTTGCCGCTCTTACTGGAATGAGATGGTACCTCATTGTGGTTTTGGTTTGCATGTCTCTGATTGCCAGTGATTTGGAGCGTTTCTTCATGTGTCTGTTTGCCATTCGAGTATCTTCCTCTGTGAAAATTCTTTCCATGTCTTTTGCCAGTTTTGTAATTTGATGGATGGGTGGGTGAGGGAAATTGAAAGAATTTGTTCAAATTTGTATTAGAATTTTGTAAATAAAATAGTGGGGGGGGGGAAGAGAAGAGAGAATGGCTGGGTCATTGGAGTGCATCATGTGAAGGAACTTGGGCTTTATTGGAAAGGTTTTTTTAAAACAAATCAGTGATGGGATTAAATTTGTCTTTTAGAAAAACAGATGAGGAGTGTTTGGAACAAAAAGGAACTGAAATACTAAGTCATCTTAGGGGGCATTTCAGAAACATAGTTGAGAAATGAGACAAGATGAGAACAAGACAGAAAGAATAGGACACAGTTGAGGCATTGTGAAAATAGGTTCAACAGCTCTTCTGTGTGGACGAGTGGGAAGACTGGAGAGAAAATTCCAGGTCTTGGTAAAAGGAGAGGGCAAAAGTCAGTGAGTTCTGAGGAGAGAACAAACAGGAAGCAAAGGAACATTCTAGAAAATGCTTCTTTGTCAAGGGAAGGAAGAACTTCAGGTAAGAGAGGAATGCAAAGATTAAGACCAGTCATTTCTGCACCACCACCCCTTTCACATTCCAAAAACTTGAGGACGAAAGGGTTGATAATTGATGCCTAAGCCCTCAAGAAAGCAGAGGGACATGCATAATTACAGAGATTGACATAAACTGTAGGGATTCATTACTGATAAACCCAAAAGTCAAACCTCTCTGGAGGTTCAAATCTATCAATGTCTTTAAGGAAGAAAGATCTCCTCTTGTGGAACTTACAACCTCCAAAAACCCACAGGAAGGTCAGCTATGAGTTGGTTCCAAACTGACAATGATGAGGGAGTTTGGTTTTTTTTTTTAGTAGGGAGTCATCATTATTAGAAGGAATCTTTCTTCCATTGAGAGCTATCTCAGAGGCCTGTTTCTAACAATCTGTTCTTATTTTCCAACTCTTCATTATGATATATTTGCATAGAGTTCAAAAGAGTGTACTGCTTTCTGTTCCTCCCACCTGTTCTGGAGGCCAGTTGGACAGAATACAAGTTGAAAGGTTGAGGTGCTTGAATTCTTATCCACTCATCACAAAAGAGGATATAAAATGCTAAATAAATGGGAGAAGTGTTCTGATATCCTGAAGGTTCAGCAAATTCAGAGATACACACAAGAAATCAGAAGAAAAAAGTAAAAACAAGAAGAAAGGAAATTGAGAAAAAACAGAGAGAAAGAGAGGACAATTGAAAGGGAACAAGTAAAGTGAGAACAAAAGAGAAAGAGAGCAAGTAAAAAAAGAGAAGTCACAGGAGCAGGTATGAGAACCAGGATAGGGATCTTGACTGTTTTTTAAATGTCAATTGATATGCCGTCAATTCCTGGGGCCTTGGTTTTTGTCAGTTCCACAGATGCACAGAAGGCTTGAGACCTAAGCCATCCTATCAGGGAGTAGATGAGAGGAAGAAGTAAGTTTTCAATGGGATAGGTGGGAGTGGAAGGGGATGCTGGTGGAGTAGATAAAGGAATGGGGCAAGACACACTTGTCAAGTGTGGAGAGCAAAACTGAATCTATTGGTAACTAATTGGGAAATGTCTTTCATCTGCTCCTTTCTGTAAAATGCTTGTCTATCAGATACTATTCTAAATCTGAGGATTCAAATTAAGACAGACTAGGAAGGAGGTTTGGCCATCCACTTCTGAAATAATAGGCCTTTGATTTGCAGATATGACAGCTGAGGCTGAGCCCTCAAATATGGGGGGGGGGAGAAGGAGAAAGAGCAGACACTAGAGATTAGAACATGGAATGTGAGAACCATGAATGTAGGAAAATTTGACATTGTTAAGAACTGGAAGCATAAATATTGACATACTAGGTGTTGGAGAAATGAGATGGACTGGCATGGGACATTTTGAGTCAGAGGATCATATGATCTACTGTGCTGGAGATGAAAAGGTAACAAAAACTGAGGCTACTTGAAAGAGGCTGCTTGCTGAAACCGAGGAAGACCTCAGCACTTGCTGCAGAGGGTCAAGGACT
>NW_006399869.1:10689086-10690042 GCF_000299155.1 Elephantulus edwardii
GCACATAACAACAACAACTTGAAAGTTTAAAAATGTCATTTGTATTAGAAATTAATAACAAGAGGATAAAGAAGGGAAAAAAAATACATCTGGAAGCTGAACAACACCTTGCTTGAACATGACTGGGTACTACAAGAAATAAAAAATGAAATTAAAAAGTTTCTTGAAACAAATGACAATGTAAACACCACTTACCAAAACCTCTGGGAATAGCCAAAGCAGTACTCAGAGGTCAATTTATAGCAATAAGCAACCACATCAAAAGACAAGAAAAAAACCCAGACCATTGACTCTCTAAATCAACATCTCCAGCAAATTGAAAAAGAACAGCAAGAAAACCCAATACCCTCTAAAAAAACTGAAATTATAAAAATTAGAGCAGAAATAAATGAAATAGAAAACAGTAAAACAATTGAAACTATAAACAAAACTAGGAGTTGGTTCTTTGAAACGATCAATAAAATTGACAAACCACTAGCAAAACTAACAAAAGAAAAGAAGGAAAAGACACAAATAATACAATTAAGAGAAAAAATGGGCAACATCACAACAGAACCAAGAAAAATAAAAATAAAAATAAATAAATTTAAAAAACCCAAAACGTTGTACTAAAAAAAAAAAAAATTAAAAAAAATCTAGAGGAAATGGACAAATACTTAGAAATGCACAACCTACCTAAACTGACACCAACCGAAATGGAACAGCTGAACAGACCCATTACAAAAGAAGAAATTGAAAAGGTAATAAAACAACTTCGAGCCAAAAAAAGTCCTGGACCAGACAGCTTTACAAGTGAATTTTATCAAACATTCTCAAAAGAACTGTTACCAATCCTACATAAGCTATTTCAGAAAATAGAAAAAGATGTGATTCTCCCAGACTCATTCTATGAAGCAAACATATCCTTGATACCAAAACCTGGTAAAGATACCACTAAAATAGAAAACTATAGGCCA
>NW_006399869.1:10692884-10693824 GCF_000299155.1 Elephantulus edwardii
ATGTTAGACGGAGCCTCAGAATCCTTGCCTCCAAGGAGCCACCCAGTTTAACCCTTTCGAGGACAAATCTGTTTGTTTTCCTAGCAGTCCATGGTATTCTCAAAACTCTTCTCCAGCACCACAGCTCAAAGACACCAATTCTCCTTCTATCCTCGTTGGTCATTGTCCAACTCTCTCATGCATAACAAGTGATTGCGAAGACCATGGCCTGCATCAGACGCACCTTAGTCTCCAGAGAGACACCATTGATCTTCAGTACTTGGGAGCAATTAATAATAATAAGAAGCATTAATAATTATGGGTGGCTGGAATGCAAAAGTTGGAAGGGAATACTACATGATTTAAAATGAAAATAGGAGTGTGGGAGAGTTGTATGCTTTCTCCGTACCTACTCAATTTGTATGCTGAGCAAATTATTCAAGAAGCTGGACCTTATGAAGAATGTGGCATCAGGACTGAGGAAGTGTCTTTGTTGTATCAGTGACACAATCTTGCTTGCTCAAAGTGAGAAGGACTTGAAGCACTTGCTGCAAAAGGCTAATGACTATAACTTTCATTATGGATTGTGTTTTTATGTCAAGAAAACAAAAGTTCTCACTACTATAATGATTAGGAACATCATGATAGATGTACAAATATTATCAACAACTTCACCTTACTTGTATCCACATTCAATAGCCTTGGTACCAGCCATCAGAAGACATATTGCTTTGGGCATGTCAGCTGTTAGGGTCTTCTCTAAATTATTGAGAAACAATAACGTCAGTTTGAGAACTAAGGTGTCCCTGATTCAGGCCATAATCTTCTCAATGATTTTCTATGCATCTGAAAGCTGGATAATGAATAAGGATGACAGAAGAATTGATGCCTTTGAGCTGTGGTATAAGACAAGAGTACAGAATAGTCCATAAACTGCTGTAAGATAAAACAGAAATGTCTT
>NW_006399869.1:10695684-10725157 GCF_000299155.1 Elephantulus edwardii
TTCGTTGACTGGGGTAATCGGGATGGATGTGTCAGAGGCGGTGTGGTTGGCACAGGATAGAGCAGGGTTTAGGGCTGTTGTGCATAGGGTCGCTATGAGTCGCAAACGACTTGAAGGCACATAACAACAACAGGGAGATGTGTGCATCTACTTGTAGAATCACCATGAATGGTGATGAATATAGGTCCCGCAAATATCCCAAAAAATTGTAACTACTGATAATCTAATTTTTGAAAGTTAAGTAAATTCTTAGTAAAAACAAAGTAACCAATGCATGCCAAAGTTTTTAACCTTTTAAAGCAAAATCTTTCTTCAGTTTAAAACAAGTGTTGCATTCTGGGGAAATTCAGCATACATGGAAACTACATAAAAAGTATTTTTATTTAAAGCAAAATTAAGTGCTTATCAGGTAATTATGAACAGGTTTTCTACCCACACAAATGTCCAAGAAGTATTTAAAGGTCATTAGGGACATAGGACGGCTCTCCATTCTGCAGAGTTGACACACGGAGCAGGACATTTCATTCTCACCCCCACACTGGTCCAGCAGTCCTGACCTGTCATTATGTTAACCAACACTGTGCCCACATTTCCCCATATGCAGGACAAGGAAAACGTTCAAGGTAAATTCAAAAGGTTTATTGCACCAAATGCCACAGAGAAATGGATCAAAATAATACATGAACACATTTTAAGAAAAGTTTTCCACACACTGACATTGGTATCTATTCAAATGATCGAAAATATAAAGAAGTCCTATCAATCTGCCTGAATGGAGCTTCAATAACAACAAATCTCAGATTTTTTAAAAAAATGCAACTTAAATTGAAGCATATTGCAATCTCGCTTCACCAAATTTTGCCATTTTAAAAGTAATATCCATAGGAGGGTGTTTGATTTAGGCAAAATTATATTTAAATATCCCCTCCCCAAAAGCACAACAACAAAAAGAAATGGTTCACATTTACTAAGAAAAGCTAAAGACTTTTTCAACTTAATGGTGAAATTATGCATAAACAAAATACTTTCAAAAGTACATATTAGTGAAAAATGCCAGACATTTAAAAGAATTTGGAGGTCACTTTATAGTTTTATTTTTTTTTATGTACAATCAACTCTATGTGAGTAACCTAAAAAGCTACAGACTAAATTTTTATAAAATCTCAGGACCTAATTATAAGAGCTCAAACAACAGTTTAGTATCATTTAGCAAGTGGGGATTTCTCTCCCTCCAAAAAGTTAATTTTGAAAAATATGGTTAATTTTAAAAAGTTGTGATGTGTAAACGGCAGTTCAATGGGATGTGAAAGATTAGAGTTACTTTCATTAAAAAACAGCACACTTCAGAAAAATGGATTGAAGCCTGTACAAAAAGCTATTTAACACTGATAAAAATAAAATACTTTGGAATTATGCACAAGTATGGAAGCTACATTTTAAATTTTCATTGTCGTGTTTAAACATACACAATTATTTTTACATTCATATCACTTATCAATTAAAAATAAAACTGCAACATGCTAGAAAGAGGTCCATCACAGGGACGTTGACACACTTCTGCTCTGTCATGCCTCACTACTTGCTTCCAAGAGCAAGATGCTACAAAAGTTACACTCAACAGATAAGACTCAAAAGTTGAAGAAACCCTAAATGTGGAATCCTGTCAACTGAGGTAGTTTTCTTTATATTTTTTAAATTTTCTTTTCTTTTCTTTGTTTTATGTATGGTGGGCTCAGGAGAGGGCAGGATCTCCCTTTCTTGCCTCTGCAGCTAAGACAGAATGAAGCCACTGGGTGGCATGCAACGTGAGTGGGCGTATCTTTTTTAAGTCATTTTTGGAAAGAGGTTGCATTTAAGACAAAATCTGAATGTTATTTAAAATGATTATAAAATAGCAGCAACATTCTTAGTCTGCTTTTGCAGAGAGTTCTAACTGGAATTCTGAGCATCACTGAGACAACCCCCACACATCGCTCACCTGTCGTTTTCCAACAGACATTTCTCCAAGAGAAAGTTCTGAAACATTAAGAAGCTCATGAAATTTTGGGGTGCTCAATTACACTTTTTATAACAAAAGTTTAGAATCAGTCCTTTAAAGCTAGATTTCTCCTTACAAGGGCCAAATTTCAACAAGCCACTAAGTTCACACTGTAATTGACCTGATCTTATATTGAATCATTTTCTATGAAACCCTGAAAAGTGGTGAATGCAGAAAAGTGCCCAAAATGTGTAAACAAGGAAAAGGAATTAGAATGACAGGGAATGCTTTAACTGGTTCAGATGCAAAGGATGTACCATCATTACATGTGAGTACAGGTATTCACAAGTAATGAAAAACCCATGGTGACCGAGCTGAGCCACAGTAAGGTTCATTCTACTTCTGCAAACATTGGTAATGTGAAATTAGTGAATTTAAAGCACTAAACTCAAGTGTGAAGCTAATGGAAATGTTAAAAGAATAAAACCTCAATCTTAATGACAGAAGAGACATGAAAATGAATGTTCCTAAATGCTTTCATGCACTCATTCAGTCATTCATTCATTCATTCACACTTTACATCCTCAAGAGAGAGAAATGTAACAGATCTGACCTATCTCCAAGAAAGAATTCATCCATTCTCCTCACTGGTACTGCTGGTATACGCTTTCAAACAAATAACTAGCCTATATGTGTGAGAAAGAAAATGAAAAATTAACATTTACTTGCATTTAGGGTCAGGATTTTACCATTTAAAAATTTTGAAGTCATTCTAACTCTTAAGAGGAAGTTCACTTTATGTTCTTAGCTAAGGAGGACATATGAAAAGGCCTGGAATTAATTCAATATAAATGAGTAAAAGGAAACCAGAGTCAGATTACAATGTATTGTACTCAGATCTGCAAAGTGACAGTACTTTAACTTTACTAAATGAGCTCTCTTTATTAATGCTTACCTGTATTTTTTTAACGTTTCCTACTTAATTCTGCATGTTAGTACACTGCCTGTTTCAGGGGAAGTAAACTAAGTAAAATTTCTATTAACAGAAAACTAGGTGGTTTTCTTTTTAAAGTGAACTATGCTAATGTGTAAACTTTTTTTTTTTTTGTTAGCACATTGTGTCTGCTGGGCAAGTTAACTTCTAGAAAGATGTTTTTTTTTGGCTTTTTTTTTTTTTAATAAAGGAGTTAGAAGGCACAGAGATGAGAAGGTAAAAACTGAAAGGGAACATTTCTAAATGTTCAAACCAGTTACTTTTATTTTGTCATCTTCAATTCTGGTGGGTTTCACTTTCCAATAAAGACAGGTGTGCCTTTTACCATATAGTCATCTGTATCAGCCAACATAGGAAGAAAATGGCTTCAGCTGTGTTTACCAGCTGAACAGAAACACTCTTATAGAAATAACTTTGGTAAATGGCCTCCTTTAAAAAGGCTGCTGTGAAAGCTCTAAAATACAAGGATAAGAACATAGTGTCAGATTACAAACTTTCCGGCAACAGTCTGTCATGGTGGGGTTAGGATGCTCCACGGACTCCTGAGTTGACTATCAAGACCCTGTACTACTAGTCTACCCCTAACCCACCTGTGGTTTCATCTGCAACAACGTAAATTCCAGGAAGAAATGAAAACAGTGGGGTCCTAAAGCATTCTCTCTTTCCACCATGCAAACCTCTTTCAAGTTGTATTTCACACCTGAACACCTTTAGCCACCAGAGCTAACAATGGTACACTGTGGCTTTCTTCATTTCACCTACTATGAAAAGCCAACTCTGACTTGGTATCCAAAGTTCTTATTAGGGCAGTCTCCTCAGAGGGGCAAAGTATGCTTTCTCTAGCTTGGAGAGCTCATGCTTAACTCGGAAACATTTTCTACTGGAATGATGTGTACACTGTTTATCTTGTTGCTTCAAAGTAACCAAAACCTGAACAAGCCCACTTCATGTGTCCTTACACTGAACACAGAGCACAAGGCAATCTGTACTACTAGCTTCGTGCTTACTGTAGTGCTTATTTCTCCTCTTTTCAAAGAAGCTCACTCTGTTGATCCATGGGTAACAAAAGGCCTAAAGTATTCATGAAAAACACAAAAGCCATTATGTCAAGTAAACCTAAAGTCTTCCAATGAAGCATCACTTGAAAGCAAAAAAAAAAAAAACAACACAAAGTGGAATGATGGCTTCAGCTTGCTCTTCTCATGCTACTGGCGTCAGGGAGAGCTTATTTCTTTGTCCTTCAGTTGAGAATTTTCAAAGAAGAGCTGTCCTGAGCTTTATAGGAGTATCTGAGCCACGTAAGGAGAATGAGTGCTGGCAATAGCAGTCAGCAGAGGCAAGTCGTTAGATTCAATCCTGAAAATTGGAAAAATAAAAGTATTTTAAAATTCACACATATTTCATATGATAGCAGCCTAACAACCAATCTAGGAAAATTTGGAAATACGACAAAGAGATCTTTTTTAAAAATCTGTAGCTCTTTTCTGAATAGTCATAGTCTATGTACTAGTATTTCATTATTTTAGTTTTGGAGTTGATATATAAAAATCTATTTTTGTATTGTACCTAAGCAATTAAAATTAATAAAGTTTCTCATCTGTTGAGAAAAAAAAAAAAAAAAGCACCGAAGGATATTTCTAGGAGCCAAGGTTCCCAGACAATTTCTTGAAACCAATTAAAAAGTGTAACAGGTGGAAAGATAACATAAACACGGTTTTTAAAAAAGAAGTAAAAAGTAAAATCTCTAATTGGATAACTTCTAAGGAAGCAAAGGGAAATATGCAGGCAAGTGATGTGTATACAGGTGAACATATGTAAACACATGTACATGTGAACATGTGCATCCCCTCAGGTGTGCTTATACGTGTGGACACATGGAGTGTAACAACCTCATTATGTTAGACATTATTGTTTCTCCATCATTCTTCAGTCAACACTCCTAAATGTAAATTAGTCCTCAGAAAGTGATGATGGAAATAATGTCTTAAAAAACCGTGAGGTTTTCTAAGTAGGGTACATGTTTGTTAGGTCTTCCCTATGTGTTCTAGACACTGAGAGAAGACACACACTATGCTGAATCCAGACACATCGTCCTTCAAATAGACATGGCTTTGGCAGCTCCCTTCAAGCAAAGGCTGTTACAGTATGGTCGCTGCCTACATGATCCTATATTGTGAAAAAGAGCAGCCAGTCTGGGGGGTGGAGGGTAGGTCTCTGTTCTTTCCCTTTAATTCTAAATATTTAAAGATTTAAAAAAGCCCTCAAAACACTCCATGGAGCTTTCCATTAATTTTCCAATAATGCTATCTCCAGTTCTAATTTTGGAGTAGACAAGTTTAGTGTTGTGGCCCTGACTGTAAAGGAAGGTAATAAAGATGGATGCCATTTCTATTAATAATGGGCCAAGAGGATCCAGAGATTAGTGCCAAAGGTAAATAAATCCATACCATCCCTCTAGATGCGTTGGTGATGGACACCTATCAGAGCCAAGCACTTGGCAAAGGTCATAGAAATACAAACGGCATATAAAAAACAACATGTAACCAGAGACTTTATAAGGTAAACATGAGGCTAATGAAGAGATAAACAACAAAGCAAAAAATATGGCATAAATATGTGCTATAGGTTAAGTGCAAAGGCAAATACTTCAGAAGATCAAAATTGTATTTTTAAAAAGCTTATGCAAAAGGAAGACAGGAAGTCATACCCTGAGAGTCAAAGATGCAATATGTGCCAAGACTGTAGAGGTCTAAGCTCTTGTCTTAACACAAAACATAAAGGTGGATATTACATATACAGTATTTTTCCCCTTCTAAGTTAGGGAGTATAAGATCACAGATATAAGAGGATAATTCTTCATACATAATATATTTTGCTCTGTGTTGAAAAATGAAGCAGAGAGTAAAACAACCGTCAGCATTTCTTCTCCTACAGCACTCAAATGAGCTCATTGCTTTTGAATCAGAACCAACCCATAGCTGACCCTCTATTGGGTTTCCAAGGCTGTAAATCACACAGGAGGAAACAGCCTATCTTTTCTGCAGAGCTGCCTCTGAGTTGTGTAACCCTCTACAGACTATACCACCAGAGTTCCCTTCTTCTAGCCAAGCTACAGAAAATAGTCTTTGAAAAATGATATATGTTATACTATGAGTTGCAAACGACTCAATGGCACATGACAGCAACATAAAGTAAGTTTCTTCTTGGGTGGACTTGTAATGAAAGAGAGAAAAGTGAAGCCATTCCATGGAGACCCAGACCCCTGAAAGGCCAGGAGAAATGCTGCTCTTGCAAACTGGTGGAAGGCTGCCACTGCTCGTGTAAGGAGGAAACTACAAACACAAGTGTTGCTTCATGCCTGATGGGCTGAGGCAGTGACATCTCACTGAAATTGTTAAAAAATGGGCACACAAAAGGAGACTGGATTTTTCCCCACCAACTGCTCCAGGAGAAGGATGGGTAATCTCCCCTGAAACATACTGCGTCTGAAAATACACTGCAGGGTCAGCTCCAGGTCGGTTCTGACTCAATGGCACCAAAAAACAACAGTTTAAAGATGAGGAGGGGATGGTTAAACACTTGGCTGCCTATCAAAATGTTCAAGTCCATCCAAAGGTGCCTTGGGAGAAATGCCTAGTGGAGCCACTTCAGAAAAATGAGTCAATACAAATCCTAAGGAACAGAGTTCTTCTCTGACATACAGAATCATCAGTCAGAGTTGACCAGCTGGAAAATGGTTTTCAGCATGAAAATAATCTGGGGAGATTATGAACACGCACTTTATAGTTCTGTGATTCTTTCCAGATGTGACAGGGCAGTAACAGATGCAAGAGATGTGTTGTTCCTTGGAGAGCAACAGAGGCAAGCCCTGAATAGATACCCAGACCCTTCAATGAGTTTTCAGGCCTGCAGGCTGCGGATGGCACGGGCTAAGTGGCTCAGAGGGCTCAGGGTTAAGAGCAGCCCCATTCACAGGGAAGACAGCAGCGCTTTACAGGACTCACCCCAGCACAACACCCAGTTCTTTCACATGGACTCGTGTGTGTCCCCGGAGATATTCAGACAGCATTTTACTTTTCAGGTACATCTCCTGTAGTCTGTCTTCAAGATGCATGACACACTGTGAAGTCAAAAATACTCAGAATGAGGGCTGGATCTCATAGCTCTGCCAATATTTTGAGAGTTAAAATTCCTATTTATAATTATACATCTTAATTTCTAGTTACACAGTTATAACCTCATCTCTCTTAAGTGCAGTTAAAAAACTTTAAAGACATCTTAAATCCTAATATTGTTGTTGTTGTTGTTATGTGCCGTCGAGTCACCTGCGACTCATAGCGACCCTATGTACAATAGCCCTAAACTCCGCTCTGTCCGGTGCCAATCGCACTGTTAGCTGGTAAAAAAATAAGCTTTTATAAAAGAAATTTGTTTTCAAATAGAAATACTTTCATATATCTTTACAGCCTTTGGGGGGGGATCACTGTTACTGAGCTTACTCTGTTATGTCCTTTTAAAAACCTTTAACTTTTAAAACGTCACGTATTTTATTAAGTATTCTTTATTGATATAATTTTTGTGGATTATTTTTGAGAATGTGAAAATACTATCATTTACTAACCACAAGCAATCTGTATTTTGCTATTTAAAATACTTTGTAAAGAACATCTTTATATTTTTCTCCTGTATCTTGGATTATTTTGTATTCCCAGAAGTGGAATGACAGAATGCCTGGAATAAGGTTATTTTGAACAATTTTTTTTTTCTTTCAAGGGTACATGTTAACTAGGTCTTTAATAGCAATTTTTTTAAAAAAGCAATTATTTTCAGGACAACTCTACCCTTGGAAATACATCCAACTTCATTTTTTAGAGAATAGCGACCATCTGTGTCTTTCACCAGAGGCAAATGGTTTTGCATTTGGCAAGCAGAGGTATCCAAGCATCTTCAGCAAGACACCTGATGGCTCTGGCAAGGATAATTCCATCATACACAATTTTCTTCTAGACCATTACGCCTGTTATTTTTCAAGGTAAAGAAGATTAACAGATGCATTTGAAAATGTTGATCTTGACCATCTGGGCTGATCAGTGACATGGAAAAAGTATCCATCAGAAATGTGAACATTACAGGTTTTTATCAGCTTAAAATCTTAAATGCTTTGGGATGTGTGGGTGAAACTCATCTGGTAACTGACTAAAAGTAACAGTCAAATCAAGGAAGAGTTCACTGATTTTTTTAAAAAATTATTTCCTCCAAGTAGTGTGTAGGAAGTTAGGCTGCTAAGCCAAAGGTCACACCTCTCTGAGAGTTCGAATCTACCAGCGGCTCCATGGGAGAAAGACAGGCAGTCTCCTCCTGTGCAATTTATGGCTTCAGAAAGCCTGCTGGAGAGTCTGCTAGGCACTGGTTCCAGCTAAATGGCAGTGAGTTTATTCCCTCCAAGTAAACAGTAAAAAGTTCTCATGCTAAATTGCAGCTCTTTATGACATAAAACACCACTAAGTCATTTCAGTTCTTAGCAACAGTGCTAAAAAAATATTTAAAAAGAACATTTAAAAAAAATTGTTCATTTACAGTGTTTCCGCAGCCCCAAGAAGCCTCTATGTTATGTATGGTGTGGCAATCCAGAGAACACTGGTCTAAATGGAACGCATACTAAACTTGAAATTAGAAAATTTGTTAGGTAAATTTTTAAAAATGTTTCTCTTATCAAGTAAAACCTTATTTATTTATTCTTATCATATAAAACCTGTGTTTTCATTATTATTTTAAAATAAAACCTGTATTCTCTCCAATTCCTTATTTATACTTTCTGAGATTTTATTTTTTAGAGAGATTTTTTTTTTTAATTCCTGAAATATTAAAGTGATTTTTAGCCTGAAAAGACCCTGAGGGTTTTCAAGACTGTAAATCTTTATGGAAACAGACTGCCTTATCGTCCACAGAATGGCTGATGGGTTCAATCTGTTAACCTTTCGGCTTGTAGTGAAGTGCTTAACCACTGTGCCACCAAGGCTCCTCTGCAAGCCTAACGGCTACTGAGTGTTCTCAGTCAAGTGTTCGGCACGTGTTTTCAATTCAAGTAGTTTATTCAGGTGATATTTAAAGAGAATTTCTTATGGCAGGTAAAATTTTCTTTAATCTTGGTTTTGTCAAGTAAGTAATTCCTAATTCATTTCGTCAGTCAGCTCATGGAGAACTGCAGTTGGTGCAGTGACTGTTGGGAGGTGTTGTTCAGGTTCACTCACAGGTGACCCTACACAAAACAGAACAAAGTACTGCCTTGTCCTGGGCCAGCCTCACAACTGTGACTATGTCTGAGCGCACTGTTGCAGCCCCTGGGTCAGCTCATCTTGTTGAGGGTCTTTTCTCTTTTCCTCTGAGCCTCTATTTTACCATGTATGCTGTCCTTCTCCACAGAGCAGTCCCTCCTGACAACATGTCCAAAGTACATAAGAGGATGCCTCATCATCTTCAATAGGAAGGCGTATTCTGGTTGTACTTCCTCCAAGACAGATTTCTTTGTTCTTATGACAGTCCATGGTATATTCAATACTGTTTACCAGATCACAGTTAAAAGGCATCAATTCTTCTTCAGGCTTTCTTATTCATTGTCCAGCTTTCACATGCATATGAGATGAGTGGAAATTCCAAGGCCTGGCTGCATTTAAAAGTTGGATAAATACAAAATAGTAAAACACTATGAAACTTAATGCATTTTCCTTTCTTTACAGAAAAGAAGACAGCGGCCTGTAAATAAGGATAACTTACGCTGCTTCTAGAAAGAAGAACTTCCTACACATGTAGAACAAAACTAAGTAGTGATAGTCAAACACTTCTCATATTACTCCATGACAGATATTTTCCAAAAGTATGTTTTTGGTTAAAGCTAAATAAAGACATTAGCGAAGAGGTGGTGACAGTCTTTGGATACTATTAGATGTGCTTTAAGAAACTATAATTAACAATTATACTAATAGTAGCTGTCTCTTGAGTGCTTATAATGTCTAAGACTATTCCAAGAGCTTTACATGAACTGTGCTATTAATTTTCATAGCTATATTAAATCAGTGCTAGTATTTCACCAGTTTTGCAGACAGGATTTGAGGATTAGACAGTCATACAGTTATTAAGACTCAAGCTTGGGTATGACTCGAGGCTATCGGACTCCAAGGCCTGGGCATTAACAATTAAAATACACTGGCTGTAATAAATGCCTTAGATTTCAAGAATGCTAACAACTTAAAAAGTAACATCTTATTTCTCACATGCAGACATTCTCATAATATGTTTGTTTAGGAGGGATGTTTCACAAGTAAGAAAACTGAGGATCAGAAATGCTCAGGACCATCAGGGTCACAGAACTCTGTGACAAAGCCTAGACCTTTACCTAGTCATGGTTAGTGTCCTTCTGTTATGCCACACTGCCACTAATGTACTGGTGGCTAGACAGATCCTAAAGCTCCTTCGGTGTGTACACGTTTTCAGCATTTCTGATCAATGTGGTGTGAATTCAGCAAAATAAGTATTTCTGAGGAATGTGGTTTTTAGTAAAATAAGTATCCTGGAAAATGATCATTCATTACATTAGCAATTTGTATAAATAATAAACATACAGTTTCCTGCTCCATTGTTACAGAGCTCTGGATCATGTGAAAAGGCCTGAAAAGAAGGTAACCGATGCTCTGGTCTGAGTCCTACTTCACAGAGCAACATAGTGGGGAAGGAGGGAAACAGGAGATAAAATAGTTTCTTTCATCTGTGCACTGATCTCCAGGGTCAGCTCATCTAAGATTTTCCTAACTACATATACCCCTTAAGACTCTCATACTTTTGAAATCCTTCTCTGACCCTCTCTAAATACAGAGCTTTAAAAAAAAAATAAATACAGAGCTTTGTATGTGTGCACATATACTGAGAAAGATTTGGTATGAATATCAATTGCAGGACCTGGGCAGGGGTGTCCACTAGCCTTCTATCTTTTAGTCTTGGTTTGGGTCTACATATTCAATACTCCATTTGAAAAGGACCAAATAATACCATCTTGCCGGGATGTGATCCTTCATAATGTCAGAGGGGTTTATACAAACAATATTCCATTTCTTCCATAATAACTCTAAGGAAGTTCCCTGAGTAAGAGGAACTACAGTCCCTTCAGAAACGACTCTTCATGAATTTGAGAATTCTAACTTCCTGTTAAGCATCGCCCCCCCAACCTTACTTATTTTGCCAGATATCATTTTATTATTTTTTTCCAGACATCATTTTAAAAATATTTCAGTGTCACTGTATTCTATTTATTTCATGGAAGGGATAATATTACTGAAATCTCTCCTGCTTGCTGATTTCATATTGCATTTTCCATTTTCACTTATGAAATCTCCAATTATATGAAAAAGAATATATTTGAATTAATGACTGGATCATAAAAATGCTGTAAGGGTGTTTTTTTAAAAAACAAAACACTGAAAACTGTAACTCTTTGATGATATGAGAATACTTACAAAATCAGCAGGGAGGTGAAGCTTGTAAAGCTGCAAAATTGATTGAAGTAAACTGGACACCTGACTTGAGACCAGAACATCTTGACCCAGTTTCACGCTGTCCATCACTTTCCTCTGACTTGTGGCGACCTGGACACTCCACTTATCTGTGTCTGCGATAATACAGACAGCTTCGGCTATCGGCTCATCAAGCACAGGATGCTGAAAGGCAAATAACACAGCGGGTCAGCGCTCCACAACACCTCCAAGGGACACTCAAAATGTCCAGAGTGTTTTGTCTAGCATTAATCTTAATAGCTTAGAAACTGGTGACAGGAACTCTAGGAATTTAACTCTGTTGTAACTGGGTGCTAGCAAACTGGTTCCAACTCATGGCAACTCTGTGAACAACAGAACAACACTCTTTGGTCCTGGGCCCTCCTCAGACTGCGAGGCTTGAACACTGTGTTGCAGTCCCTGCCCCCTGTGAGAGTCTTCCTCTCTTTTGCTGACAACTCTCTACTTTTCCAAGCATGTTGTTCTTCTCCAGGGCTTAACCCTCCTGACAACATGTCCAAAGTACATGAGTGGAACTCCTTATCATCTCACCTCTAAATGGTATTCTAGTGGAACTTTGTCCAAGACAGATTTGTATGATCTCTGGAAGTCTACTGTCTAATCAATAGTCTCTAACACCCTAATTCAAAGACGTTAACTTTGTTTTGGTTTTTCTGATTCACTGTCCAGTTTTCACATGTGGACACTGAATAATTACGATATAGAGACCCTGTGTGTTTCTACCATTTTTCCTACATGCTTCCTGCATCGTTCAGTATTTCACCCCTAGAAACAGTACAGTGTTGTTACGTGCCATCCTTATATTATCACATGTTCAAATAACTGTAAACATGAAAAATAATTTCACATAACAGACTCTTATGAAGCCCTGTTTCTTAAGAATGGTTCTAGTCTTCTAGACCTGCTTGCTAGTCAAAGAGATCAGTGACTCCCTTCACTTTGCCCTGCCACATTCATGCAAAGGTTTGTGCGCGCTCACCCCTCTCCTCTACTTCCACAGACGAGCACGCTATCCAAAATAGCTCAGGAGCATCCCTTTACATGTTCCTGCTCAATAAGGATGTGAAAAATCGAAGCAAGATGCCAACACTCACCACCCATTTGGCTTGGGTTTTGTGAATAAAGAGAACGAAATTCTGGAAATGAAAATATAATTTTAAGAGGTTCGATATCAAACGCCTCACTGATTTTCATTTGTCATAGTCCAAATGTGTTAAGCAGATTACAGCCAAATCTATACTATAGTCTTTTTCTTCAAAATACTTGTATTTGGAAAGTGCATATAATCATTATTGATACACATACTCATATACATAAATGTATGCGTGTTGTGTATGATGAGCTAAATGTAAGCCAATCATCTTTCATAGTAAAAGACAGCCTATACCGCTCTAATTTATTTGCAGTCATAATTTGGAACTTAGTTTCAAACTGAAGGTCAAATTTATTTCTTCAAAAAGAATTTAAAAAGCCTTTGTAAAACAAGCCAAACCTACTGCAAATGCTATTGTAACTAAGCTTTTCTATGCATTTGTATGTTCTTGGATAAGAAAAATTCATGTATTCACTGAAAGAAGAAATTTAGAATTAAAACCTAGTTGCTGTTGTTGTTAAATGCCATTGAGTCACAGACAACTCATAGCGACCTTTTCTTTGTTTCTCCAAGTTCATAGGGTTTCCAGAGGCAAGCTATTTTGGAAGTGGATGCCACTCCCCCATCATAGTGGTAGGGAAGGGAAAACAATGCCATTCCAAAGCAGCATACAGACTATTATGTATATGGTACCACCATTAAAGACACAGATTTTAAGCAACAAACTGCAAGGACAAGGTCAATGGGCTCACTCAATGGGTATCTATAGCAGATTCTCCACACACGTTAGGAAGGTTCTAGATATTATAACAAAAATGAACAGGGGAGCTGGCTCACTTATTTCAAAAGAAGTAGTGGGGGGAAAAAAGAAGTAGTGGGACCTAGAGGGTAAAAGAAATGTTAAAAAAAACCCGCAATAATGAATGATTTTTTTTTCTACAGTGAACTGGAAAAGGGGAAGGGAAGGAGAGGGGGTAAAATGTGCAAAATTGAATGAATGAAAAAATCTAACTTCTCTGTAAATGTTTGTTAAAATGACAATTAAAATTTTGTTTAAAAAAATTATAACAAGAAAAATATTGTTATTGTTGTTGTTGTTGTTGCTCTTGTTAGGTGCCGCTGAGTCGAATACAACTCAGCCAACCTGTGAACAAAAGATCTGAACACTTCTATCTTGAGCCATACTGATACATCCTAACACAAGAGCCCATTGCAGCAGTCACCATGTCAATCTGCCTGGTTGAGGGTCTTCCTCTTCTTCGCCAACTCTCCACCCTTCCCAGCATCAAGTTGTTCTTCAAGGAATAGCCCCATCTGACAACATGCCCAAAGTATATGAGGAAAAGCCTCATTATTCTTGCTTCCCAAGAGCACTCCGGCTGAACCCTTACCAAGACCTAACTGTTCGTTCTCTTGGCCATCCATGGGATGCTCAATGAACTGGAAAAATCTGAGCTACCCAATCCAAACCACTGCCATCCAGTCAAATTCGACTATAGGACAGAGCAGAACTGCCCCAAAGGGTTCCCAAAGCTGTGAATCTTCATTCTTTCATCTTTCTCACCCAGAGACACTACATTTCAGTTAGCAACCCAACGCTTAACCTGCTACACCACCAAGGCTCCAGTCCTGAGAAAAGAATAAAGACTAATGGGTAAAAGGGTTAGGGTAAATTGCTAAAACAGAACCCTCTGAGGGTTGAATCTTTTCTCCCTTAGAGTCTGGTACCATAAAAATGCTGTTTTTAGTTTGGTGCTTCCTCAAAAAGCTGAACATAGAAATTCCACAGGACCCAGCTATTCCACTGCTTGGACTATACCCTAAGAGAATGAGAAGTGAGGCACAAACGGAGACTTGAACACCAATGTTCAGCATTATTCACCATCACAAGAACATGAAAACAGCCCAGATGTCCAACCACAGTCCAAAGGATTGAGAAATTATGGTACATCCACACAATGGAATACTACGCAGCATGCAGGAGCAATGATTTCTAAATTATTACCTAACTTGGGAGGGACTGGAGAGCATAATATGTTGAGTAAACTAACTCAGTTACATAAGGACAAATACTATATAGAATCATTATTGTAGAATGAGCGTGAGGATCCAAGGGGGAAGGGAGGGTGGAAACGGGTGAGCATGAGTGTGGGGGTTGGAGGGGATTAATTATATGGTCCCACAATTTGATGGAGGGGAGTTAGGGAAATGGGAAGGAACTGATGTGAGAAACAATGTACTAGAATTTTGTAAATAAATTAGTATAATAAAAAAAGACTGTTACTTTTGAGTGAAACTAAAAGTAGAAGCATAAGCCAAGGACAGAGGTAGTAATTTGCATTCTCTAACACATCTAAGATTTCTATGTATGCAGGCTCCTGGGGGACCAACAGTTACACATATTTAAAACTACTTGAAAAATCACATATTTTTTTAAAAAAAAACTTACACATATTCAGGTCACTAAGGAATTGTGCTATCCATAGGTACACGGATCAAATCTACCTACCAGCTGTTTTGCAGGAGAATGATGGGCAATCTCCTCCGGTTTGATTTACTAACTCAGAAAACCCGCTGATGGGCCAACTATGAACTGGTTCCAGCTCAAGAGAACTTAACAATAATAGATACCTAACATAGGCATTCTTTAATTTATCCTTGTAGCAAACCAACTGTCTCAATCTAACCTGCTTATATAATTGACTGGCTACTCGATTACTTACTGAAGAATCCTAAAGGAAGAAGAAAATATAAATAGTCATAAAAGACATAAATACTAGAGGGAGGTAACAAATGACAATCAACGACCTCAGTTAAAATTCAAAGGGCTATTCTCTTCTCATGTAGTCTAGCCTCCTACAATGTCAGAAATTTGAGGTTTAAGCTGGAGATTTTGGACATTTATCCTTCCAACAGAAACAACCTTTTTACAGAGAGGTCAACTGGCTTATCAGTCAGTGTCTAAGCTTTTAGAATTTAAAGGACTTTAAGATCTAGAAAGCCATGTTAAGATTTGTCAGAGAAATAAATACTTACATGCACCCTGTAACCTGAAATTTTATTGAACCATATTTAGGGAGCTCTGGTGGCTCAGGTAAGGAGCTCTGCTACCAACTCAAAGGCAGGTGCTTCAAATTGACCAGCTGCTAAGCAGGAGAAAGACAGGCAATCTGTGTGACTTACAGCCTCTAAAAATTTGCTTGAGGGCCAGTTCTGAGCTGATCCTGACTCAATGGTAACAACATAAGGATTTGTGGGTCTGTTTCTACGAAGTATTAGTTGACAAACACATTCAAATTGCTCAGATTTCTGAGTCTACAAAATATACCTCGATTCATCCATACTTCTGTTTAAACTTCCAGAAATACTTACAAGTTTTGGGTAGATAGGAGACATGAATCTGAGAATTCAATCAAAGGTAATGATAAAATTACAGCAAAAATTCTGAAGTCCATAGAATTGAGTTTGAACACTCTCTGTCATTTACTGGCTATGAGATAATCATGAACACATCAATATAGGTCTTAATCCAATGGAACAGAAAAACTGAGAACCCAGGAACAGATCTAGCTATCTATGGTCAACTGATAATCAACAAGGAAATAAAACCTATCAAATGGCGATATGACAACCTCTTCAACAAATGGTGCTGGCAAAACTGGACTGCCACCTGCAGAAAGCTGAAACAAGATCCACAATTCACCACATACACAAAAATCAACTCAAGGTGGATCAGAGACCTGGGAGTAAGGCTCAAAACCATAAAACTCATAAGAGACAAAGTTGGATCAAGCTCAGAAGGCTTAGCCTAGGGTATATAGAGACTGCCAAATACAGGCAGAAATGCACAATCTTAAGAGGATAAAATTGATGAATGGGACATTCTAAAAATTAAATCTCTGTGCACATCAAAAACTTTTCTCAAAGGGGTGAAAAGAAAACCTACTGATTGGGAACAAACGTTTGGCAATACCAACTCAGACAAGGGTCTCCTAATGAAAGTTTACTCTTGGGCCTCCACAAGAAAAAGACTGATAACCCAATTAAAAATGGACAAAAGACATGGAAAGAATTTTCACAGAGGAAAATGGCCAACAGACACATGAAGAAAGGTTCCAAATCACTGGCAATAAGAGAGATGCAAATCAAAACCACAATGAAGTACCATCTCACTCCAGTAGCAGTGACAAAATTTAACAGGACAGCAAGTAATAAATGTCAGAGAGGATGTGGTGAGATAGGAACTCTCCCATTGTTGGTGGGATTGTAAAATGGTACAACCACTCTGGAAGGCAATTTGGCATTTCCTCAAAAAGCTGAACACAGACATTCCATATGACCCAGCTATTCCACGGCTTGAAATATACCCCCAAAAAATGAGAACTGAGACACAAATGGAGATTTGTACACCAATGTTCATAGCTATGTCATTCACCATGGCAAGAATGTGGAAACAGCCTAGATGCCCAACCACAATTGAATGGATACATTCATACAATGGAATACTACTGTTGCACACAGCAGCCATGACTTTGTAAATTAGTACATAAAATGGGAGGGACTGGAGAGGATTATGCTGAGTGAAGTAACTCAGTCCCACAAGGACAAATATTGTATAAACCCATTATTGTAGAATGAGTTTGAGGATCCAAGGGAAAGGGAGAGTGGAAGCAGAGGGGTGAGGATGGGCATGGGAAGTTAATCATAAGGTTGCACAATTTAATGAGGGGGGGTGTGTATGTGTAAATGAAATGGGAAAGATCCAGTGTGAAAAACAATGTCTTCAAACTTTGTAACTAAACCACTTTGGATTGCTGAGATACTGAATGGTGTGTCATAAAGCCATAACGGTTACACATGGTTGAATGTTTGGTATATCTCACTGATTAAGACAGGCTTGAAAGCAGGAGTGGCATCTACTTCTTGAACATGCCTGTGGAAACTATTAACTTAGATGAAGGACAATAGTTCTTTTGTTTATAGGGTTGGTACTTAATGGCAGTTAACAACAACATGTAACACCAAAGTCCTTCTCTCCATTTTGGAGTTGGATGAAGCGGTTGGAGTCTGTAAGATGGTGCTCTCGTTTGTGTTGAGGATCTGTGTGGATTGTTTGGTTATTTTTATTTAAGCCTCTTGTTTACAGTCAACAAGACCTTGTGTGAGAGGCCTTAATATTTAAAGTTGGGCCCGAGGGATTATATTTTAATCCCTATGTTATTGTATTTTGGAGGAACATTCTTCTAAGTCATACAGCACTCTGGTCAATTTGCTGTGCTGAGGTAATCTGGGTTTGCTGTGACACTGAATCTTGTGCCACTGGGGTCTCAAATGCCATAATGGAACAATTGTGCCATAGGTGTGCCAAACACCATAATGGTTACCCATTGCGGGCAGTGTTTGGTGGAGCTCCCAGATTGGTTCAAGTTTAGAAGCAGTAGTGGCATCACTTCCTAAACCATATGCCTCTGGAAACTCTATGAACTTGGAGAAACCACAACAGTTATAGAAAGGCTTCAGGTCTTTTGTTCATAGGGTAGCTATGATTCGTGCAGGACTTGATGGCAATCAACAATAACAAACAACGCGCGTGCGTGTGTGTGTATGTATGTGTCTTAGTGATATATATAGATATACAGATACATAGATATATATATAGATATATATCTATATATAAATGTAACAGTATTTAAACTATTATAAAGTTAAAATGACAACAAGAAATGTAGAAAATATAGCACAGTGCCTGACATTTACTAGGTACCTAAACATTAGTTTGCTTTCTTATATCATCTTTTTTTTATGGCCTCTAAATCTTTAAATTTAGAACTCAGAAACAGTGAGATGGTTCAGTGGCTTAATTAATGCATTCACCCAAACCCCAAACTTCCTAAAACACCACATTATAATTTTCCTCACTAACTTAAAAAAAAAAAATAACAGAGTTCTTCTCAATCTGGTCCATCTCACCCAGACATAGTTAATGCCTAGTGTTCAAGAAGCTTTAACTCTAGGCAGAGGATCCTTACCTCAGGCAGCACCCAAAATGTACTCCACTGACTACACGTTTTACAGTCACTCAAGGACACTGCTTGGGTTCCACCCTCCTTGTGAAGGCTTCCCATATGCACTGCCCATCCCCTGATCTCTGAGAGCACTTGCTGTCTACATCATTCATTTCAGCACTTAATCACACACAGTCTCAAATTGTTCTTGACTCCACATCTGCTTGTCTACTCAGTGACTTTTTAAGTAACTCAAGGACAGAAATCACATTTTCTTTCTCTTCTGTAGTCTCCAAAATGAACCTAACAAAATGGCAGGCACGTGCTACATATCTAAGGAATGTTAGCTGCAGAGAACAATTCTGTTCTGATTCAGTGCAGCTCCTACTAAGTTACCTGCACACTTATTAATGTATTTTTTCAATGTATCATATTTAAATGGATGACATTTCACATGATTATCAATTTTTAATTTGACTAATAAGAATAGGAAAATATCACTGCCATATTACATGTTTCTTCTAACCATTTCCTTGTTTAACAAGTAACTTTTTTCTGTGGTAGGATATATATTTATATAGGTATTTCTATGTTGTATATACATATATCAATGTCAGTCTAGAGACTTAAGGTGTGCCAGATTCAGGACATGGTCTTCTCAATTACTTGCTATGCATCAGACAGCTGGACAATGAATAAGGATAATGGAAGAATTGATGCCTTTGAGTTATAGTGCTGAAGAAGAGTCTTGAACATACCAGAGGCTGCCAAGAAAAAAAATAGGTTTGTCCTGGAGAAGTTGAAACCAAGTTTCTCCTTGGATGTTAGAATTTTGAAGCTCTATCTCACATACTTTGGGCATGTGACCAGGAGGGACCAGTCTTTAGAGAAGGACATCATGTTCTGAAGGGTGGAGGGAAAGCAGGAAAGGAAGACTCTGGATGAGACTGATTAATACAGGAACTAGGGCAATGGGGGTAGGCATGTCTGAGTCAGTAAGGATAGGCAGGGTTCAGAGCTGTTGTACACAGGGTTACTATGAGTTGCAGGCAACTCTATGGCATATAACAATATAGATATATGCCTCACAGATGTGAATACTGAGGACTATATATATCAACATATGTATGTATGTAAATATATACACATACATATAAAAACAGAATCAAGGAATTCATTTAAGTGTTTCTAACTTTTTGCAAAAAGTATGCAACAGTCTCTAGTATGAAATTCTCAGATCTTGTCAAGGGTAGTGTTCCCTTGAAGTGTGAATATGGAGAATGAATAAGGTGTGTGAATGATAACTGAAGTTTATTGTCAATAGAAGAAAACGCATCTGCCTCATTAATACATTTTACTGTGACACTTCCTCATCTCTATGCTGTTGGCCTTGCCCAATACATATTCTAAAGTGACCCTTCTAGCATCCTCAAAGTTGCCTCAGCGTCAAGGGAGACAGAAGAGGGCTGCAGAAGTATATTCACAACTTGGTCTAGAATCTGTTCATCAGTTACAAAGGCGCGGACCGACCGGTCAGAACTAGCTGCTGAATGGTTTCTTTCAAACGCAAGAGGAACAAGTGATCTACAACTCATGTCTTTAGAAGTACCTCCCTGTAGCTTTGATTCTACTCTTGAGACATTCTGGACAATGAAGCACAAGAGTTATCTTGCTTCATTTGATTGTCAAATTGCTTATCATTCTGTGTAATTCAGTAAATCTGGTAACTTGAACTTGAATAAGAAGTTGCTGCATTATGCTAAGTGAACTCAGTCCCATAAGGAGAAATACTGTTTAAGACCATTATAGTAGAAATAGATAGCTGGTAAAATGTGTCTGAGGATCCAGGGGGGCAGGGTAGGAGTAGAGGGGTGAAGATGTGGGGGTGGGGTATAATCAGTGTCACACAATTTGATGGGTGGAAAGAGGGGTGAGTAAAGGAAATGAGAAAGATCTGATATGAAAAACAATATATACAAAGTTTGTAAGTAAACCAGTATAAAATAAAATGATAAAAAACATAAGTTGCTCCATCACAAAATACCTTCTCACAAAGATTCTTACCACTGCATTTCAATGACTTAACATTAACCTTTACACAGCTTTGATAAAAATCCACATAAGGAAAATGCAATGATTAATGAAATAAACCTGCTCAGTACTTACTTTTCATTAATTAATTCTGTCTTCAGAATCCCTTTTTTTAATTCTTCTTCTCCTTTGGGAAGAAGACCCACCCACATATTCTGTTCTTGATGGCTTTCAAATTGAGCAATTAAGCTATATCAAAGAGTTCCAGTGAATCTAATCTGATTCTGGAAAGATATGTAAGGACTGCAGTTATGTATGGATTGCTAATTAGGGTACAAAAGGTTCAAAGCAAACAAAATGAATAAAAATTTTAAAACAAAAAATATCCCCTGCTTGTGAAAAAAAAATCATTCTCTTTATCTATGCAAAGAAAAGAAATTTGGTCATCATCAATTATTCTTAAACATCTCCTCTAGTCTATAAAGTCATTCAGAAAGTTGTCTTTTGTTAAATATTAAACATTTAGACCTTTCTGGCAGCAGTTTTACCAACAGGTCAGAAAGAACTCCAATGAAGCAGTCGGTAATGAAACTGTAGTAGATTAGTAAAATGTTGCACAATCAATCATCTGGAAGACTCTCACGTTCCCTGAAAGAACCACTACTCTCCCTTGCATCTTTCCTTCATACTCTGTGCCCTTCATTTAGCTCGCTCCTATCAACTTCCTAAGTCAGATGGCACTGCCTTCAAGAAGTCCTTACCACAAACTATCCCAAGTGCTTTTCAGTGGCCTATGATGACCACTGCCTCAGAATCCATACTAATTTGTACTATTTCTTTCTTTGTGTTTCCCATTACTCTTCAGAATCGTTGAGAGGAGGTATCCTGCCTAACCTCTGGCTGCTTAAGAGTTTTCTGTGCCCCTCCCTGTTTCTAAATGTGGGTGTGCTTTATTCACTTTCCTTGGAAATAACTGGGTTTATTTAATCTGAAGAATCTCCCGCCATTCTTGCTTCAAATTTTGTTTTTCCTATTCTCTCTAGAGAAAGAGGGAAGGGTTCAGGCATGTAAAGTGTGGTGAGAGGCGTGGAGGGATGTCAAGAGGGCCTGACCTTCCGTGTGTTTATGCCTGTCAAGGACTGGCTCACTGAATAATGTCCACACTCCGTCTGCAGGCTTGAAAACTGTGTGTAACCTCTGAAATAGACTCAATTGTCAGGCTGGTTATTTGCTGAGGAAAAACAGAGATTAAAGCCATGAAATGGTGCTCAAGGTAAAAAAGATCGCTAGAATATTTATTTAAATATGTCTTTGACTCCAAAAAGAAATGAAAGAGGATGAGTACCCTTTTGCAAACAATGACACAGTTTTCCACAAACCTTGTAAGTAGTGGGGGGAAAAGGGGGAAACATAAAAATTAGAGATGTGTCTAACCTTACATGATGTAAGAGAAATGGAGCCTGAGAGACCTGTAATAAGCTTTTGTCTCCTTACGTAAAGAAAACAAGCACAAAGAGCCACCTCATGATATTTAAATGCATTACTCCTCCCCTTTATTTCTTAAAGGAAACCTACTATTTCTCTTCATTTCAGAATAGTTACACCAACCATCCTACTTTAACCCAAAGTAATTCACATCAAACCTAGTTTTATGGGGAAATAGCCAATTAACGCTACTAACCACTTTCTATGTAATAGGTACCAGGCAAGGTGCTGAGGATATAGAGACAAACAAGACCTATATCTCTGTTTCAAGGTACCTGCCACTTTCATAGAAGGAGCAAACATTGAAACAGAGCAAAAGTATGGTGCACAAAGTGCTAAGGGAGCATGAGGTGAACATATTTGTGAGTCCTGGGATGATTTCAGAGAAGAGGCAACCTCTGAACTGGGTCTTCAAGAATGAATATATGCTTGTTCCATAGGGCCTTGGGAAAAGAAGCACAAAAGACAGAGGTGAGAAGGTGGAAGAAAATCTGGGCCATTAAAAAGATAGCAAACACGGTTACTGGAGCATAAAAGATGCAGGAATACATATATATGTACACGTTTGAGGGGCAATTCAAGCCAAGAAGTTTACGATTTAGTCTCTGAGAAAGTGGGAAACTACTTAGGTAGAAGAGTTAATATTTAAAGAGATACCTAGAAGCAACCTCCTAACCCCTGCATCAGTTGGGGTGGTTACTGGGGACATCACAAACACAGGAATGAAAAAAACAATTAACAAGATATGGTGAGTGACTACAGGTGATGACACCCAGAGGTCAGTATTTTCTCCAATATTTTTAACCCAACTTAAAAAAAAAGATATTTTCACATCTGATATCACCCCGTGTAAGTACCTGCGCATGAGTGAATATTTGTATGCATGTAGTAAATGTACATATATAAATGCAGACACATTAAAAAAATACTGTTTTATTACACAGTGCTGTTAGGTGTCACCAAGCTGCCATTCATAGTTCTTATGTTCACAGTGCCCAGAACAAAACCCTGTAGGATCCTGTCAATTCTTGCGCTCTCTACTGTGCTTAACCTATTGTCACAATCACTGTGTCCATCCATCTCCTTGAGGGGCTTCTTTTCTTTCACTGACTCTCCATTTTTCAGAGCAGGATGTCCTTCTCCAAGGACTGACTCCCCATAACATGCCCAAAGCACATGAGGAAGTCTCCACATCTTTCCTTCTAAAGAGCACTCTGGATGCACTGCTTCTAAGAAAGACTCTCTAAACAATAGTGAACTCTAATCATGTGCAATGACTTTCAGTTCTTTTCTGTATCATTTATAGGAAATGTGTGATCAAAACATAGTTATGGGCCATAGTAAATAGTTTTATACATATAAATAAACACCCAAACCTCCCCAAAACAAAAATCAAAACAAAAAGCCGCCATAAGCAGCTCGCAGCTCTGGTGGTGCTGTACTCAGGGCTACAGAACAGGAACACTGTGTGATTAGACCCAAGGCATTGCTGTGCTCATTATCTAACACAGGGAAATGAAAGCAACAAGAGGTGTTCTAAAATAGCAGATTTGCCCTACATAGAGAATTTCTTTGCAACTTTATCGATTTTAAGGTTGGTGATGACCTGAGGCACTTAATGTTGTTTGTGTTCCTTAAGTAATGATTTATCATCTGATGTCACTTGCTGCTCTTTTGTGGTCTCACTGGCTGATTACGCCACAAGGTTTAATTAGGTATTCAGGAGCATGTATCACAGCCACGCTTTCAGCAGAGTTCCTATCTGTACTACTGATTCCTGAATGGTATTTCAGGAGTCAATCTGTTGCTGCTCTTAAAATGAAATTGAAGAGTTTATATCCAACTATTACTTTGCTTTGTAGATTATTCTGTAAAATTCCTGAAGCCCTAGAGCATAGGTTTTTAAAAAACATTAAAATGTGATGCTAATTTTGGTCTTGATGAGCCTACCCGGCAGAGTTCTAGTCGCCTGGCCTGCTCTTGTGAGGTCAAAGGCAAAGGTGAAGCAGACGCTTCCCATGCTAAGAGGATGTGGGTTCACCTTGCCTAGTCACCTCCAATCAAGAGTGTTCTGGGAGTGACAAGGGCATAACTATTTAGATGGATTTGATGCACATTTGCATACAGCTTTCTAAACTTTCATAGTAATTTTCATTTTTTGCTAAATTAATGGTTGTCATTCTGCTTTTCATTTTAAAAGCATGTTTTCGCTGCTTTAGAGTTTACAAAGCACTTTCACATACATTATTTTAATAGCTAACATTTACGACATTTAGTGTGTGCCAGGCACTGTGTTAATGCACATTATCTGACAGAATTCATCAAACCAAATTCACGGTAAAAGGACTGTTATTATCTTCCATAAAAGACGAAATGGATGCTGACAAAACTAAAGAGACCTTCTCAAAGATATAATGTCACTAATGAGTGACCCATGATCCAAACCCAAGTTTGTCTGCCTTCATGAGTCAAACTCCTAACAACATGGACTAAGAGTTTGTCTCCTCCTCTGAATGGACTCTCCTGAGGTTTGGTTATGCCAATTAATTTACCTAAGCCTGTCAGTCTGTCTTTAGTACCAGGACTTGAACTCAAACCATCAATACTAAGTCCATGTTCTTCTGCCTCACCGTCTTATCCCATCATTCAAGATCTTCACATCGTACATGTCAGCAATCCTGACAGGCAGACAATGGTGCAGGAGGGGGAAAAGCAGAGAGAAGCTATTTGAGGGGCACAAGCACAGAACGCTGCTGGTTCTCTTTCTTTCTATTTGAAGTAATAGTAAAACAGTGGAAAGAACACACATTCAGATGTAGCGGGGTAGGGGGGAATGAAGCTAAATATTACCTTGCCTACACTAATCAAAAGCAGCTGTATAATCTATAGTCTAGGAGGCAGAGAGACAGTTCAAAGAATGAGTGACAGAAAAGTAGTAATATAGGATTAAACAAGAACATATGTTCAAATATTTCAAGAACACAAGAATCTGAACATGTGAAAGCCAATAATAAAGTTAACATATCTTTCCTTCATAAACTAAAAAAAAGTACAAAAGAATACGTTTTCAATCTTGAAAGCTTGAGAATGAAATTCTACAAAGGAGTTCTACAAACTAGTCACTGTGGTTGTAAAAGTGCCTGTTCATATAAAACCGATTTGAAAATGCAATCCTACAAGGCAAACCAAACAACCCAATGCTGCATACTTTACCACCTACTCACTCCTGATGAGTCAATTCCAACCCACAGTGACCCCACAGGTCACAGAATTGCCCAGTGTTTCCCAGGCTGTAATCTCTACAGGAGGAGAGTGCCACATCTTTCTTCCTCAGAGGCGCAGGGGTTTGAACTGCTGACTTTTCAGTCAGCTGCTGAGTGCTTAACTGCTTTGCCATCAGAGCTCCTTCAATCCAGCATTATTTTTGTTATTACGAGGCGCTATCAAGTTGATTACAACTCATAGTAACCTTGTAAACAACAAATGAAAACCCTGCCTGATTCTAGGCCATTCTCACAATCTCTGCAGTGCTAACATCTACTGTTGTGATCATTGCATCAGTTCATCCCACTGAGAGTCTTTCTTCTTTTGCCGACTCTCTATTTTTCCAAGCATAATGTCGTTTTCCAAGGTCTGATCTCTCCTAATAATATGCCCAAAGTATGCGAGACAAAATCTCACTCTCCTTGCCTTTAAGAACCACCTTAACCACACTTCCCACAGACAGAATTCTGTTTGTTCTTCTTACTGTACATAGTTTTCAATACTCTCTGCCAACTCCAGAATTCAAAAGCATTGATTCTTCTTCAGTCTGTCTTATTCACTGTTTAACATTCAGACCCATAAGAAGCAACTGAAAATATCATGGCTTGGGTCAGGCACACCTTAGTCTATAAACTGATATCCTTACTCTTCAGCACTTTAAAGAAATTCTTGGTAGCTGATTTTCCCAAGGCAATGCACCTTTTTGTTTTTCTTACTGCTTTTACTATGGGTGTTGATTGTTCCTCTAAGTAAAATGAAATAGTTGACAAGTTCAATCTTTTCTCCATTTATGTGGTGTTGCTTATTGGTCAAGTAGTGAGGAATTTGTTTTCCTGATGTTGAGATGTAATCTATATTGAAGACTGTAGTCTCTGATCTTCTGTAGCAAGTGTTTCTTTCAAGCCCTCTTTCAGCAAAAAGAGTTCTGTCATCTGCATGAAGGCTGAGTCTTCCTTCTATCCAGACGCCACATTTTTTCTACATAGTCCAGCTTCTCAAATAACTCCCTCAGTATAGAGACTGAATAGCTATGGAGAAAAGATACAACCCTGAAGCATACCTTTCAATTCTGAATAAGTCTAGAAAATATATTGATAACCTAAATAAACTGTTTTCAATATGCTTTACATATTCCTCTCAAATCAAAGTCTAATCAAGTTCAGCAGGACTACTGAAGATAATGTTTAAAAATTAAGTTTTAGAAGACAGTAATGAAAAAAGAAATTCATGCTAAATGCTTTTTCCTTTACAAGCTATCTTTGCAGCTCTAACTTTAGTCACATACTAGTTTTTATTTCTTTTTCTGGCAACAGTCATAAGAATTTGAGTAAAGATTAGGTTTTATAGGGCAGTAAACTCAATATAAAGTCTTAAGAAATTCCCTATTTATTTTTCAACCAATATTTGTAAGTGAAAGATGAAAGTCAAGCTACTTTTTAAAAAATAAAACACACTGCCCTGTATATCACAGGCCCAGTCTGGAAGGCAGTTTAAATGGAACACGACTTCAAAAGCAAGATTCATTATAATGAATGTGTCAAGTGAAATTAGAAATTAGCTAATGGTAATTGGGTACATTCTGAATATATTAAACTTCTGAAGATATCTTTATGAACCCTTCACAATTTCCTATTAATCTCCATGCGTGGCTGCACTATGGATATATTCACAATTTGACACAATATAGGTTATTATGCTTAATAACTTTTGATCTCTTAGGGAGATCTGCAGTGTGGAAGACAAAATGAGAAAGCTATGGTGTGAAAACACTACTTTTGAAAGGAATGAAAATGAAACATGGACAATCTTCAGGAATATCGTAAACACGGTTTTGGTTTTTTTTCAAGTATAAGAATTATGGAATCGCAGGGTTGCTATAAAAAATCTAATATGCAAAAAAATATGGAAAATAAAACATAACTTTTTATTATAGTTTGGGTCAAAGATTACATAGCAAGTTAGAATTCCATTCAACAATATACACATTTTGTTTCAACACATTAACTGCAATCCCCTTAATGTAACCACATTCTTCCCATTTCCTCCTTGAGTTCCCCAATTCCATTTTTCCTGCCCCTTTCTGCCTTCTGAGATTAAAAATGAAAACCTTTCCCATGCAGCTGGAGCTCACATCTGTAAAGCTGCTATCACTGAGGACCATCCTGACAGCTCACAGTGTCCTGGTGCTTCCTCAGCAGCAGAACACTGGACAATAACAACACTAGTCTTGTAAGTCAAACTGACAGCACAGGAGAAAGAAGTCCCTCACAGGTTTTACACTTGTGGATGGCAACAGAACAAGGAAACTGAGCAGGAAATGAGGTCTCCTAACTCCAACAGTACAGAAGGCTACTAGATGAAAACAATTACATTTATAAAGTTACCCAAGGAGCATATACTTGGGAAAACCACCTCTCTTATTTGAGGATCACTGATGTACAGGCTTCTGGAAGTACACAGTGCTCATCACAAATATGACAAGAAGCTATTATAAACTTCCTTATAGAAACAGAAACAACTTCATAGCTACATTTGAGAGATAACTTGGTGAGTGGTGATGTCTAACCAGAAAGAAGGGTGGGGTTAAGAATGTTCTAGTGCAAACATGTCCATTGTGCTGGCCTTTCTGGCTTCAGGCCACCTTCCCCCATGTCTCTCTCTCTGTCTCTCTGCTCCTTGTCCTCTGGGATGGAGATGAAGGAAGGAGGGCAAGCTTTTCTCCCTCACTTCACACAAACATCTTTAGCATGTTTAAATGGGTCTGATGTGTGTTTAAGTCTTCACAGAAAAGACATTCAAGACCAAAGAAAATATGTAATGCCTTTGTCCCACGTTGCAAAGGAGACACAACATTCACTGGGTGAAGATGGAGATAAAAAGGCAAATTCCAAATTTCTTAATGGCCTAAAGACTTTCCGTGTAGCACAAGATATGCTATGTTTTCAATGCAAAAATAAGTATTTTTTGCACATCTGCCCCAACAGCAGTTCAATTAAAAACAGGTCCATCCGATTTGCAGTTTCCTCAACTGCTCGGTTCCTGTCACACTTTAGATAGCAGAAAAGCACTTAATGACATCCACAAAGCAATTTTCCAGCAAGCCTTGTTAATCTTTATACAGTCATCCTCATGCAGCCATCAAAGTGAACTTAAAGACAAATCAGTTAAAATAAATTACTTTTAGGAACGTGTAAGGATCAAATAAAAAGAAAACCTTATGTGACATCTCTTCGGTCCTCTCCATGACGGTATGTAATTGCCCCCATCTGTACTTTTTATTCTCTTTGCCCTGTTTACCCCCATCCCCAAACTCACAGATCCTCTCTGCCCTTCTCTGTCCTTTCTGTGCCCCAGGAGGCTGACCTCCACAAACGACAGAACTGTATCTGCACCAGCTGTGGCCTTCCTGTCTAGCTTCCAGCTGGGCTCAGGCAATGGAAAGCACCAGAAGAGATCAGAAGACAAGAGGTGAGAGATGGCAGGTAGTTATCTTCTCACCCTCATCCCTTTTGCAGCTAGGTACCCTCCAGGGCTCCAGCATCACTGTCCCTTCTGCTTACCTTTCTAGGTGCGGAAAAATCTTCCTAGAACTGCTAGTCCCCGGGCGCTTCACCAGCCTTTGCTGTTCGCCAGACCTGTCCACACTTTCATAAACAATCTCTTTATGACACTCTCTTTGGTCTAGGTCATTGTGAGGGGTCCACATGTCACTGACACACTGTTGGCGGCCAGAGGCTTCATGCTGGGTCACTTACATGTACAGTATGGATTAGATCTGCCATCAGGCACTGCTTCAGCTTCTCATCGTTGCTGGTTCCATGGAGCACCAGATCAGGCATGTACGTGGGGCAATAACCTGCCAAGAGTGACCGGCCAAAGTTTCTCACACTCTGGTTGCTGATGCTCTGGGACCTAAAACAATATTAAGGGGGAAAAAAGTATATATTTCTGGGAAACCCCAATAATATTGTTGTTGTTGTTATGTGCCGTCGAGTCGCCTGCGACTCATAGCGACCCTATGTACAACAGCCCTAAACTCCGCTCTGTCCTGTGCCAATT